>NW_020874395.1:19643400-19965900 GCF_003935025.1 Abrus precatorius
TTTCTAATTAGGATAATTACGTTTTTCATGAATTGATTTTTGTTTGCATTCTAAACAGAGAATGAGAATTTCAGATTTGAAATAAATGAATTCACCTAATTCAATAAATTAATTGTTCTAAATTTTGTTAGAGCATTGGATTTGCGATTGCAGTTCTTGTTTTGATGGAATTCATAATCTAATTTAGATTTTGGGTTATTAATGTCATATTGAATTAGTGTTGATTGGAAATTCGTTGGAATTGTATTCGTGTAACAATGAGAATTGCGTTGTAGTTATTGAGATCTTGATTTAATTGAATTTCATATTTCGTTTGTTATAATTATTTCTTTGTTTTTCTTTTCTGTTGTTACAATTTAATTCAAAATAATTCTTCCCTAAGCTAATCTGAAATTACATGATGGAACCAGAACATAATGTATCTTATGTCCTTGTGAGATGACCTAGGTTTACTCCTTCTATTGGAAAATTTTAAGAAAATCTAGTTTGTTTGATACCATTGCGATGTGGTTATCAAAATGGCGCCGTTGCGGGGACATAAGTCAATTTGTTTTTTATTTCATCATGTGTACTAACTGATTCAGTGTTTCTGTGTTTGTGCTACATTTCATCTGTGTTTTTATTTCATAGTACATTTTGTTCGTCTATTCCGTTCTGCGTATTGTGTTTGTGTTCATTTACAAACTTTGAAACTAAGTATTCTGTGTTTCTGTGTTTTCTATGTTTTCTGTGTTCGTTTGCATTTCAATTCGTATGTGTGTGTTGATCAATTCGTGTTTTAATGTTTAGTCGTGTTCCTTTGATTGTCTATTCCATTATTTCATTGCAATTGAGTGTGTGATTGTGATTGGTTCCCTTGTGGTTCAATTGTTGTGGCTGTATGCGAAAAAAATAGAGGACTAGTAGGAATAGAAAACATAGTTGCTGCATATTTTGATATCAGATTTTATTGTTCATGCACTATTCATACACTATTCATCAGATTTTGAAAAATTTCAAAAAAATACCTAGAGATTGAATTTCGATCTGAATTTTTGTGCCATATTTCTTTTAGTGTCTATTAGTGTTTAGAGTTGGTAGATTGTAAAAATAATTAATAGAAAAAGAGATACATTGTGGTGGCCAAGAGAATTTTTGTGAAACTTAAAAGTGTCATAACTTTTGCTAGGAATGTCAGAATTTAACCCACCACACATGACTTTCGGGTAGAAAAAAATTTTCTATCCACTGTAACCCGCTCCACCAGTTGAGGCTGCCCCAATTTTCAAAAATCGCATTTTTTCTAAAAGTTTTTTAGTTTTTAGCATTTATTGACCTATTTTTCTCAATTTTAGGCTTCTAGTTTCCATAGTAAATCAATTCAAAAAAATCTGAAAATTTTTGTGGTGTTTTCCTATACGAAAAAAAGATTTATCATGGTCCCACTTTATTCATATCTTACATTTGGATGGTACTTGCTTTATAAACCTACTTTGTGTATTCATTGAGTACTTGTTTTTCTTGTTGGTTCTAACCTTACATGACCAGGGCCAACCCTAGTGTAGTGAATCAACCTGATCCTGAGATAGAAAGAACACTTCGTAGGATAAGAGCTAGCAAAAACAGTGGTAGTGTACTTGGTATTTCTGAAACTGTTAATCCTATTGTTAGTGAATTTGAGATTGAAATTGAGAATATGACTGATAACCCTGAGCTAACTTTGAAGGAATTGGCCACACCTAATGTTGTGTATCAGTCATGGTGTGTCCAATATCCTGAAGATGAAACAACTTCCTATGAGCTTAAATCTAGACTTATCCATTTGTTGCCAAAGTTTCATGGACTTGCAGGTGAAGATCCTCATAAGCATTTAAAAGAGTTCCATGTGGTGTGTTCCACCATGAGACCTCAAGGAGTGCCTGAAGACCATGTCAAGATGAAGGCGTTTCCTTTCTCTCTGGATGGTGTTGCAAAAGATTGGCTTTACTTCCTACCTTTAACAATCACTACATGGAATCAAATGAAGAGGTTATTTCTGGAAAAATTCTTCCCTGCCTCCAGAACTGCAGCAATAAGGAAAGAGATTTGTGGTATAAGGCAACTGAATGGGGAGACTTTGTATGACTACTGGAGAGATTCAACAAGCTGTGTGCTACCTGTCCTCACCACCAAATAAGTGACCAATTACTAATTCAATATTTTTATAAGGGACTAACTTTGATGGACAGGAGTATGATAGATGCGGCAAGTGAAGGAGCATTGATGGATAAGACACCACACACTGCAAGGCAACTTATTACCAACATGGTAGCCAACACTCAACAATTCGGGTTCAGAGGAGCTGCTAAGGGAGTAAATGAGATAGCACTTGGTCCTGGTGTCACACTTTTTACAACTGTTGTTGCAATGAAGGTAAACTGACTAGCAAGTGTACTAGTGTTGTTGTAGCAAGTTATAAAAAAAATCTTAGAATCAAATTGAGTTCCAAGTATTGTCCTCAGGGAATAAAGTTCTCAATTACCACTTCACAAGATCACAATTAGTTGAGCTTTACAAATTTCAGATGGAATTGGTATGAATGTATCAAAAACGAAATTAGAAAGTAAAACAGAACAGTTAGTACAAAACAGATGTAGAAAGAGTAGTTAGGAAATTGTTTCACCAAAACTTCAACATTGAATTAATAAAGTTCTGAACTTTCAAGCATTTAGATGGAATGACAATCAGTTTCACGTTATATTAATCAAAGGACAATCCCTTGCCTCAATGAATCTAACATCTAATCAAATCACTATAATCCCTTAAATCTAATCCAATCAAATGCTACATTAAGTTTAAGAAACCAAAAGATTGCAAGATTAAGATAACTTATTCCTAAGAAACCAATAACCTTGGCAATTAATTCAGATCTGAGAAACAAATTCAATTCCCATTGATAAGAGTTCCTCTGTGATTAGTTGATCAAATTTCCATTCAATCACTACTTTAACAGTAGAATCAATCACTCAATCCAATCCAAAACTCAAAGTTCAGATCCAAAATCAATTCAACATTTCCATTTCAGATTCACAATTCCTAACCACAAAGAGTTTAGGCAAACATTACAAAAAGAGAAGAGAAGAGAAGAGAAGAAGAGAATAAACAAAGAAGAAACATCTTCAAGCCAATCTCCAATCTGATCCCTCAAGAAATGAAGCTTGGTGTTCGTCCTCAATCTCCCTCTCTAACTCTCTCAACAACAAAAACAAATGGAAAATAAAAAATGAACAAAAAACTCCAAAATTCCTGAGCTAACTGCCTTTTATAGAATTCCCGCTCTGCTGGCGTGATCACTTTTTCCAGCAATAGTAATCACGCAGAGGCTAATTCTTCATTTCCACTTGCGCGTGTTTACTTTTGCTGGTGATAGTAGCCACGCGCACTTCAAAGTGTTCACTTTTGTTGAAAATAGTAGCCACGCAGAAGCTTCCTTTGCTAATGTCATGCGCGTGTTCACTTCTGCTGGAAATAGTGAACACGCAGAAGCTGCTTTCTGGTGCGTGTTCACTTTTGCTGATAATAGTGAACACGCGCAGCTACTCTTCTTGGAGGACTCTCTGGAACGCTCACTTTTTCCAGAAAAAGTGATTACGCAGAAGCTCTTCTCATTGCAACCTCTCTGGAACGATCACTTTTGCCAGCAAAAGTGATTACGCAGAAGCTCTTCTCCATTTTATGGTTCTGGAGTGATCACTTTCACCAGCGAAAGTGATCACTCAGAGGCTGTTCTTCAATTATCAACTTCTTTCCTCCAATTTTTGCTACTTTTCTTCTATTTTTCCTTTGATCATCCAATCCTCATGAACTTAGCTCAGAATTCCCTACAAAAGCATACTTGAAATGTCACTTTTTACATAGAAAATCAATGAATTTTAAAATAACTATGTTTAAAAGTGACATGCAACATTTTATTATTTTTTTAAGGGTTTTCTACTATTTCTAGCATGTTTTCTTTATTAATTGCACCAAAAACTATTGTAAAATACTAGTAAAATATGGATTCATCACCTGGTACTAGTGCTGTTTATGGTGTGGAAAATCAGAGGCTGGAAAACAAAATCAACGAGTTGACCACCATGGTGAGGCATTTGGCAATTGGTCAACAACAAGTAAGTGCAGTAAGTGAGTAACCAGCAAGAGTCTGTGGCATATGTACTTCCACTGAGCACCCTACGGATTCATGTCGTACATTGCAAGAGACAGATGCGAATGTTTCTGGAATCTACACAAACCATCAGCAACAATATAGATCTCCAAATTAGTAGCATCAGAATTATAGCCCATACTCCCAGACATATAATCCAGGTTGGAGAGATCATCCAAACCTGAAATGGGGGGGCAACAGCAACAGCAACAACAAAGCCAACAACCTTCATTTCAACCTGCTGTAGGCAAATATCAGCCTCCATTCAGGCAACAGCCACCTCCACCACCCCCTCCTGCATAAAGGAGTAAGCCATCATTCCAGGAGATGATGCAACAAATGGCTACAAATAACCTGCAGTTTCAACATAACATGCAAGCAACTGTCCAGGATTTAAAGATTCAAGTTGGACAGCTAGCAACTCAATTGAGTCAGATTCAGTCTCAAGGTTCCAGTAATCTGCCTTCTCAAACAGTCATGAATCCAAAGGAAATGTGAGTGCTATTACACTGTGAAGTGGAAAAGAATTACCAGCAGTTGCTGCTGTAGCACCAGATTCTGAAAATAATAGTGATGCAGCCACTAAGAAACATGTTCCACTGCCCTTCCCGAACAGACCAGTAGCATCAAGAAAAAAACCAGAGTCAGATAATGAGTTGCTGGACATGTTCGGCAGAATAGAAGTAAATATTTCTCTCCTTGATGCGATCTGGCAAGTTCCAAAATATGCAAAGTTTCTAAAGGAATTGCGTACTAACAAGAGGAAGCTGAAGGGTAATGAACGAGTGAGTATGGGGAGAAATGGTTCTGCACTTCTCCAGAATAAGAATGTGTCGGCGATCATTCTACCTGAGTTACTACAGAAGTGCAAAGATCTAGGAACTTTCACCATTCCTTGTACTATTGGAGAGGAAGTTTTTACAAATGCTATGCTGGATTTAGGTGCTTCAATTAATGTCATGCCTGTATTTGTTTTTAGATCATTACAGATTGGAGATTTGATTCCTACAGGAATTATAGTCCAGCTAGCCAACAAAAGCACTGTGCAGCCACTTGGTGTCGTGGAAGATGTTCTTGTCAAGGTTGAGGACCTTCTTTTTCCTGCTGATTTTTACATTCTAGAGATAGAGGATGACCTACCCAGCAATGCTACATTAATCCTTGGGAGACCATTTTGAGGACCGCGGGGAACCGAGATAGACGTGCATGTAGGAACCCTTTCTATAGAGTTTGGTGACAATTTGGTGCATTTCAACATTTTTGAAGCAATGAGACACCCAACAGAGAATCATTCTATTTTTCAGTTTGGATGTTATTGATTTACTTGTTGATGATTGCAAAAATTTAGATGATTTGTTTGCTGATTTTGCAGTTTTCACTAACCCATCCTGTTCTTGTGATGATTCATCTATGTGTGTTGTTTGTAGTGTTGATGTTGCAGGTGCAGCAGATATAGTTACACCAGTAGATGTTTCAACACTAGCAGTTGACCTATTCCACCTCCATCAGTAGAGCTTAAGCCTTTGCCTGCATATTTGAAGTATGCTTACTTAGAGGACAACCAGCGACTTCCTATCATTATAGCTCGTGATCTCAACTTTGATCAAGAGGAGAAATTATTGCAGGTTTTGAGAGAGCATAGGAAGGCCACTGGTTGGACTATTGCTGACCTTCCTGGAATTAGTTCTGCTCTTTGTATGCACCGAATTTTATTGGAGGATGAGTTTCAACCTGTGAGACAGCCACAGAGATAACTCAATCCTACTATTCTAGATGTTGTGAAGAAGGAGGTCATAAAGCTACTGGCAGCAGGTATTATTTATTCCATTTCTGACAGTAAGTGGGTTAGTCCTGTGCAGGTGGTCCCAAAAGAAGACTGGGATGATTGTGGTGGAAGAAACAGAATGATGAGTTGGTTCCAACCAGAGTTCAAAACAGTTGGAAAGTTTGTGTAGATTACAAAAGACTCAACCAGGCTACTCGCAAGGATCATTTCCCTCTTCCATTCATCGATCAGGTTTTGGAGAGGCTGGCAGGTAAATCCCATTACTGCTTTCTAGATAGATTTTCTGGATACATGCAGGTTCATATTGCACCAGAGGATCAACACAAGACCATATTCACCTGCCCATTTGGCACATTTGCTTACACCAGGATGCCATTTGGTTTGTGCAACGCTCTAGGCACCTTTCAGAGGTGTATGGTGAGTATATTTTCTGACCTTTTGGAGAGTTGCATGGAGGTGTTTATGGATGATTTTACTGTCTATGGTTCTTCATTTGATATATGCCTAGAGAATTTATCTAAGGTGTTACATAGGTGCATCCAAACTAACCTTGTGTTAAATTTTGAGAAGTGTCATTTTTGGTCACAGAGGGTATAGTCTTGGGTCACTTAGTCTCCAGTCAGGGTATTCAGGTTGATAAGGTTAAAATTGATATCATTGCTTCTCTACCTTACCCCACTCTGTGCGAGAAGTTCGTTCCTTCCTTGGACATGCAGGTTTTTACAGGAGATTTATACAGGACTTCAGCAAGATTGCACTGCCATTGTCCAAGCTTCTGGAGAAAGAGGTAGAGTTTGTTTTCGATCAGCCTGTCAGCTAGCTTTTCAGGAGCTGAAGCGTCGACTTACCACCACACCTTTGTTCAGCCACCTGATTGGGAGCTTCCTTTCGAGCTCATGTGTGACGCATCCAACTTTTCACTTGGAGCTGTTCTAGCTCAGCGGGTGGGAGGCTTTCTCATGTAATAGCTTATGCTTCTCGCACATTGGATGCAGCTTAAGTTAATTACACCACTACTAAAAAAGAGCTTCTAGTTATTGTATTTACTTTAGATAAATTTCGTTCATATTTGCTAGGCTCTAGGATTATTGTATATTCTGACCATGCAGCTTTAAAATTCCTATTAAAGAAGCCCGATGCTAAACCCAGATTGATCAGATGTATGCTTCTCCTTCAGGAGTTTGATATTGAGATTAGAGATAGGAGTGGTGCAGAGAATTGGTAGCAGATCACTTGAGTAGGATTGAAGGGGGGAATGTTGATCCCTTTTCTGATTAAAGATGATTTTCCTGAGGAGCAGTTGATGCAGTTACATGATATTACTCCTTGATTTGCTGATATTGTGAATTACCTAGTTTCAGGTGTCTTTTCTACAGATGCGTCTAAAGCACAAATAGCTAAACTAAAAAGTGAGGCTAAATATTATGTTTGGGATGACCCTTATCTGTGGAGATTTTGCAGCGACCAAGTGATTCGAAGATGCATTCCAGATCAGGAGATCCATTCTATGCTTCTGTTAATCAAGAGGTTCGACCCGGCTGGTTGGGAGGCGCAAGCATTGGAGGTGGAGTCAAGTATCAGCGGCAGACTAGGACGAGGGATGTCTGGAGAAGGTGCGAGGTTTTACGGGTGCGCGCGGCCTAAGGGGGCGGGCTCTGGAGGGGCGCCAGGTATGGTTCATGGAATGCACGGCAGCAAGAGCTGCGCAGCCACCTGAGGAGTTAGGGAGCGTGATGAGAGGGGAGTGCCAGAGCGAGGCCGGATAGCCATTAGCACAGAGACAAGGTGGGAGTGCCCCCAGCGGCGGAGGGTCAAGTTGGGTCGTGTGGGGTTGGTTCTAGAGTGGTTCTGGGGTATCGGAGGCTTAGGTGGGTCCATGTTCCCTGGCGGGTATGCCTTTATGGGGTTAGCGAGCAATGTTTTGGGTTGATGGAGAGGTGGGTCGATGAAGTAATGGGTTTGGGACCAAAGTTGAGGGTGGAGGCAACGGGCGTCACCGGGAAAAACTAAATGAATACCGGTCTAAAGTTCGTTGGGTGGACTTCTTGGTTAGATCTACGACAGTTTTGGTTGCAGGTATTGGTGGTGGCCGCTAAAGGCGCATCGTATCATGGTATAGGGCAAGGCCCATTTACGGCAATAGAAGGCAATGGGCAGGGGGCCTTAGTGCGTTCATGGGACAGATAGTAGGGGGCGGGTTGATGGCATGGGACGGATAGTCTGACGGAAGGTTAGAACTGTATGGCACGTCGGCCCAAGGGAGGGCGTAGAGGCCGGAGGCGCGCCAGGGCCAAGGTTTTTACAGGGAATCAAAAGCAGTTTTTGGCAGAAAGATAGTACACCCAATAGAAAAGATTGGAGAGACGGAGTTTGGAGCGAGTCTGCTGTTGGTGGGACCGCTGGGGGGGCCGCGGGCATGTGGTGAGGGGGAGAGGAACGGGGATTTGTAGCCGGGACAGTTCACGGTTTCGGGGGATCGTCTTCCTTACGGAGATTTGTAGTGCTTGGGGGTAACAGGCGGCGCATCGTCTGGGCGGCGGGGTCGGCGAGAGCTCATGATGAGAGGCGATAGGCGAGAGACAGCATAGTCTGGGGAGGGCGAAACGAAGCGTAAGACATTGATAAACTTGGAGTTCGGAAACAAGCGGAGTTGAAGGGTGGGAGAGAGAACGGAGGGAGCTGTACAGATGGTGGGGCACACAACTTGAGGAGCTGTCATCCTTGGAAGCCGCCCAATGGGGGAGGGAACGGCTCTAAAAAGAGATGAGGTATGCGGAGAAGGGGAGTAAGAGGTCAAGAGCATAACGGCCTGTGGTCAAGTCGCACGTAGCGCACACGACAGTTCGATTCCAATCTGAGGAAGGGCAGTCCCGGTCGAAGGTGGGCCAACGATTACTTTATTGTTCAATGTCCCCGTGGCCAAACTTGGATAGCTCGGTGAAACTAGATCTAGACGGAGATGGTCCTATCGGTGTGGTTGTTACGATAACGGGGTAAATGGGTTTTCCCGTGGTGCATTAGTTAGGAAGACATGGAGGCATGGGAATCGAAGGCAGGGTGCGCGCAGTAGCATGATTCGGGGAGAGGTCGAGGGAGGGGACATCAACTTCAGGAATTCTCAAAGTCCAAGTTGGAGGGGAGGAAAATTGGTAGAAAACGCATTGGGCTCCTTGGAAGCAGAGCCAAACTCTTGAACGCTTGAGGGAGGTTCTTTCCCCATTCTGTATTCCTTTTGAAATTGTCTTTGTTTGTTTGGCTGTAATTGAGGACATGGTCTCGTCTGCTTTAAAGTGTGGGGGCTATCCGTGGCAGTGAAAATTGTGTGCTCTGGGTTCATTCATTTTTGGATTTGCAGTTTTCTGTTATGCTATTGTTTGTTTTCTGCTATTATTTTGTATTATCGTGTTTGTTTTCATTTCCCTGCCTACGCTGGTGCTTTTCATTCTTTGCAGTTTTCATTTTGCTAATTTTTCGTTTTCTGCAAGTTTCTCTTGTTTGACTGTTTTTGTGTTTTCTGCTGGGTTTTCTCAAAATTCTTACAGTGAGGTTTATGTAATGGTGAGATTGGCTTGCTGTGTTTGGTGTGCTTCTAGGTTTTCTGTTGGAGTGATGTTTGTCTGGGTGTTCATCCTTTCTGATTGTTAAAATTTCTAGAATGCTTTGGAATTAGTTGAAGTTGTTAACAGAGAGTACCACAGAGACCAGACGGCAGAGGCCCGATGTGTTGTAGCGTTGAGTAGGTTGCAGCATATACTGATATGAGTCAGTTTTTTTTACATTTTTTAGTGTTGAGCAGTTGCCTTTGAAAATTGTGAGTTTGATCTCATTATGAAGAATATGAACCTTGTGAGATTTTGAGGCATACTGTTTGGGTGACTCTGCTTTCTTGTGTTCGGGATTCTCACTCATGTTGACCTAAACTTGACTTGTCGGTTTGCCCTGGTCGTGAAAATCTTTGTGGGTTGAAGCTTCGTCGTCACATGCAGAGGGTTAGTTGCATATGATTTAGGCCTCATCTTAACAAATTGTAGCTACCGTTGCTAAATTGACCGGTTGCTGCCAGGTGATTCCTCCTTGTTTAGCCCCGTTGTGGCCCTTTATAACCTTTCCTTGATGCTGCTGCACGCTCATTATAAGCATAGGGTCGTAAAAATCAATGATGTTTCCATAAGCCTTAGGCCGAGTTAGTGGGAGCCTGTGGAATTGTATTTGGGATGGGTCTTTCACAAGTGTGGGGGTCCCTCTAGGAAATACTTCTCATAGTTGTGGATGACTTGGGAGGGTTGGGTATATTTAATTAAAGGAAGAGAAATAAGGGAAAAGGAAGAAGCACAGCAAAAAGAAAAAAAAAAGTGTATCATAGTATGATAATAGTAATAATATATATTATATAAATATGTGGAACCATTGGGTTTGTAGGGGAGATTGGTTTCCCTAAGGGGTAAATCTTTTTGCTTATTTAGAAACTTGATTCCCAGCACTGCCTGGCCTCTTTTCTCTTTTGTGTGCCTTTAAGCCTACAATGTTTTTGTCATCACACCTTTACCTTGGCCGGACATTACAGCTAAATAAAAGAGTCCAGTTTTGATCTAATAATAAGCATGTGGTGTCAAGATTGTGGAAATTAGAGAGCTTGTGCAAGGAGCTTGATTCGGTGTAGTTTTTCAATGTGGTGTGGTGGTAGCGGAGTAAATACGTACAGAATAAGTTTGAAGGTTGGGAGAAGCCTATACCACCTATCATAAGGCTGTTGAGGTTCTAGTCATTCTTCGAAATTCTTCGTTTATTATTAACGTTGCCTTTCTTGCTTACGGTTTTTACAATGTCATGTTGATGTCCTCATTGGATTGTTTGTTGCCGTTGATTATAGAAATTAATTTGTTCTCTGTTCTTTATTCTTGCATTGGAAAATTCTTAAGAAAGTTTTGCCCCAGAGTGCAAAAGGATTAAAGTGTGGGGGTTATTCGTGAGTAGTCCAATTCTTTGAGGGTACATCTTTCTGTTCCTGTGTTTTGGGCTTAATTGAAGCTTCGAGTTAGGTTGCACATTATTTTGATAGGTGTTATTAGAATTTGTGTTAGTAAGTAATTTAGAATTTAAATGAAATATTTCTTAATCCTGCCACTACGATGTCTTATTTTGACACGCTTTCTTGTACAGAAACCAATATCTGATGAGCTAACACACGACTCAGCTATGGTGAACCAAACTTGGTATCGCGGCCTGGGAAGAGTAAGACAGGAGGATCTACTCGAACTGTCTCTGGTTTGGGGGAGTAAAAGCCCCAGGGTTCCGAGCCATCTTCAGTCAGAAGTTGCGTCATCATGTTACGTCCGTGGTCTTATCATCACTCGGTTCCCTGAAACTTTAAATCACTGGCCGTTCCCATTATCATATTGGGTACACTGCCGAAGTTCTTACCGGGTTCACCGGAGGGGGCGCCTTTTTCCAGTGCAATCGCGCACGTCTTACCACGGAAAGGCAGTCTCTTGGCGAGAGATGCTCGGACGCACACTAGAAGGAGTCATTCGTGAGATCTAGTTGTCGGCCCGTGAGACTATAGACTCCCCAACTTCCACTTCCCATGGCAAATTCATGTCCCAAAATTCCTCAATTAACTTCATTTCTTTCACCATCATTAACTCACACGGACAAGGCAAACAATTTCGGCTCAGACCGGCAGGGCGGCTACCACAGTCTGCCTTGCCAGGCGATGGTAAGACATATGAAAGGTCCGTAGTCCTGAGAATTCCGATGCTACCATGCCGTCTACCGGGGTCATGTTCAAAACTTCCCGTCTGATAAATAGATACATGTAAGAGCTCTTAGATGTCCACGGCAAACACTAATCGAACCTCACTCCCATAAAGGTATGTGTCTCCACACCTTGAGGGCAAAACACCAACCGACGCAGCGTAACTCCAGTTCGATGAGTGTGGATAGTGTGGTGAACTTCGCTGCGGCACGATTAACCTGTCTATGAGTAACAGGCACACTCGCGGCTGCTCCTGTTGACATGGCAGAGACACAGCCCAATCCATGGCCTGTGATGGCAATCACATACACAGTCAACTCTGCTCGCCACAGGTCGAGTTAAGCTACACACACATTGATGCTGAGAAAGTCAACCTTTAATCATTAACAACTCCAAGAAGCTTAGCCTCAACACCCCAGGTTCCAACTTAAAGCTGGCCATTCCACTTTATGGGTTTAAGCTTCCGTTAGAGGCAGAGCTAATACTTGAAAACCCTCATAAACTTCTGTAAATAGCCTGACCCAACTCTAAAAACTTATGACAGGCCGGCGCTCATGGTGGCATCGGTCGATCTTGGCCAAATCGACTGGACTGTTAGGTCCACCTTTTGCAGGATCACTTTATTCCTTCCCTTTGAAATTACATGCCCCAAACTGAATCTCTGTTAACCAAATGCCGCACTTGGAAAACCTTTGCAGTACAATCGGTTCGGATGACATCCAGGGTATCTTTACTATATTTTAGATAATCTCTTAACACATTTTGAGTAAAAGAAAGAGATATGAAGAAAGCAGGAAAACTTAGGATAAAAGCAAGAAGGAGATTTCGCAGTTTGTTTTAAATTTGATTAGTGTATCTTAGTATTGTGAAGATTTTTGCTTAAGAATTAAGTTTTTAATCTTGTTTTTTGAAAGGAACATTTGAGCAAGGATCATGAAAAATGGAGGCATTGATGACAAGGAAGAGGAAAGTGGCAAATACTGGACTCCGAAAAACACAAGAAATAGAGGAGAGTGCAGGACCTGGGCGGTGCGGAATTGCACTGATGTGTCCAGTAAAGAGTGAATCACCTGCAGAGCTGCAAAAGGAAAGAAAGTGAAGCCTGAGCGTGGTAGCACTTTTATATCATTAAAAGTGAGCGTGTCCAAGAAGGCCAAAATATCAGGAAAGCTCGGGGCGGTAACGCATGGGTTTTATTGTCGATAGGTCAGGGACAGTGAGCGTTCCAGAGAGCTATCTAAAGTCCGGTGGGCAGAGTTACGCGTAATCAGCGTTTTAGTTCATAAGGCAGTGAGTCATTGGCGACAGAAGCTACTATGTAAGCCTAGCGCTAGCGTTTGATGCTGCAAGAGTAGATTAGGTCCATGGGCGAGAGGCTCTCAAACTAGCAAGAAGAGTTTCCGCAGGTGGCGCACTTTTTCATCATAAAAAAGTGTTAACGCGACAAACCAATAAACCCTTCACGTAAGCTGACTAATTTCTCATAAAAAGTGATGACAGGCGCGCAAATCGGACAATTTTATAAATACTCAGAAAACGTTCTTAAGAATAAGACATTCTGTTTATTTTCAGTGTTGTTAGTTATTTCGTTTGGAGGAAGTGAGAGAGATGGGACTTCACGCAGAGAGGAATTGGAGTGAAGCGCAAGCTTCCCTGGCGATGTCCCTGAGGCTTCTTCAGCTCTGCTCACTTTACTTCCTCTGTTCGGCTTTTGTCTCGTTCCTCTGCGGATGTAAACCAATGGCTGTCTAATTTCTCTCTCATAGTTGGAATCTGGTAGATCTGAAAAGGAAACATGATGTGAATTGATTGGATCTGAATTTCAAAGCATTTTGGAAATTAAGATTGAGCGAGGCAGAGAGTCGCTGTGCTGGTATGAGGTTCTGCACTTGTGACAAGCAGTATTTAAATTGGAAGGTGGAAAGTCTCTGAACTTAAGCTGCGTAAATTTCAAGGACTCATTGGTCCAAGTGCCGGGGAAAGGAGTGTGGCGAGAGTGGGGGTGACTGGACACATTTCTACAGCGAATGCTGAAAATGCAAATCACGCGAGATTAAAGTTTTTCTTAGGAAGGAGGTAAGGGAGATGGCCTCTGGAGATCTTGAGCATATCTCTCTAGTTTGCTAATACACTTAAGCCAAATAGTGTGGGAAATCTGAACGTCAGATCTACTAAGGAATGTAGAGAATGGTTCGGATCACAAAGTTGAATGTTCGGTTCTACAGGAGATATAAAGGAAGATAACCTACTGGAGGAACAGAAATATAACCGCGAGGTTGAAACGGTGGATTGGGTTCATAAGGATTCACTTGTACTCAGGACATATCGGGAGTCCAATGCTTGCCTTAATATTAGAACTGTAGTTATACTAGATTAAGACATTGGAGTATTGTGAAGCAAGATTCACTATGCAGGCCGTATGGGTTTCCTCGTGCTGCGTTGGAGGTCGACATATAATGATGTTGCGTGTGATCATGTGTATACTTGTGTGTCATGGCAAGTGGTATCTTTGACTCCTAGTATTGATTACGTGGTTGTTTGCTGTTATTATAGTTACAGGGGCCTGACTCTCTCTTGCGTCAAAGTTCGTACTAGCTCAAATGGTTATAATTCTATGAAGTGTGTGACCTGGTGAAGGGGATACTAACAGAGGATGGATCCGCGGGGTGGCTGGGAGACGGATGATTGTCAATCGGGATGGGACTCTGTACTAATGTTTACTCATTTACTTGCTGTGCAATCGTGACTATAGTCGCGAGGCCTTCGCATAGTGTTGTTGTGACAGCAACCAAGGCTAATCGCGGGTCTTCAGAAAGTCGTTGCAAAACAGTGCAGACTTGGTGTTCAGCACAGGTAAGCCTCTTAATATGCCGCATGAGGGTCTGGTAAGAATAATCTGAGGGATGTGTTGATCGAAATACCACCCGAACACAAGCTGTCTATACGCAAGAAGAACGGGTCATTGGAATTATTTGTTAGATTGTAGGGTACGCATGAACAACAGGGGCAGGCGCATTAAGTCACTCCAAACGGCATCACCAAGTACTCATTAAGGTGACCATGACGTGGGCGAGGACGGTCGGCGAAGAGCGTAGCCCGACGCGGGCAACGATACGGACCGGTGTGCGGTCCTGAATGCGCGTCTTGAGGAAAAATCCCATGTCTTCACTCGAATGACTGGTGGTATCCCAAAGTCTCAGAGTCAATCTGGTCGAGGAACACTCTAGTGGACAACTGCAGCTCCCGCGTCGACTACCTCCATACAAATCGTCATCCTCGGACAATGGGTACTTGTTCTTAATCTGTGATCCGGCTTGGTGGTTAGTGTGTGCGGTAGTCCACACGGAGCGACTTCTCATACTGCGTCGGCGTTCGGGCTTCTTTACTAATAAGCTGGGGGGGCCCTGGGCCCTATGGTGGCCACACTTGAATCGGCGGGGACACAATACCTCGTTGAGCTGCTAATAAGTGCCATTTGGCCACTTGCTGTCTAGACATTCTGCTAGGCGCGTCCAGGACCGGTGACAAGTCCCTATAAGGTGCCACATGGAAATTGGACTTGGCTGCCCGGAAATGAGATCAATAAGTAAACTCTAGTCTCGTATTTGGGCGGTAACTCAGAAACATCTTCTGGAAGACAGCACTGCTACAGAACTCTCTCACTACCGGCGGCAGGGGTAATACGACTCCAGGTTCGGCAGGGCCTGCACGCCTCGACCATGCGGCAACTGAAAAAGCAGTGACCGATAAGCAAGCGCCTTGGCCCTTCCCGAACTGCATTTTCACCACTATTCCAGTGCTCAAAAGTCTCAGAACTTCTAAGGAGGAAAGCGAGAATTCGATAGAACCTAACCCGAAACTTGAATGCAATGTTGTTCTTGAAACCTTGAACCAATTGATGGATTAGCCTTGCTTCATGATCATGCTTACTTCGGCCAAAACTAGAAAATATGAAAAGATGGAAGGTAGAGAAAGACGAAAATAAAGGAAAGAATTTAAAATAAAGACTTTTTGAATTCTGAAAAATTGCGGGAAAAGAAAAATAAGGATTTGTACATGGAGTCATAACCTCTATTTAAAGACAAAATAATTGGGCTTAATTAAGGCCCAACTCCCTAATGAGTTTCCTAAACACTTAACTAAGTAAAAGACAAAATAATTGGGCTTAATTAAGACCCAACTCCCTAATGAGTCTCCTAAACACCTAACTAAGTAAAATCAACAATACAATCAAATTCTGAAAATTTCAGTGCAAGGACGCAACATTGTGACGCAATTTTGGACCTGAAGATGATCGAACTGGGATTTTCTCCCAACAGAGAAGTTGTAGATCTCTATCTTATCTTCCCAGCGACACCAATTTTGTCCAATTCCGAGTTTGTAGCTCTAGATATGGTCTTTGCAAGAAATTGTATCAAAATAAGAAATTATGGCAGGAATTAAGAAAGATTTATATTTAAATCCTAAATTACTTACTAACACAAATCTAAACTAACACATCAAAATAATGCACTAATGAAGCTCAATTAAACCAAAAACATGGAAATAAAGATGTACTAAAATATGACTATGAACAACTCAGGCAGTATGTGCCAGATCCTTCTCACGTGATTAACATCGACCCGATTCAAGTGAGGGAGGATTTGTCGTATGAGGTGGTGGTGAATCCATATTTTTACTGATATTTTAGCATAATTCTAGCTCATTTAATAAGGAAAATATATGAAGAAAGCAGAAAAACTCAGAAAAAGAGAATGATTGAAAGTTTTATTTCAAATTGTAGTTATTTTCGCATTTGTAGCATTTATGCTTAGTTCTTAAGGAATTTATCTTGTTTTGAAGGAATAATCTGAGCAAAAGTCATGGAAATGGAGAATCAATGGAAAGGAAGAGGAAGAATGGCAATGTTGGACTCCAAAATACAAGAATTATGGGTTGCAGCCTGGGCGTGATCACTATTGTTAGTGAAAGTGATCATTCCAGAGCCTAAAGGAGAAGAAGAGCCTTGCGTAATCACTTTTATTTACAAGAGTGAGCGTTGCCAGTGTGCGTTATCACTTTCGCCAACGAAAGTGAACGTTCCAGAGAAGACTCCATTCCTGAGGAGCTGCGCGTTGTCACTTTCACCAACGAAAGTGAGCGTTCCAGAGGCACTTGTATCAGGACAGCTTGCGCGTGGTTACTATTACTCACGAAAGTGATCACGCGCAGCCCTTGACCTCCTGCGTTGCCACTATTATGAATAAAAGTGAATGTTCCAGAGAAGCCTTCAACTCTGCAAGTTGCGCGTGGTTACTCTTGCTGTTGAAAGTGAACACGCGCACTACATAAAGCTTTTGTGTGGTTACTCTTGTGAAGAAAAGTGACAACGCGCAGAACTGGGGTTTCTATATATACATGATTGAAGCGCGAAAACTGGGATCTTTTGCTAATTTTCTGTTTTGTTAGTTAGATTCTCGTTGAGAGAGAGGGGAGAGAAGATTAGGGTCGAAGCTTGAAGCTCCAAGAAGAGGGATCAGATTGGAGCTCGTGGCCATGGCTGCTCTGCATTCTTCTTCTTCTTCTTTCTCTGTTTTTGTTGCAATGTGTGCTTAATTTCCCATAGTTAGGGGTTTATGGAACTTGAATTGATGTGTTGATTCGAATTTATCTTCTGAACTTAAAGTTCTTGGATTAATTGAGTTGTTAATTCTGCTTTTCATGCAATCTTTGAATGGAAATTCATTTGATTAATCAAGAGGAATCTTTACCAATGGGAATTGGATTGTTTGCTCCGATCTGAATTGGCAACCAGAGTGTAGGGATTCTTAGGGATAAGGAGACCTAATTCTGCAATCTTATAGTTCTAATTCTTAATGCAACTTGAAATTGAATCTCACCTAAGGGATTAGGGAGGTTTAGTGGATTGTTAGGGTTAATGAGTTAAGGAATTAACCTTTGGCTATTACTATGCGAAACTGATTGTCAATTAACCAAGTTCTTGAATGTTCAGAGGCATAATTGAATTAATACTAATATTCTTGTGAAGTAAATTCCTAACTATTCTTCATTCCTATCTCATTTCATTACATACTCTGTTTTTCTGCAAGTTCTTTACTTTAATTGCTTTTGTTTACTGCTTTTATATGTTACAAATCTCATTCCAAAAATTTGTATGGCTCAAATGGTTATAATTCTGTGAAGTGGTACTTGAAACCTAAATTCCCTGTGGAGACGATATTCTGATCTTAAATTTACTCATCACTTGCTGCAATTCTAATGCACTTGCTAGTGTTAGATTGCAAACAACAAGTTTTTGGCGCCGTTGCCGGGGAATTTGAGTTTCAATATCATTAGTAACATAAGAATAGCTAGATTGAGTATCTTGTTCTTTGAATTTCTGTAGTATTAGTCTGTAGTTAGACATTTTGTCCATTCTGCATAATTCTGCAACTTTTAAACTTGTGTTTCAATTACTTTTACTGATATTTGCTGCATAATTTTCGTGGTACAGTTCTGAATACTAACTTGTAGTTTACTTTTGCTTCATTTTGAATTGTATATGCGTGGCAAAAACAAAAACAAATCAACTCTAGTCTTTGATCCTGACATAGACATAACCTTAAGAAGATTGAGAAAAAAGTCTAGAGCAGAAAAAGCCATAGGGAGTGATAGTGAGTTAGAAGCTGTCCATTCTCCAGAATCTCAGAGTAATCCTAGAGTGAAAAGAACACCTACATCTTTGAGACAACTAAATTCAGAAATAGAGATGGCAGAACAAAATAGAATTAGAACATTAGGGGACTATGCAATTCCTAACATGCAAGGTTTTAACTCTTCTATAATCAGGCCAACTATTCAAGCCAACCATTTTGAGATTAAACCTGCCTTGTTACACTTAGTCCAACAAGATCAGTTTTCTGGTGGAAATTCTGATGATCCTAACTTACATATTTCAAATTTTTTACAGCTATGTGACACCATAAGAATAAATGGGGTTAGTGAAGAAGCCATCAGACTGAGACTATTTCCTTTTTCCTTGAGAGATAGAGCAAAATGCTGGTTACAAGCTCAACCACAAGGAAGCATTACAACTTGGACAGAACTTGTGAACAGGTTTCAAACCAAGTACTTCCCTCCATCCAAAGCTGCTAAACTGAGAGGAGAAATTACATCCTTTGTTCAGCAAGATGGAGAATCATTGTATGAAGCTTGGGAAAGATACAAAGAATTGCTAAGAAGGTGTCCACATCATTGTATTCCAGATTGGATGCAATTGGAAACTTTTTATAATGGGATGAATTGCAGTAACAAGAACAATGGTTGATGCTGCTGCTGGAAGTTCATTAAATACAAAGTCCTTGGAAGAAGCTCAGAGGATTATTGACATGATGGCATCTTCAATGTATCAGAATTCAAACTCAAGTAATCAAGGAAGAAACTCTGGTTATGAAGCTAAAGTTCTGGAAACTTTTCTTGCACAAAATCAGCTACAAAATCAAATGTTTTCAAAACAATTAGCTGCCTTAACACAACAAATCAACAATCTGCAAACAGGGAGTATGCCTACCAGTCAGCTAAGTTGTGATTTTTGTGGAGGAAACCATGCAAATGGTGCATGTGAGGCATCCACAAGTGAACCACAAGAGCAAGTGAATTATATGAATAATTTTCAGAGACAACAGCCATCATATCCCCCTGGATTTCAATTTTCAAATAATAGAACTCAGCAGTATTCTAATTGGAATAATCAATATTCTGCTACAAAGAATTCTAATTCAAATTTGCCTTTTTCTAATGCAGGTCCAGCAACACAACAGCCTTATTTTCAGAGGAACTCATCCACTCAACCTCAAGGAAATCAGAAATTTTCTAGACCTATGAATGAGAGGTTGACTGAGATGGAAGAAACTATGCTGCAATTCATGAAGGTGACTCAAACAAGCTTTAAAAACCAAGAAGCTTCCATGAAGAAACTAGAGACACAGATTGGACAATTAGCTGAACAACTATCCAGCAGGGATGAAGGAAGATTTCCAAGCAATACAGTAATCAATCCTAAAGAGCAATGTCAAGCCATAACTACAAGGAGTGGAGCTGTAGTTGCAAGCCCTAAACCAGCAGAAAAGAAAGTGAATGATGCAGCAGAAAGAAACATTGAACAAGATCTGCAACAAGGAAATTTTAAGCTATTGAAGAAAGACCATTCAGAAGAAAAAGAAAAAGTTCCCATGAATTCTGAAAGGAAAACCAAAAAGCAACTCTTTGAGGAAGCTTGTAAGCCAATAGACCCAGAAAAATACAAGAGGCTGCCCTATCCTCAGGGAGTCCAAAATCCTAAACAAGAGGAACAATTTGAAAGGTTTATGAATGTCTTTAAGAAATTACAAATTAACATTCCTTTTGCAGAAGCTTTGGAGCAAATGCCTTCATATGCAAAGTTCATGAAAGAACTACTTTCCAGAAAAAGGAAGCTAGAGCATGACAAAACAGTACCTTTGACAGAGGAGTGCAGTGCCATTCTTAAGAGAAAGCTTCCTCAAAAGCTGAAAGATCCTGGATCATTTGGCATTCCTTGTGAAATAGGAAACTGCACTGTGGGAAGAGCATTGTGTGACTTGGGAGCAAGCATAAATCTGATGCCATTAGCTGTTCTACAGAAACTTGGCATAGAGGAAGTGAAGCCTACCAACATTACACTGCAGCTAGCTGATAGATCATACACTTATCCATATGGAGTTGTTGAAGATTTATTAGTTAAAGTTAACAAGTTCATTTTTCCTGCAGATTTTGTGATTCTGGACATGGAAGTAGATTCTAACATTCCTTTGATCCTAGGGAGGCCATTTCTTGCAACCGGAAGAGCTTTAATAGATGTGCAAAAAGGTGAACTTATGCTTCGAGTTCAAGATGAGAAGGTAATATTTAATGTGTTTGAAGCTTTAAAATATCTAGTTGAAGATAATACATGTATGAAGGTAGATATACTGGATGCTTTTATTACACAACACCATATGAAAGAATTTGATGAAACTGCTATGTTAGAAGAGATAATATCTGCAGGGAATGACAAATTTGAAACTCTGAATGAAGAAGATATCATAGAAATGCAGCAGCAATTGGAAGCTCTGCCGATCCAAAAACCTGCAGAAAATTTAGTGAAAGAAGAGCTGAAAAAGGACGATAAAGAAGAGGAAAAGCAAAAGCTAGAACTAAAACAACTCCCTTCACACCTACGGTATGCATTTCTGGATGAGAAACATGTAAATCCAGTCATCATCAACAATGAACTTAAGGAAGAACAAGAGGAAAAATTGCTCAGAATTTTGAGAGAACACAAATCTGCAATTGGCTGGAGTATTGCAGATCTGAAAGGTATAAATCCCTCATTTTGTAAGCACAGAATTTTATTTGGAGAATTTTAAGCCTGTTGTGCAGCCACAAAGGAGGTTAAATCCAGCCATGAAAGAGGTAGTTAAAAAAGAGGTCATAAAGCTGTTAGATGCAGGAATAATATACCCTATTTCTGACAGCAATTGGGTAAGTCCAGTCCAAGTTGTTCCAAAGAAAGGTGGTATGACAGTTGTACCTAATGAAAAGAATGAACTTGTCCCTACTAGGACTGTGACTGGATGGAGAATGTGCATAGACTATAGAAAATTAAATGATGCAACCAGAAAAGACCATTTCTCACTACCATTTGCAGATCAAATGTTAGAAAGACTTGCTGGACATTCATTTTATTGTTTTCTTGATGGGTATTCAGGATATAATCAAATAGCTGTAGATCCTTTAGATCAAGAGAAAACTGCATTTACATGTCCATTTGGAGTCTTTTCATATAGGAGAATGCCATTTGGTTTGTGTAATGCCCCTGCCACTTTCCAAAGATGCATGCTTTCTATTTTTTCTGATTTGGTAGAAAACATCATAGAAGTGTTCATGGACGATTTCTCTGTTTTTGGTGATTCTTTTGATGATTGTTTAGCTAATCTATCCACTGTTTTGCAGAGATGTCAAGATACTAACCTTGTGTTAAATTGGGAGAAGTGCCATTTCATGGTACAAGAAGGCATTGTCCTTGGTCACAAAATTTCAGAGAAGGGAATGGAGGTGGACCAAGCTAAAATAGAAGTCATTAGTAAATTGCCTCCACCTGTCAATGTTAAGGGAGTTAGAAGTTTTTTAGGACATGCTGGTTTTTATAGAAGATTCATAAAAGATTTTTCTAAGATTGCTAAACCCTTGAGTAATTTACTTGTAAAAGATGCAGATTTCATATTTGATGATAATTGTTTGCATGCATTTTCTGTTTTAAAAGAGAAACTGATTTCTGCACCTATTCTTGCAAAACCAGATTGGAAATTACCTTTTGAACTCATGTGTGATGCAAGTGATAGTGCAGTGGGTGCTGTTTTAGGACAGAGGAAAGATAGGAAATTACATGCTATATATTATTCAAGCAAAGTGTTAAATCCTGCACAAGTGAATTACACAACAACAGAAAAAGAACTTTTAGCTGTAGTATATGCTTTTGATAAGTTCAGATCATATTTAATGGGTTCAAAAGTGATTGTATACACTGATCATGCTGCTCTTAAATATCTTTTGACAAAACAGGATGCAAAACCCAGATTATTAAGATGGATTCTACTCCTCCAAGAATTTGAGCTAGAAATCAAAGACAAGAAAGGGAAAGAAAACAGTGTTGCTGACCACTTGTCCAGACTTCCTTTGGAGAGTTTAACCACTGAATCATTGGAAATAAATGAAGAATTTCCAGATGAAAAGCTGTTTGCAGTGGAAAACATGCCTTGGTTTGCTGACATTGCAAATTTTAAAGCCACTCAATTCATTCCAAAGAGGTTGACTTGGCAGCAAAAGAAGAAGTTCTTACATGACAGCAAATTCTATGTGTGGGAAGACCCATACCTGTTCAAAATTGGAGTAGATGGGTTAATTAGAAGATGCATTCCACAAAGTGAGCAAGCTGAGGTACTATGGCATTGTCACAATTCAGAATATGGAGGCCATCATGCAAGTTCAAGGACTGCTGCAAAAGTCTTGCAAGCAGGTTTCTTTTGGCCTACACTCTTCAAAGATGCCAAGAAGTATGTGGAAAACTGTGATAAATGTCAAAGAACTAGAAATATTTCAAGAAGACATGAGCTGCCATTAACTAACATCCTGGAAGTGGAACCATTTGATGTATGGGGGATTGATTTCATGGGACCATTTCCCCCATCATTCTCACACTAATACATTCTAGTTGCAGTGGATTATGTGTCTAAATGGGTAGAAGCAATTCCCACCAGATCAAATGATGCAAAGGTAGTGATTTCTTTTATAAGAAAGAACATTTTTTCAAGATTTGGTGTGCCTAGAGTGCTGATAAGTGATGGAGGTACTCACTTCTGCAACAAGTATCTTGAAGCTGTATTAATGAAATATGGTGTGAAGCATAAGGTTGCTATTCCATACCATCCACAAACAAGTGGACAAGTGGAGGTTTCAAATAGAGAGATCAAGCAAATTCTAGAGAAAGTAGTGAACAGTTCAAGGAAGGATTGGTCAAAGAAACTGGATGACTCACTGTGGGCATATAGAATTGCTTTTAAAACTCCAATTGTTATGTCTCCATATCAGCTAGTATTTGGAAAGGCCTGTCACTTACCTCTAGAGCTAGAGCATAAAGCATATTGGACTACCAAGTGGCTTAACTTTGATTTGTCAAGAGCTGGAAAGAAGAGAGTTTTACAATTGCATGAATTGTAAGAATTCAGACAACAAGCTTATGAGAATGCAAAGTTGTACAAAGAAAGAACCAAGAGGATCCATGACAAATTTATTCTGCAAAAAGATTTCAGACCTGGCCAACAAGTACTATTATTCAATTCAAGATTAAAATTGTTTCCAGGGAAACTGAAATCTAGATGGTCTGGACCGTTTTTAATCAAGGAAACTTCTCCCTTTGGAGCAATTCTTATAGAAGATCTGAAAACAGGGAGAGAATTCAAGGTCAATGGCCAAAGATTGAAGATCTATCATGGAGAGGAGTTTACAAGGAACATATCATGCATGAAACTGGTTTCTCTTGAGTGAGAAACATTTAATGTCAAGCTAATGACATTAAAGAAGCGCTTTATGAGAGGCAACTCACATTTCTAACCCAATTTAAGTTTTCTGCATTATTTTTGAATTAACAGTATTCATAGAAGTCAAAGTCTGAACTTTTCATCTTGGTTACCTTGCTGAATCTGATGTTTGGAATAAATCTGGTGACTGAAACAAGAATGCAGATTGGAATTAATTAGAATGCTTAAAGTTCTTGTACAGTCTGAATAATAGTTATCAAATTCTGCAAATTCTCTGCAAAATACAAAGTTCTGCATCATACTCATCATATTCTATAATTTTGATGCAAAAGGTAAATTTTGAAGCATGCTAAATCTGTCATTTGTAGCGAATCTGATAAATGCAATTGGACTTCATGCTATAATGTATTATGGAAAAGTCAGAATTGCATTGTGAATATGTTAAGCAGAAATTCTGCAGAATTCAACTGTGATGTTTGTTGCATTTGTAATTTGGAGCGAAAATAATGAATGAATTGAAAGTTCATGATAGGAGTGTGTTAATGTAAAAGTCAAAACTGCATAAGTAGGGAGTGAATACTTGTTCTGCAGAAATTCTGCAGAATTCAGCCTTGGATGAATGTTGCATATGTAATTAAGGGTGAACATGATGAGGGAAGTAGGTATTTTATATGGTAAGTGTGTATTGGAATGATTATGATTTGTTAAGTGAGCCAATTAAAGTTTGGAGAACTTGGATTGATGAAAGGAATCACTCTTTTGCAGGAAAGCAATCACGCAGAGATGGAATTCTGAGATTTCCCCTCTGGAACAATCACTCTCGCTGATGAGAGTGATAACGCAGAAACTGACTGGGAAACACAGCCCTCTAGAACAATCACTCTCGCTGATGAGAGTGATAACGCAGAGACAGATGGGAAAAACACACTCTCTGGATCACTTCCTTTCCTTGTCAAGAGTGACCACGCGCAGGTAAGTATGAAATATTTCATAGCGCGTTACTCCTTTTACTGAAAAAAGTGACCACGCTCAAGCAAAAAGCTTGCGCGTTATCACTTTGCCCAGCAATAGTGATAACGCGCATTGCATTCAAAATTTCCAAGCTCTCTGGAACACTCACTCTGTTCGACAAGAGTGACAACGCAGAATTTTATTAATAAGGGAACGTTCACTTCTCACTTAAAAAGTGGGCACGTGCACACGCGTGACCCCAGACTCCATATAAAGGAACCACGCTCACATCCATTTAAACCTAAATCCCCATTTCCCTCTGAAATTCCTCTGACTTTCAATCTTTCGTGAAGCAACCAGCAAGCAATTGCTCCTTCTTTTTCACTGTCATTCACATTTATGAAGCTCAAGGTACGTTCTCTGCATTCTCTGAAATTGTATTTAGGGTTTTTCTTTGCTGCAACTCTGGAAAAATGTCAAAAATGGCAAAGGGGAAATATCTTGAGCGTATTCGATTTAAGGAACTTTAAATACTGTGAAAGTCATTCAATCTCCTCTGTTAACATATTCACATCTGCTTTATGCGAAAAATCGGAACATGACTTTGAAAGAAATAGAAATACTCCAGTTGCCATCAACGAAAATACTCTTTGCATGCAATATTTGAATTTTGATGTATGAACTGAGTTGTATGGAAGAATTACTGCTATATATTGCACTGCCTGATTATACAAATAGCATACTGATAGTCCTGCATTAAGCTAATCTTTAGTCTTTGATGATAATGAATGAGTGCACTGTCCTAATTGTATGTGATTCAAAGAAACAATAGGCAATATTCTGGATGGAATTTTGCTGTCAGAAGATAAATTCTTTTAGGAACCATTAGTAGTTGAAATTTGGTTGGAAATTGTGATTCTTTTTCTGCATTCTTGGTGAAATTGTGAACTCTGAGGGAACAAATTATGAAGGCCAGTTTAAAATCCCCTGAATATGGTTTGATTAATTTTGTACCTAGGTTCTGGTATATCTGAAAAGTTAAGAGAGCATGTAAAAAAATATGTTGATGACCTATAATAGCATCTCTGCGTTAACCTGATATGCTTTGAGAGTGTGCACTCTAAACTACAAATTTAAAGGTTTAACCAATTTTGACTGTGATTGCTTAGTAATTTGCAATAGTGCTTGTGTGTTTATATGATTACGTTCTCATGACAGCAACTGATTGTAAATAGATACATACTGCAAGTTGGAATTCTGCACATGGATTGATTGAAATTATCTAGTAAAGAGATGTATACTGTCACAATTCTGTGTCATGAATTTTAAACTGTCAAATTACTTGCTTGTTTTTGCAGCCACTTCAAAATGGTCAGAACTTCTTTGAATACACCAGTTGGACCTTCTAAGAAGACCAAAGCTGGATCTGCCAGCAACACTCCAAGAAGGAGATCTATCAGGAATATGCAAGCTGGAACAGCCAGGAATTCTTCAACCACTAAAAGAGCAAGAACTGATGGTGTCTCACCTTCCTCACCCATTGAAATCGCTGACCCTCCTCAGCCAAGTGTACCCACACCTACAACCTATTCACCACCTCAGCCGACCAGAAGAAATGCTCCTTCTACCTCTACCCCTACTGATCATAATCCAAGATTCAGGAGTATTGCTCACGAAAACTATTTCAAGGCAAATATTCTAAGGAGGAAGATTGTCCCAGATAGAGCCTTTGAAATTGCTGAAGGCAACTACCCTGAGTACTCAGAAGAAATTCAGAAAAGGGGATGGGACAACTTCTGCTCCTTGGTTGATAATGGTTGGAGAGAAATTACACAGGAGTTTTATGCAAATGCAATGCAGTTCAAGGGAGACCAAATTCCCAAATTTCACACAATGGTCAAGGGTATGAGGGTAGATTTCACTGCTGCCAACATCAATCGAGTGTTGAAAATTTACACTGAAAGGCAACCTGAGCAGATGGACTTCACTGACTTTAAGAATAGTCCAGACAAGGATTATATTGAAATCCTGCACAGAATTGGAAGGCCAGGCACAACTTGGCAGCTGAACCTCGCCCAGAAACCCAAGTGTATCACCACCAAGAACCTGCTACCATTTGCTAAAGTTTGGAGTACTTTTCTGTTGAACTCTTTCATGCCAGTCAAGCATAGCTCAACCCTGGCAGTAAAGAGGGCTGAACTATTGTTTGCTATAGTTAATGATATGTACATTGATGTGGGGGAAGTAATTAGTGAATGTATCTTAAATATTCTGAAAACAAAAAGAGATTCACTAGCCTTTCCCTTATTAATCACTTTACTTTGTGAGGATGCAGGGGTTGAAGTTGGAGAAGAGAAAATCATATCTGCTTCCCCTATCTCTGTCTCAATGGTAAAGGAAATCTATGCCACCACCTCCTGCACTTCAGCTGCACCTATCCCCACCCAGTTCAGAAAGGAGAAACCAATGAAGATGAAGGACATCCTACATCTTTTGGTTGAAAGGCAAAATCAATTAGCTGAACGACAAACTGAGCTCCACAGCAGTTTGAAGGCAGGAACTATGCTAGTGGAATGTGTGTTGATGAATCTTGGTCAGAAGATGGGAATGACCAAAGATGAACTTTATCACACACCAGACTTGGCCGAGAATGCTCAATGTCTACGCTCATCAGTCTTTAAAGACTTGCCAATCTACAAGACTCATTTTCCACAGCCAACTGAAGAAGTGGTGGAGGAAGAAGAAGATGAGGAGGATGAGGAAGAAGATGAAGATGAAATTTCTGATGAAGAGGATGCCCAAGATGACTAGTTTAGGATTTTTGTTTTCTTTTCTGTTAATTCAAATTTTCTCTTGACGGTCTTGTAATTAAGTTTCAAACTTTTGGTTTCATTTTAGAATTTGGGTTTGTAATTTGCACACTTGGTATATTTTGGTTTCATGCTAATTTTGAACAATTATATTTTGAACATACATTAATTCTGCAGAATTCAATCCCTTTTCACTTGATAATTGATGGAATTTTTGGTGTTTTGTGCAGAAAATGTCACAACCACACAACACTCACACACCTTGGAAGCTGACACTTGCACAAGCTGCCATGAAAGGGGGGTTTCATTCTCTACCTCTTATTCATGAGTCAGCTTCACAATTACACTAAATTATTCCTGAAAAACACCAAAATACTAGAATAGATAATAAATTGCTGGCTGTTAATCAAATAAAAATGATTGACAATTTTGTGAATTCTGTGTGAATTTCTTTTTAAGTTGTTTTTTCCATTCTCAAAATGAGATCACACTTGTATTTTCAAAAATGAGGCAGTTGCCACTAGGTGCATAAATTTCTGAAAAGTGCATTGTGTTTTCATTAATCCACATGATCACTTATAAATACCTAGTGAGTTTTGAGCTGTCTAATTCTTTTTCTTGTGTGATTAATCATATTTGGCTGCATTCTCTAGAACTTGCCCTTGTTCTTAAATTGAATATGTATGTTACAGTTTTCACCCACATGATAGAGGCCATGATTGATATCCTAATCAGCCTAAATGCCTTCCTTTATGATTGAATGTCTTAGTTCACCCTTTTCAGCTTAATATCCCTTTTCTTGAAATTACCTCATTATAAGCCTTGCTGAAAAACCAATTTTTACCATTCAAAAGATCAAAGGCATAATGAGTTTAATCAAGAATAAGTTTTAAAACTAAGTTTGGGGTGGCATCCAGATTTTAATTGCTTGAGGACAAGCAATGTTCTAAGTTTGGGGTGGGAAATATCTAAGTTTGAGTTCAACAAACCAGAAAGAAAGAACAAAAGTGCTGCAGCAAAATGAAAAATTTATGAAACAAAGCTGTGAAAAGAACAAAAATGTGAGTTCAAAAGAAAAGAAGTGCAGCAAAGTGCTGCAGAAAAAGAAAAAGAATATCAAAGAAAAGAAGATAGTGACTGAAAGCAAGAAAAGAGATGAAAACTCTGCTGCAAGAAAAATTCTGTTTGCTGCATAAGTGAGAGAATTAAGGAGAAATAATGCATATCCAGGCTAGTTTTAAAACAAATCACTCAAAATGCCTCTGATCTTTTGAAATTGCATGTATTGTTTTCCATTTTCTTTGATACCTACCTTAACCTTAGCCTTGTTATAACCTGAAAAAGTCCTCTAGATGTGTGATTAATTGTACTAAGCAGAGGAGATGGAGAAATTGGGCAAGCATATGGTAGAGTGCAGTGAAATTGATGATTTAGAGTGAAAACAGCACCTAAACACTGTTGAGTGATGAGAGAAACACTTCCAAGTGAGCTGTGATCATGTTGATTAATTGTACTCACATGAATTTTGATGAAATATATGAACTTAGGTAGCAATTCTTACTCAATGATGATTATGCAGTAGAAATATCATGATGAGTATTTGGAGGAACAACTTGATTGAAAATTTTGCAGAAAACACAGAATTGGAAATTGGAAAATCTGAGAAAAACAGTTTATGAACTGAATTTGAAAATGGAGGAACTTACCCTTGGTTTAGTTTGATTTGCTTGAGGACAAGCAAAAATTCAAGTTTGGGGTGGTGATGAATCCATATTTTTACTGATATTTTAGCATAATTCTAGCTCATTTAATAAGGAAAATATATGAAGAAAGCAGAAAAACTCAGAAAAAGAGAATGATTGAAAGTTTTATTTCAAATTGTAGTTATTTTCGCATTTGTAGCATTTATGCTTAGTTCTTAAGGAATTTATCTTGTTTTGAAGGAATAATCTGAGCAAAAGTCATGGAAATGGAGAATCAATGGAAAGGAAGAGGAAGAATGGCAATGTTGGACTCCAAAATACAAGAATTATGGGTTGCAGCCTGGGCGTGATCACTATTGTTAGTGAAAGTGATCATTCCAGAGCCTAAAGGAGAAGAAGAGCCTTGCGTAATCACTTTTATTTACAAGAGTGAGCGTTGCCAGTGTGCGTTATCACTTTCGCCAACGAAAGTGAACGTTCCAGAGAAGACTCCATTCCTGAGGAGCTGCGCGTTGTCACTTTTGCCAACGAAAGTGAGCGTTCCAGAGGCACTTGTATCAGGACAGCTTGCGCGTGGTTACTATTACTCACGAAAGTGATCACGCGCAGCCCTTGACCTCCTGCGTTGCCACTATTATGAATAAAAGTGAATGTTCCAGAGAAGCCTTCAACTCTGCAAGTTGCGCGTGGTTACTCTTGCTCTTGAAAGTGAACACGCGCACTACATAAAGCTTCTGCGTGGTTACTACTGTGAAGAAAAGTGACAACGCGCAGAACTGGGGTTTCTATATATACATGATTGAAGCGCGAAAACTGGGATCTTTTGCTCATTTTCTGTTTTGTTAGTTAGATTCTTGTTGAGAGAGAGTGGAGAGAAGATTGGGGTCGAAGCTTGAAGCTCCAAGAAGAGGGATCGGATTGGAGCTCGTGGCCATGGCTGCTCTGCATTCTTCTTCATCTTCTTCTTCTTCTTTCTCTGTTTTTGTTGCAATGTGTGCTTAATTTCCCATAGTTAGGGGTTTATAGAACTCGAATTGATGTGTTGATTCGACTTTATCTTTTGAACTTAAAGTTCTTGGATTAATTGAGTTGTTAATTCTACTTTTCATGCAATCTTTGAATGGAAATTCATTTGATTAATCAAGAGGAATCTTTACCAATGGGAATTGGATTGTTTGCTCCGATCTGAATTGGCAACCAGAGTTTAGGGATTCTTAGGGATAAGGAGACCTAATTCTGCAATCTTATAGTTCTAATTCTTAATGCAACTTGAAATTGAATCTCACCTAAGGGATTAGGGAGGTTTAGTGGATTGTTAGGGTCAATGAGTTAAGGAATTAACCTTTGGCTATTACTATGCGAAACTGATTGTCAATTAACCAAGTTCTTGAATGTTCAGAGGCATAATTGAATTAATACTAATATTCTTGTGAAGTAAATTCCTAACTATTCTTCATTCCTATCTCATTTCATTACATACTCTGTTTTTCTGCAAGTTCTTTACTTTAATTGCTTTTGTTTACTGCTGTTATATGTTACAAATCTCATTCCAAAAATTCGTATGGCTCAAATGGTTATAATTTTGTGAAGTGGTACTTGAAACCTAAATTCCCTGTGGAGACGATATTCTGATCTTAAATTTACTCATCACTTGCTGCAATTCTAGTGCCCTTGCTAGTGTTAGATTGCAAACAACAGGTGTACCCAGTGAGGATTATAGATCATCGTATTAAGTAAGTGAGGGGCAAGGAAATCTCATTGGTGAAGGTGATATGGAACTCAAGTGACGAAGGAGATGCCACATGGCAGACAGAGAGCCGAATAAGAGAGTTATATCCACACTTGTTTATGTAGTTTGGTTGAATTTCGGGGATGAAATTCCTTAGAGGACGGGAGAGCTGTAACGCCGCGAGTTTTGTATTATTAATTAATTGTGTATTTATATATATATATATATATATATATATATATATATTTTATTTTTATTTTGTGGTGTGATGATTGATTTGATGGTGATATGGGTGTAAGGACGTGCCTTAGTTTAATGGGAATATGTGTGAATATAGATATATGCAAATATATGTATATGTACATATGTGTGTGTGATTGGAATTTTGATTGAAAGATATAGGTTAAGTCCTGGTGCAGGGCATTCTCGCTGTAGCGAGAGGTCCCTGGAGGAAGGCATACGATTGTCCTCTTCTCGCTGTAGCGACAGAGCGACAATTTAGGGTGCATTTCTGGGTGCAGTCTCGCTGTAGCGAGAGGGTCTCGCTGCAGCGAGATTATGCAGAAACTAGAGTGTAGTTTTCTCTGGTTTTTTCGTTGTAGCGAGAGGGCGTGTCGCTATAGCGACCCCTCGCTGCAGCGAGGGGTGTTGTGTAAATGTATGTATTTGTAATTGGTTGTCAGTGCAGTGAGCGCATCTGCCTGTGATTGTTGTGTGTGCCTTGAGTGAGATAGTTCAGGTGAGTCATATGCTTATTTGTGTGCTTATACTAGAGTAGAGGACTCACCCTTACGCTTATTTTTCAGGAAACCAAGACGATCAGCACTGGACCCCCTGAAGGAAGGATGAATGATACTGTTATAGGACTTAGAAGTTTATTTTGAAAATTTAATGTAAATTTGAGTCCTGTAGCAAGCTATGAAACGAACTTGTAATCATTTCCTATTCAGAACCATTTTATGAAATTGAGTTTTTGAACTACTATTTGAATGAAACCTCTATTTTGTTAACATTTTTACGAAATTCATTTTATTTAGAAATTTTAATTATAAGGTGTTACATTACAACTGTTCCATTTGAAGAAAAATAGAGAGAGTGCGGCAGAGAGCTTAGAGAAAGAGTGTGAATACTCATTTTCTCATGTTTTATACTGTTTGTATCTCTTTTCCTATTACTATGATTGTAATGATGTGGGATTAAATGTAATTCTTAAAACTTGATGTATTTTTAATAATTTATATAAATATAGTTCAATGCTTGAATTTGAATTCAAAAGATTTTGGTCAAAAGTAGCAATTGAATACCCCATAAATATACAACTAATGTTATCTTGTTTTAATTAATTATTATCAATTTTTGTATTGATAATTTTTTATCTTGCTTCTTTTGGAAATTTTTATGTTCCATGGTTGTAATATTATCTTAATATTTTCTAAATTTTACTCAAAGAATTTTGTATTAAAAAATTAAGAAAAATATCCAGAAATCTTAAACAAAATTGTTCTTTCTCTTTATTATTTTTATTTCATTTTTTATAGCTTATAAGAAAATATAAAACACCAGGGTTAAACCTCAATTCCACATATACATGATGACTAAATACAATTTGAAGCATAACATTCATTTAACATGAAATTCAAAGCACACAGGAAGTTACAAATTCATAAATTCAACTTAAAACATCAAGAAATTCACAAAATAGAAACATAAGCTTATAAAACCTAACCCATGAGGTTTGGAACTCCTCACAATATAAAAAAAATTGCTTAGTTGTGGCAGTTAAATTTTATGATTAACGGCAGTTTTAACTGCCTCTAAATATTTTTTCGGCAGTTATGAAATTGACATTAAAATTGGTGACGCAAAGCTAAATTTGTGACGGTTTTGAACCACTGCTAAATTTTAAATTTGCGATGGTTATTTAGTGGCGGTTTTGAACCGCCGCTAAAATTTGAAATTTAAATTTCAGACTGCGCGCGACATTGTTTTGTTTTTGACGCGACAGTATTCTATTTTAGGCGCAATTGTGCTTTATTTTTGGCTTCCACACTTTTTTCCATTTTTATCTTCTACTCAGTTCTTTTTTTACTATTTGTTTTCACATTCCATTTATTTTTTAACATCACAACATATATATTATATAATTTATAGTGTAGAGTCATTGGAGAAGAGTCATTTTTAGAGGAAATGAAAAAGATAGTAAAAGATTACCAAGGTTGTTACGATTAAAGAAGATATTTTGGTAATGGTGGCAGTGGCGATGGTGATGGTAAGGGTAGCAGTGATGGCAATGGTGGTAGTGGCAGAAAGAATGGTGGAACTCATGAGGTCAAGATGGAGATGAATGATAGCTTTAAGTGGGTGATGGAGAATTGGGGAAGAGTGATGTTTCTTATATTCTATTATTTTAAACTGATGCTAAAACCTGCCTTTTTTTGTGGCGATTACACAAAATCGCCACTAAATCTCACAGTTTTACGGCGTTTATGCAAAACCGCTGTTAAATCCCGCCCTTTTTTGTGGTGGTTACACAAAATTGCCGTTAAATCTTGCATTTTTTACGGCAATTACTTAAACTTATGTTAAATGTTATTTTCAAAATAGTTTACTGACCATTATTGCTAACTGCCACTAATGAACGCTGCTAAGTGACGCATTTCTTGTAATGTCAAGCTCAAATGTATATTACTCTAAGATTAAGAATTTATAAATTCAAAAAATAAAAAATAAAAATCTAAAACTTACTATAAATCCCTGTGAAAGAGAACTTTCCGACACCTTTCATCATTCTGTGAGTTCTTGATAGGTTCTTGTGTTTTCCGCCTCATGTTTTTTAAATCCTACTTCGTTGTCCAATAACATTTTGCTTAGTTTTGAGGTTTAGATACATGTTTCGTAGTTATTTTGTGTTAAAAGTTAAATATATGGTAGTTGGTGTCAGAGTTTATTTTCTTCCCAATTTTTGCTGAGATTCCAAGGAATATAAACCTAATTTGGTCATTCCATTTTCTTCTCTCATCATAAAATATAATTATCCGATGCACAGCCAATAGAAAATTTAATTTGACAAACTAATCAATTTTGGACAAGCTTCCTTCTAATATGTTTTCACCCGTTAAAATGGAGTCTCAGGTTTATTAGGATTTTAGGCTAACTAATAATATAATAGGCTCGTGTGTTATGTATTTAAGAATCACTAGAATTTTAATCTTAAGATTTTACTAACCAATCAAATTTAGCTTACTAGGCAAATTGGTCATAATAGTTTTAGTTGGAGTTTAAATTTTATTTGTACCGTTTTCTAACATGTAAAATTTATCTAAACCCTTTGAAAAATAATATTGGATTGATATTCAACTTAATAAGGATTTCAAAATCTCAAATTCGAGTTTTATCCATGAAAAATAGGCATAAATTCCGTGCTTACACATGTATATGCTTAATTGAATTTGGTTCAATTTCTCTTAATTTAATTTTATAGGGTTTGTAATTTATTTTAAATATCAAACAAAGTCTCTAATTTTTACTCACAAACTCTATGCTCTTAAATAAAAAATTATAAAGTAATAAATTAAAAATCAATGAAATTTAAGATGTTTAGAATCTGTCTCACTTCACACAACTATCCTTCATAAATATGCTCTACCAAAATAAAATTTTCATGTGTACAAGAATAAACTTCATAGTAAAATAAAAACTATCAAATCCATTTTTTACTCAAAATGTGTTAAAATTAAAAACATAATTTATACCGACAATTAAGATTAATATTTCAATCTATTAAGCTTAGCTAGCCAATGACTCACGGCTAATTGTCCTTAGCTTGAAGCTTCAAATTATTTCAAAATATACTTCATTGTCTAAATGTTATTGACTGAGGCCACCCTTATCAAAAGTGTATTATCAGCAAATGCTGATCAACATGTGGTTCAATTTAGTCTTCTATAATTTGAATTGAATTTTTATTTATCTTTAATTGACATATTTTTCTAATTTTTTATTTTTATAAATATATAAATTTTTTATTTAAATTAAAATATAACTCAAAAATTAAGTAATTTAGTTGAAAAAATAAAAAAATCTCAAAATAAGTAAACAATCCTTAAAAATATACCTTCTTTTGTAATTAGTCCTTATAATTTTTTTTTTTTCGAATTTAGTCCAATAATTTTTTTTTAAATAGTACTTATCGTTAAACCATCAAGGGGTGACTAAGCAAAAGATGTCCTCCGTCATACCTATCAAATTAAATGCTATCTTTAGACATTATAAAGTTAAATAGGTAATTAGTCTCTAAATAATATAAATTTTTGGAATTAATCTCTCTTAATTTTTTATTTTAGTTTTAGTCTCGTAAAATTTTAATTTTTTGAAAATAAACCCTTCATCCATTTCTTAAATCATTATTGACATCTTACACTTTATCTTTCTCTTAAAAATATTCAATGAGTTAGTGTTATTTGAGGTTAAAATATCTTATGGAGAATTTTTAAGACCATCAGAAGAAATTGTATTGTGTAAGTTAAGAAAACTTACTTTATTGTTTTTTCTTAAACCTATATTTTTATTTTTCATTGATGAAAAATTATTTTGTTTAAAATTTAAGAGACTAGAAACAAAAAACAATCAATATGAACTAATTCCTAAAAAATATATTTTTAATGAGACTAATTACTTATTCAAAATATTACATGTAAAGTTAGCATTGTCACGTGGCAAGTATGATATAAAATAATGTTTCTTCAACCATCATTTAATAACTTTTAGTTAACTGTAAGGACTATTTAAAATAAAATTTACAAGACTAAATCTAACAAATTTTTTTTTATAAAACCTAATTTTAAAAAATGATATATTTTTAGAGATTATTTATTTATTTAAGTTTATAAAAATATAAAAAGGAAACATAATTGATTAAGAAGGGAAAAAAAGATAGTCAATTAAAAGAAATGAGAATTTATATAGAAGCAATGTACCATATATTTACACATGGTTGCAATCAAATTAAGAAAAACATAGTTTTTACATAAAATATAATAAAATAATGAATAGAAATATATTATAGTATGGTTTAGTTTGGTTCAATTTTAATAATAAGAATAAAAATCTGATTCAATCTGTGGTATATAATTCAGTTTTGTTTTACAGTTTAATTAGGTGTTTATAAACGGTTTACTGCTTATTACATTAGAGCCAATTGTTTGGCGGTTGGAACTGGATCGATTTCATTAAATTAGCGAATACGAAAGGACAATGACATTTACCAATACATTAATGTGGCACCACATGCCAGCTATTGAAGTGAATTGTTGACTTGACTCTCATTTTCATTGTTCCGGCTAAAGTGAATTTTTGAAGATTAATCCGTTATAATTTAATATAAGGTTCCTCCTAGTCCATTTCCTGTGTTTCGTTACTGTCACTTTCGCTTACATTTTATCAGGTTCCTCCTACTCTCTTTCATTTCATATTCATTTAGTAGTAAATTATCGGATGTATAAAATAACAAGACATTATAAAAAAAAAATAAAAGAAAATTTAATATAAAATAATTTGGATAAACATAGTAATTAATTTAATTTATATATTTTATAGAAAATTAACTATATATATATATATAAGACATCATGTTATTTACATACAATCAGAAATACATTTAAGAACCACTACATACAAAAAGATCGATGGCCCATGTTATCAAGGTGCAGTCCTAACGAGTCCTCATAGAACAATTTAGAACTAAGGTTAGCTGCATATTCGAGAACTCAATGTAAATCACTGCTATTACATCTATTATGCAGATCTGAGAATGAAACGGAAACTAAGCAGAGTGAGAACTCTTAAAATTCTTAGTAAGGTTGTGTACTTCTATGTTGACATTGCTTTCATTCTCGGTTGCTTCGATTTTTATTTAAATAAAGGGTTGTTAAACTAATAAGAAAATCTTTCAATTATGATTATTGAAAATATGGTCCGAAGCAAAGTAAATTTTATGTCTAACATTTGTAATACACAAGATCATAATGATTATGATACACATATATAAGTAATTAAATAAATAGTCAAAAGACTCAACATAAATCATACATTTGACATAATAATACTTAAAGTTGAAATTGAAAGCAACATAGAAATGAACTAATATTAATTAAAAATACTTTCAATGACATAATAATGAGCTTAATTCTCATGTAAGTTCCTATCCTTAGTCCCCTGGGAGTTCTTGGCCATAAGACTCTTGGATAATAGTCTGCTTATCAGGACCGAACTCGTTCCTATAAAGGATTGTCAGGTTTACTTTTCCCAAAGATCTCACCGACTTATTCTCCTTAACTTTTTATCCGGGACTGGCACAAGAGATATAGGACTTTTTTATAACTTTCAATCATCTTAGACTTTCATAACTTTCATATTGTACCTCACATATCTCTTTTGAAATTTTACAATTTATTCATAACTCTTAAAAAATTTGTGCAACATAACGAATCATATTTGCTTTCCAGTTAATAGTGCCAACTAACAAACAAACATTCACATATCATAGCAAATAAATAAATAAAACCTTTAAATTCATAATTCTTTCCTTAAAGTCATAAATTTTGCCTTGTTTTATTTTTACTATGTTTATTGCTATATGACTTTAATAGACTTGAATTTTTTATATGTTGAAGCCCTATTTGTCTATTTTCTAACCCAATTAGTCCCATTCAATTTTGACAATTACACTCAAGATTTTTGGTTTCTATTATGACCTTCCTGTGATTAGCTAAAACAACACTCAAAAATGTTAAAATCTACCAAAATTCGAATTCCAAGTGTATGACTACTAAATCCATGTCATTTTAAATTTAAGGGATGAAATTTTAATATCCAAAAAGTTTCATTTCATTTAGTTAAATAGAACTCAAGCTATAAGGTTTTAAAGTTGGTTGTTATAGGTTGCTCTATTTCTGACTCAACATTGCTAAGGGTAACTTTGGAAAAATTATGGGAACTGCTCAAATTGAATTGGACTCTGAAATTTTTATGCTTTTTAACAGATTTTGTTTCACCTCAATCCAAGTTATGTGGGACGAGTTATGTCTTACGCAAGCTTACCTGCCCAAAATCAAAATCTAAAACTTAGGGCAAACTTAAAAAATTCATAACTAATTCTATACTAATCCAATTGCTTCATAATTTATATGTATAGAAATATTTGGATGTCAAGTTTAAGTTAAAAATATTTTCATATTTAAACCGTTAAATAATTGGTCGACGTAGTGTATTTGTATGGATATCCTAGAGAATTCTGTTTTCAGACTTGTTGTTTTCTTTCTTTTTTTTGTTTTTCTAGCTACTTGATCTACCTTCAATTCATCCAAGTAAAAATTAATCCAGCTATACATCATAAAAACACCACATAAATCATGAACTAAGAGATTTAAAACATAAGCTAGTCAGCCACACATATCCATATAAGCATAACAACAAAGATAGAACCCTACCTCTTTTGAGCACCAAATTGATTCCAAAGATGTTTCTAATTTGCAAGCGTGGGTGAGCTTGAGAGAAAAGTTTATGGAGGTAAGAAAAGGAGAAATATGGAGAAGAGAATGAGGAAGAGAAGTGATAAATTTATAAAGAGATGAGGGAGAGCAAAATATCAAAGTGGCCATAATGAATGGAGTTACTTGGCTAGTTTTGATTGGTTCATAAATCTTGTGGTCTCAAATGAGCCATTGGATCAAGGTGTGGTGGATGACTTCTCCACCCTTAGATCTAGGGCAAATAATATTATTTTATTTTAGAAATTTAAATTAATGAAACTATACTGATTTCTCTCTTAACCAGAGATCTTTTAGTAACCCAATTTCTCATTGGTATGTAATTAAGTTCTACTATAATTTTTTTATTCTAGTCTACCTAATCAACATAGATTTGAATTCTAATAAATATTTAATTAGTCTCTTATTAACCTTATTTATGTAAATTAATCGAGAAAATCAATTAATAGCTTAAAATAGACAGTTAAAATTTTGGACGATACATTACTTTCCTCTATCTTTCATTGACAAGATGTTGGAGAGGTTAGTTGGTAGGTGTTCAGGAAGTAAGTGTACCCATCAAAAAGTAAATCAGGATCCTAAAATAAGTTCTCAAAATTATCATCCATAGATATTGCTTCTAATTACTAAGAAATTTCTAATTCAATTATTTGAGTTTGAAAGGTGTGGAATTAAATAAAGAAAAATAAAACTGTAAAATCAATTATAAAATTTAGTACAAATGACATTATATACGTCTTTGTTAAGTTTATAGGAGAGAAACCTAGGGCATATGGGTTACCCATTCAATCCTTTATGTTATTTTTTCTTTTAATTCTAAGTTCGATTTCCATGCAATCATTCATACAATTACTATCAATACCCAATGGTCATGACATATTAACATTCTTTTCTCTAAACTAATATCCACAATGGTCATGCAAGATATTAATTCAAAAAAATATAAATCACCTATGAACTTGTTAATTTAATAACAATTAGAAAAAAAAGATTGGTTTAGTTCACCTAATCCTTTGTCTCATTTTATCCTATAGATCCATCAACTAATCGAGAAATAGTGGCCTGATGATATACTTAAATAGGTTAATAAAATGATGCGCAATAGAATAAACATTAATCACATACAGAAATCAAACATATATTCAAACTTCAAAATCTTATAAATTTATGAATAAGAATTCTCATAGTCGTAGTTATCGACTTAGTTACTCATGTTAAAGAAAAAAACTAAAACAATCACAGACAAAGCCATAATTAAAAGAAATAACAAACTAGAGATGAGATGAATTCCTGATCTTCAAGTACAAACACTTCAAGCTCCAAGCCTCGCCAGAAGTGTGCCAAGAATCAAAGGACAAAAGCTAGATGTAGAACAGGATCAGAACAAGGGTGTGAAAGTTGGATGCTTCAGGTCTCTTTTAATAGGGTTTGAAAACCCTAAAAACTCTAGGAAACCATTGTCTGGTATTCTCGTTCAGATGAGAATCACGTCACTCAGGCAAGAATTCTATCACTAAAGCGAGGGCGCGCGAGGTTTGGGGGGTACTTAAGGGAGTTCTGACCTGAGACTTGTATTACAATCCAAGAAACACTTCCTAACTCTTTTTCTCTGAACTCTCTCTTCCTTTCTCCATAGAAAAGCCTCAGAAACTCTAAAGTTACTCTGAATCGGAGCTTAAACCTTGACTACAAAATCGTTTGAGTATCTCCGAGCTTGGCTTCTTGTTTTCATCTCTATTTTCTCTGTTTTCTCTCTTCTCAAAGAGCACTTCTCTTTGTAATGTGTAGGACAATCTTAGCTTATTAGACCACCTTTTCCATTTTCTTCTCACTAGACTTGTCCATTGAGGTAAGAGGAGCTATATTCCGTTATTGAAAATATGATTTGTTGTATTTGTATGAATGTGGCTATGTGTTTCTAGATGTGAATATATCTCTAAATGATTGTGTGATAATATGAGAATTCTTGTCCTCGATGAATTTAAATGGCATGTATATTGAAATAAATGTATGTATAAGATAAACTTGAGCAATTTAGAAAAAAAGAAAAAGGTAAATAATATTTGCGTATAAAGATAAGTTCAAAATATGGAAAAATATGGAAATATGGCTGGGAAATGCGAAAAGAGAAATAGAATGAAAGGAAAAGAGACGAGGACAAGTATGGATAGTTCAAAGATATGCTGGGAGTGTGAAAAATGTATGCAATTTGAGAAATCTTGGGAAAATAAGGGTGGTGGTTGCTCTTCTTGATTTGTGCATAACAACTGAGAATAAGAGCACCATAGGGCTCACACTCATTTATAGACCTAAAGTCCTAACCATACTTTTGCTAAAAGGGGCAGGGTCAGCACACGTTGTATGTGTGTAGCTACGACTATCTAGCAACTATCTATGGTAAGGAAGACCTCAGGAGATCCCAAGTGCAGTGAAAGAGTAGAACGAGACTCCAAGTATTAGTGGAGAGGAAATATAATAAGTTGAATAATTAATAATTGTTGCATGTATGAGTATGAATTGTGTGGTATAAGCGATTACTGTATTACCTTAGCTTGTATTGTTTAACTTAATTGTGAATGTATACTTGGTAATAAGAATAGAGGCTCATATTTACATAACTTTTTACCGAATCACGATGAGAGCATCCAAAGTGAGAATTAGACTTATAAATACCTCTCTATAGTGTAGATTAAATTATATATTTAACGAATATTGAATATTTTGCTATTTTAAATTAGCTGTACATGTTGACAACGTACCTCATAATATTATTATGCTAGAAAAGGAACTATCCTATAGTGTGCCTTTTGATTAGAACTCCGAAAGTAGTGACTTATCTTTTTACATACCATGATCACGATTATCTCAGAAGACCGACTCGATGGACTTTTGAATGAATTACCGGTATGGAGGCCTCTTTCCTTTTGAATTTGTTTAATTGCCATTACCTTGTAATTTAAATTTTTATAAGTTTGAGCATAAATAAATGAAATGTTTTATGTTTCTACATGTCATATTTTGTAACACCTTAAATTTAATTTTAATAAATAAGGAATTTTGCAAATTTTTGAAATACTAAATTTCCATTTTTAATTTAAGTTTCATCAAACATTTCAAATAAAGAAAGGGGGTTACAAATTACATCAAACAGTTGCTACAGAACTTATTCAAATAGAACAGTTTTCAAAATAATATCCTAAGTCCTATAGCAGTTCTATCCACCCCTTCACTGAGTCTGGTGCTGATCGTCTTAATTACCTGAAAAATGAATGTAAGGGTGAGTACTCTACACTACCAAAACACAATCAAACATAGAGTTTCACCTCTGACTCATTTTCAATACATTGATACAGATACAACACAAACAACATCATTATCCAGTACATTTCAATTTAAAATCAATGCACTCATGGCACCAACAACACTTCACATTCAAAATTACAATTAATAACAATCTCATGCACACTCACGCCAGCCACACTCACTGTGACACTATGATCACAGATTTACACCATGAATGGTCGCTGGTTACCCCCACCTCATGGATACCACGTGGGCAGTCACGGGTCACTCAGCAAAGATAATGGTTAGAGGTCTAGTTAGAAAGAGAGTGTGTGGCCTGTGGTGCACCCGTTCCACAGTCGGTGTCACCACCACTCCTTCTTTCCCAAGGTATTTCTACTGTCCTCATCTTCTACACCCCCAGTGTATCGCTAAACCATTCACAACACATTACAACGGCACTAACACGCCCATTTACACATATTCCATTCACGCATGTAATAATTATGCTTACACATGGCACACAGCCCACATTCATTTCCCATTACATGGCACATGCCCAACATTCATCTATATTACACAGCCTTCGGGCCCACATTTGTTCACAATATTCATTCTATCATGCAACATCTAGCATACAATTCACATTCATCCATTTTGTGTAAACACTCACAATATTCATATCTCACGGCACATGACCCTCATCACATTTCTCAATCAACTTTCATTCTCTACACGTTTGCTACCTTTTAACTCAGCCACAACTCTATATTCAATCAATTACACATAAAAAGAGTAGGGTAGAGTCTCCCTTACCTTGGATTGAAGACCCACACGCTAAATCCACCAAGAAGTGTTCCCCCTCATGGATTTCGTCCCAAACACATGGAGAAACTCCATGAGAACCCAGGGAAACCACGAAAATAGAGAAAGGGATGAAAAATCAAAACCCTAACCATTAAAACTCACCTCCAAGTGTTCTCCACATGGATTCAACCTTTAATCAAACTCCCGAACGGCTTTGGAGGCAATTTAATCGGTGGAAAAGGGTTTGGGAATGAGAGGATCCAAGGGACTTCGAAGGGGAGGGATAAATAACCCTCCCCAAACCCTAACCCCTTTTAAATTTTTTTTCTGGTTGTGACACTCTCGTTACAACGAGACTGCACCCAGAAATGCGCCCCAAACTGTCGCTCTGTCGCTACAGCGAGACGTCTCTCGCTAAAGCGAGAAGGCGACAGTTTCGGTTCTTCCCCCTAGGGCCCTCTCGCTACAGCGAGAATGCTCTCGCTGCCGCAAGGATAGCCTAGTATTACACCCTGCACTTAGGCACTTAGCCCATTTTTGGCCCTATCCAGTCATGCATACACATATATATACACACATCCACAACATACATATATATACACATATTCATACTCATTACACACAAAGCACCATCATTACGCATTCAATGCAAATTTTTAACATCCATTTACACTTATACGCACATATACACGCATTCAGATTTATATAAATAACAATAATTAATATTATAGAATTCAGGGCGTTACATATTTGGCTTACAAGAAAATTTAATTTAATTCCCCTTTTAACTTTGTAATTATTTTCTTATTGTATAAAATAAAATGAGGATGTTACAAGGCGCATTTTAGAGATTTATGGTGTGTGTCTTTTTTTTTTTTTTCTTGAGAATTGTATGAAGTTTTTATGGATGATTTTATTGTTTATGACTCTTCATTTGATGCATGCTTGGATAAGCTTGCTAGAGAATTGCATAGATATGTTTAGTCTCACCTTGTTTTGAATTTTCAAAAATATTATTTTACGATTAAGCAAGGTGTAGTCTTAGGACATGTCATTTCTACTGAGGGTATTGTTGTTGATAGGTCCAAGATTGATGTTGTTGCTTTTTATAGGGTTTTTATAGGCGATTTATCCAAGACTTAAGCAAAATTATCCTGCTTTTGAGTTGCCTACTTATCTTAAAAAGCACTAAATAGATAAACTAAAGAGTAAGGCTAAGCACTATGTTTAGGAGTATCTTTATTTACGGTACATGTATAGTGATCAAGTCATTAGGCGTTATGTGCACGAGTTTTGTAACGCCCTGAATTTTATAATATTGTTTGATTATTAATATAAATGTGTGAATTGATGTTTGAACGTGCATTTGATTGTGTAATGATTTGGATGTAAATATGGTTGTAAAGATATATGTATATGTGGTTGAAATGTTATGTGGACTTGCGCTTGAGCATGATTGTTTATGGTTGACTTGTGATTGGGCTGGGACTGTTTGAAATGTAGGCAAAGTGTGTGCTGCAGAGGCATTGTCACTGTAATGAGAGTTTCCTGGGCGAAGGGAGTGATTTTGTTGCATTCTCGCTATAGCGAGAAGGCAATAGAGAGGTGTGCATTTCTTGGTGCAGTCTCACTGTAGCGAAAGGGTCTTACTGTAGCGAGATTATGTAGAAACCAGAGTACAGTTTTCTCTAAGATTTTCGCTATAGCGAGAAGGAGTGTCACTGCAGCAAGGCTTACTATAGCGAGAGTGTCGCAACCAGAAGGGTATTTGAAGGGTTTAGGGTTTAAAAAATGCATTCTCACTCTTTCTCTTCAAATTATCTTTGATTCTCTTGACTCAAAACCCTATTTCACCAACTAATGTGCCTCCAAAGCCAATTATGAGCAAGATTGAAGGTTGTGATTGAGTTTTGGGCGTTTGGAGGATAAAAATCTGTGTGAGGGACATTTTCTATCGTTGGATTGCGTTGGGTCTTCGATTTGAGGTAAGGGGGGACTTTACCCTATCTCCATTTGTCTTAAAATCCAAATATTTGCTATGAGTCACAATGTGGTTGAGATAGAATGTAGGAATGAGTGTGTTTTGATAAAAGATTCTTGATTTAGCGTGATGAAATGTATATTAGACATGTGTGAGTGTGGAATGGCTTGACTTTGGTAAGGTTCTAGGAAATAGGAAAATTGGATGCTTGTGTGTAATATGATTAGATGTGGGCATACGTGCCGTGTGTGTGAAGGTGAATATTGCATTGTGATTGAGATTGTGGATGAAATCATGTGTTAGCATGCCATTGCTGGATGTTAAATAATTTGAATTGTTGGAAATGTGTGTGAATGGCATGTTACATGCGATTGTGAATGTGTTTGAATATGTTGGAAGCTATGACTGGTTCAGCGATACAGTAGGGGTGCAGAAGATGGGGACGGTAGAAATACATTAGGAAAGAGAGGGTGGTGGTGACACCAACAGTGAGCGTGGTGCACTACAAGCCACACACTCTCTTCTTGACTAACACCTTTACCAAGGGGCTCGTGACCTCACACGTTATCACTTTCAGATACCAGAGTCATCACTCCAGAAGCTCCAGAGCCCAAGTCCCTACACGTAAACACTCTCAGAAGTGAGAGTGATCACTCTAGACAGCTCCAGATTCATAGTACTTGCGCGTAAACACTCTCAAAAGTGAGAGTGTTCACTCCAGAGAGCTCCAGACTCAAAGTGCCTGTGCGTAATCACTCTTAGAAGTGAGAGTGATCACTACAAAAAGGGAAAAATCTAAAGTTGTTGCGCGTAAATACTCTTGTTTACAGAGTGATCACTCTGGGCCATGTCAAACTTAGTATTATAGATTTTTAAAAATTATGGTACAGATCTTTTCATAATTTTAGATTCTTTGCCACTTTTAGGAGTATTTTGCAGAGCTTAGGATCCTTGGGTGACAGCCAAGGCCAATCTTAGGGTTTGATTTACAATTTTCTCTTCACTTTCCTTTAATTCTTGCATTGATGTCATTGACTTCCTTTATCTTTCATCTTAATTTTGTAAGACCCATCCTCATGGAGGGCTAAACTTTCTCATAATCCTTAGTGAGTTCATAGATTCTTGAATTCCTGGGTATGAATGTCAATATAATTCCCTCTCATTTATGAATTTATATTCCATAACTCTTAAATTGAATTAATGTTTGAATGAGGGAGAAATTACTTAATTAACCCTAATTCATTTTAATGAAATTCTTAACTTAGTTTGCTTAATCCTAAGTTAATTTCTAAGGTTGCGTAATCTTAGGGAAAAGGGTTGGAGCCCATATAAATTGCTTAATTCGTATGGGAATCTAAGGTTAATTCATGCTTTTTAAGTTACCCTAATTCAGAGGAAGAGGAAAGGTATTGAATCTTGAGAGGGATAGGGATAGAATTACATGAACAAACTAAGGATTGCACATTTCATTGATTGGATTCATTAATTTCATCACTTTCCTTTACATTTAAATTGGAATCACACAAAACCCCATTGTTTTAATTGCTTTCATAGTAAATGTTCACAACATGTTCAATGTATGTTACAAACTAAAGTCATTGGAGACAACCTAGGTTTGCACCCTAGATTACATAAATTTTTCTGCATATTTTGATGAAGGTTAACAACAAATCTTTTTGCAAATGAAAGAAAATATTTCGTTCATCAAACATCCACACCAATTGTAGTGCAAACCTCCCAGGTTAGGGGTAGGACCAGTTCATCATGGTGCCCAACCCTGGGTATATGCTTCCTCCTCCACTAGTACAACAAATTTCACAATCTCCACCACTGACTACATCTGCCTCACTGTCCCTCTCCACACAGTGCATAGGTGGAGGATCTACTACTATTGGATCTTCCTGTAGGCAATAGTCATAGACCCAGACACCATCGAAACTGCTTCCAAGTTTGAGATGGGATGGATCAACTTGGTTAGTTATTTACATAATCTGCCGCAAAATTTTATTTGATGTGAATACTATCATTATTGTGTGTTCAATTGGTATCCACATCATTTCCTCCTCCTTCACCAACTCCAACACTAGCAATATTTGGGGTTATGCAACATTTATCCTCCTCCTCTTCCTCTACTGGTGATAATGACATTGCTCTTGATGATGATCACACTGAGTATTCATGATAGACACTGTTACATTATTTTTCACATTATTACTTTAGATATTTACTTCTTTAATTGTAATGATATTTTAATTTAATATTTTTAAATAATTTCTTGAATTTTAAATTTTGAATTTTGAAATTTGATTTTATAATTTTCTTTATGCTTACAAATTATTATGATACTTAGAAATAACAAGGAATAATTATACAAGTAAATAAAAGAAAATAAAACAAAATTTAATATTACAAATAGAAAAATTTATCTGTAATATTAGAGACAAATTTTTCTATCTATAATTTACAGATCAATTTAAAAATTCGTTTGTACTCATTTATTGACGAGAAAATTACAGATAAGTCAATTTTATCTGTAAATCTGTCTGTTTTTACAAATTCCATCTATAAACTTTAAAAAATTTGTCTGTATTTCATGTGTTTTTGGTAGTGTTCCATCTATTTTACAACTTTCTCATACTCTTGCATGTTGAGTCCACTTTGGGCCTAATGCACTGCTAGAAAATTTTTAGATTTTAGTTTCTATTGGCCCACATTATTTTGTAATGCTTACATATATTGTAAGAATTGTAAATAATGTAAGAAAATAGGTAGTATTTCCTGTAGGAATGGATGCCTCAACAACCCTTATTATTTTATGAAAACTTTTATGTTTAAGGTATTGATTTTATGTGTAACACCTTATGTTTAATTTCAATAAATCTTAATTTCGCAAATTCGGAATAAAATAAATTTCATTTCAAATAAGGTTCTCAACCCTTGGCTTTATCAAATACTTTTAAAATAAGGAAAGGGGTTACAATATCTATCAAGTCACTACTACAGGATCCATTCAAATACATTAGTTTCAAACATCTGCCCCTTTCATTGAGTCTGCCCTTTTTAAAATAAGGAAAGGGGACCTCGCTGCAGCGACATGCCTTCTCGCTACAGCGAAAAAACCAGAGAAAATTGCACTCTGATTTCTGCAGAATCTTGCTACAGTGAGACTGCACCCATAAATGCACTCCAGACTGTCGCTCTCTCACTACAGCGAGAAGGCGACAATTCTGGTCCTTCCTCCTAGGGCCCTTTTGCTACAACGAGAATTCTCTCGCTGCAGCAAGAACAGCCCAGTATCTCACCCTGTACTTAGGCACTTAGCCCATTTCAGCCCAACCAGTCATGCATTCACACATATATATATTCACAACATATACTTAAAAATACACACATGAATATACATTTAGATTTATATAATTATCAATAATTAATATTACAAAATTTGGAGCGTTACATTATGGACTCATTTCTTGTTTCATTTAGCTTTGTTTACATTCTGCTAGCTATTGATTATGTCTCTAAGTGGGTAGAGACAAGGCCACCTAGACTGATGATTCTCATGTTTTAGATTTTGTTAGATCACACATTTTCTGCAGGTTCAAAATGCCTAGGGCTATCATCAATGATCAAGGTAGCCACTTCCACAATAGGAATATGAAGGCCCTACTAAAGAAATATGGTGTCACCTACAAGGTCTCAACTTCATACCATCCATAGACCAATGAACTAGCAAAGGTGTTAAATAGGGAAATAAATCTTGGAGAAAATAGTCTAGCCCGATACAAAAGATTGGAGAAAGAAACTTGAAGATGCATTATGGGCTTACCACGTAGCCTATAAGATTTCTTTGGGGATGTTTTCCTATAGGATTGTCTTTGGTAAAGCATGCCACCTCCCGGTGGAGATTGAGTATAGGGCTTATTGGGGAGTCAAGAACTTCAATCTTGATCTAAACCAGGCCAGATCCTATAGCAAGCTCGAGCTTCAGGAGTCGGAAGAGATTCAGATGGAAGTTTATGAGAATTCCCTCCTATACAAAGAAAAAATCAAATTGATCCACAAAATATGCTATTGTGAAACGATTCTTTATTGGCCAAAAATTGTTTCTCTACAATTCTCACCTCAAACTCTTTTCTGATAAGCTTTGTTCTAGGTGGCTTAGTCCTTATATTATGAATAAGATTTTTCCTTTTGGTGTAGTGCAAATTTTGGAGTCTGGAGCAGGTAAAGCTATCACAATGAATTGCTATTGCTTGAAGCCTTTTCAGGAAGGCATACTCTTGGAGACTGTAACGCCCTGAATTTTGTAATATTGATTATTGTTATTTATATAAATCTAAATGCATATATATGTGTGTGTAAGTGTAAATGGATGTTAAAAATTGCATTGGATGCGTGATGATGGTGTTCTGTGTGTAATGAGTATGAATATATGTATGTTGTGGATGTGTGTATATATATATGTGTGTATGCATGACTGGATAGGGCTGAAATGGGCTAAGTGCCTAACTGCAGGGCATGATACTGCGTTGTTCTCGCTGCAGCGAGAGGGCCCTAGGAGGAAGGACTGAAATTGTTGCCTTCTCGCTTTAGCGAGAGAGCGACAGTTTGGGGTGCATTTTTGGGTGCAGTCTCGCTGTAGCGAGAGGGTCTCGCTGTAGCGAGATTCTACAGAAACTAGGGTGCAATTTCATCTGATATTTTCGTTGCAGCGTGAGGGGAGAGTTATTTCTCCCTCTCCCTTCGAAATTCCTTGGATTCTCTCATACCCAAAGCCCTATTCCACCGATTAATTGCTTCCAAAGTCATTCGGGAGCTCGATTGAAGGTTCAATCTGTGTAGAGAACACTTAGAGGTAAGCTTTAATGGTTAGGGTTTCAGTTTTTCATCCCCTTTCTCTGTTTTCGTGGTTTCCCTAGGTTCTCATGGAGTTTCTCCATGTGTTTAGGATGAAATCTGTGAGGGAGAGCACTTCTTGGTGGATTTAGCATGTTGGACATCAATCTAAGGTAAGGGGGGACTTTATCCTACTCTTTTGTGCATGAACTGTTGTTATTTTGTGTACTATTGTGTTGTGGCTGACTTAGTGGGTAGGAAATTGCTGAGAAATGTAATGTGGGCCATGTGTCGTGATATGTGAACATTATGTGTGTTGACCCGAACTTGATGGATGTGGATTGTATGTAAATGTGGTGTAATATAGATGAATATTGGCTGTGTGCCGTGTAATGTGAAATGAATGTGGGCCTAGTGCCGTGTATTTGAATGCAATGTGGGCTGTGTGCCGTGTGTAAGCATGATTATTGTATGCGTGAATGTAATATATATGTGAATGGGCGTGTTAGCGCCGTTGTAATGTGCTGCGAATGGTTCAACATACACTGGGGGTGTGGGAGATGAGGACGGTAGAAATACCTTGGGGAAGAGGGAGTGGTGGTGACATCGACTGTAGAACGGGTGCACCGCAGGCCACACACTCTCTTCCTAACTAGATCTTTGACCATTACCTTTGCTGAGCGACCCGTGACTGCCCACGCAGTATCCGTGAGGCGGGGGTAACCGGCGACTATTCATGGTGTAAATCTATGATCACAGTGCCACAGTGAGTGTGGCTAGCGTGCATATGCATGGGTTTATGAATTGTACTTATGGATGTGAAATGCTACTTGTGATTGTGTTTGTTTGATGTGTTGGAAATGTTCTGGAGGTGAGACTTTATGTTGATTGCGTATTTTTGAGTAGTGTAGAGTACTCACCCTTATATTTATTTTTTAGATAACCAAGACGATCAGCACCGGACTCAGTGAAGGGGTGGATGGAATTGCTATAGGACTTAGGATATTAGTTTGAAAACTGTTGTATTTGAATAAGTCTTGTAGCAACTGTTTGATGAAATTGTAACCCCCTTTCTTTATTTTGAAATGTTTGACGAAACTTGAATTAGAATTGGAAGTTTATTAGTTCAAAAATTTTGTGTAATTTCTTATTTATTGAAATTAAATTTAAGGTGTTACAGAGACTATAGAGGAGGTTTGCTTGCTAGCGGCCACTTACACTTGATAAGGGAGTCTCTCTTTTCCCTTATTTACTTCTTTATATTTCTTTTGTTGCATTACATTAAGGACAATGTAAACTTGAAGTGCGAGAGAGAAGTTTAGTCATAGGATTTTATATTTGTTTTAAAAAATAAAATAATATATTTGCTGGATTTTGCTGTTATTTTCCACTATGAAATTAAAAGTTGTTGAGTTTAGGACATTAGTCATTCTTGGATGATAGGACCTAACATGATTGCAGTTGTTTTCCCTCTTGAATAGTGTGATTAAGTAGGATGTGAACCTTGTGAGCTTTTAAGCCTTTTTATGAATAGTTGCGTTTCAAACCATTCTCTTCTTTCTTGTGTGCTTTCCCTCGTAGGCTTTGCCATTCTAATACTTGCTCTAATTTTGTTTCATGGTTACATTTTGTCACATGTATTCATGTACATGATAAAGGCAATTATTTCATTTTAACTACATGATAAAGCCCCTTTGAGCCTTATTGACTATGTTTTTTAAGCACAATGCAAGCCTAAAGAGAAAAACCATATTAGAACCAACACTACGCTAAAAAAGAGATGTGAGAGCAGTTTTGTTTTAAATTAGAAGTGTTTAAAATTACTCTAAAATCTCATGATATCCAATATGTTATATTTAAGAGAGCGGTTAGACAATCACTCTCAAATGCTAAGATTGGAGAGCGGTTCCATGGCGAAACGCTCTTCAAAGTATGATTGTGAATTTGAAATTTGAAATTTATTTCTTTATGAGTTTTCTAGATCTAATGCAAACTAAAATTAATTTATTACTAGTAGGATGACTCACAGTTAATAAAGAGAAAAAAAAAGAGAATGGATGATTCATCATTAATAAAGAGAAGAAGAAAGAAAGAATAAATTATTCACCGTTAATAAAGAGAAAAAAAAAAAAAAAGAATTGAGACAACTATGAAAAAGGTACTTACATAAAATTTCTCAAATTGAACTTTAGAAAGCGGTTGATACTTTAATCTTTTCTTTTATTTACCAATGTTTTGTTTATTTAGATGTACGTTATTTGGTTAGCACAAAATACAAATTCGAGTTTCAATGAAACAAAGAATCAGTTTGGTCTATGATTAAAAACATTCTTATATGAAGTAATTTTGAATCATTAACAAATATATTCAAATTTAAATATAACAATAAATTAATTTTTGTTTGCATTAAAAAAAACTCACCAAGGAAGAAATTTCAAATTTCAAAATCATATTCATTGTTTGGAGAGTAGTTGTAAAAATCATTCTCTAAGTGACACTTTGATAGCAGTTATATGAATCGCTCTCCAAGTACATCCACTTTGGATATCAGTGTTTATTAGAGTGTTTTGAATTGCTCTTTAAAATGATGTGGAAATACTTGTTAATGTCTTTTCTGTTCTAATGACAATATAACTGCAAGATGACTTTAGAAAGCAATTGACACATAAGTGTTCTCCAAATATGACTTTAGAAAGTGATTAACACATAACTATTCTTAAAAATATACTTTAGAGAAAAGTTAGTATGTAATTGCTCTCTAAATTGTGACTTTAGAGAGTAGTTATGTATGCTTTCCCAAATTAAACTTTTAAGATATTTGATCAACTTCTAACTTATAAACTCACTTAGGATAGAGTGCACCTACACTCCTAGCAACATTATGAATCTCTTCTTGTTCATTTTCTCTATGCTAACAAAATTGCCCCTTCTACAATTGAATGTATTTTTCTCATACTTCTCTCTCCATTCTCTCTTTCTTTCCTTTTCTCTATTAACAATGAAACTCTCTTATTACTTTCATCTTTTCTTTTTTGTTTACCAATTTTTTGTTCATTTAAATGTGGATTATTTTGTTAACACAATATACAAATTCAAGTTTTAACAAACAAAGAATCAATTTGGTCTGTGATTAAAAACACTCACATATCAAATAATTTTGAATTTCTAACATATAAATTCAAATTTAAATATAATAATAAATTAATTTTTTGTTTGTAATAAAAACTCATGAAGGAAGAAATATCAAATATTAGTCACAATTCATACCACTCTCTAAGCACTACGCCAAAAATTGGCTTTTGGAGCGCCTACTTAGATAGTGGTTAGTAATAACCGCTTTGTATAAAACAATAAGAGAGCAGTTTCGCCTCAACCGCTCTCTAATATATACTTCTTAGAGCAGTTCAATTGGAACCGCTCTCTAATATTGACTTTTGAGAGCGGTTCGAATGGAACCGCTCTCTAATATGGACTTCTGAGAGCAGTTGTCAAATAACCGCTCTAAGAAGTATATATGAGAGAGCAGTTCCATTTGAACCGCTCTCATAAGTCCATATTAGAGAGCGATTAAAACTCTAATCTGGTTATCCCTGTCGCCCCGCCAAGTCTGTACTTCAAAATTCTCTCTGTTCAGTGTTCTTTGAGAAATTTTTGCACAGGAACACGCACACCTGACATCGCAATCAGAAATTAAAGGTATATTCATAATTGTTTCTTTGTTTTGTGGCCATGTTTGGACATTCGCACTCTCTCATTCTCTTTGTTCACTGATACGTACCTCTATTTTTTACGTTGAACAGTGACAACGTCTCCTCCATTTCTGGTCCTAGCTGAACTGCGACATTCGCACTCTCTCATTCTCCTCCAGGTTAGTGCATGCTGTTGTGTTTATAATTTGTATGAACTGAATATTGTTAACATTTTGACCATTGCTGCCGCGTGAACAAAGAGCATGAAATTACTTCTAATTTTGTAAAAGTTGATATGGGCAGTGAAATATTGTTGGAATGGTTTTTTAGGATTTGTTGAACATGATATTATGACAGTGGTTAGTTATAATGCAAGAGCATGTTGTTGTGTTTGTTAACCTATGATATTAGGATTTTTAAAAATTTTATATTCTTGTTTGTTTTGCCCCCGAAATGTATATTTCCTCTGTGTATGAATGAATTTGATGTTGTATTGTAGAATGTGATGAATGCATGATTTTTGTTAGTGATTAAACTTTGTTGGTTATGACTTCAAATGTAAAATTGAGTGAGCAAATATGGATCAAAGTTGGATGGTAGTTGATCGTTTAAGTGAAGAATACGAAGACGGAGTCAAAGACTTTATTAGATTTGCAATTAAGAATGCAACTGATGTCAACCTTATTCCCTGTTCTTGTTGGTGTTGTTTGAATATGTTACAAGTAAATGTGGAGGAATTGGAAGAACATCTAATGTGCAATGGGATAGATGAAAAATATGCTTGTTGGACCAAGCACGATGAGATACAAGGTGGAAGTACATCAACTAACATGGAATCAAGTGTCAATTACTCAGACATTTAGAACAAATGAGAGTGATCATGCTGAACAAATTCCAAATGTTGTTGAAGAAGATCTTAGAGATTGTCCAAAGATGTTTGAGAGGCTGAAAGATGATGCAGAAACACCATTGTATAATGGATGTACAAAGTTCTCAAGATTGAGTTTTGTTTTAAAGCTTTATAACTTAAAAGCCTCGAATGGATGGACTGATAAGAGCTTCACAGAGCTGTTAAGTTTATTACATGAGATGCTGCCGGAGGATAATGTGTTACCGAAGAGAACATATGAGGCTAAACAAGTACTTGCTTCTATTGGATTGACCCATGAAAAGATATATGCTTGTCCTAATAACTGCATTTTGTTCTGAAATAAGTATGCATCATTAAGGAAATGTCCAAAGTGTAATGTATCACGATACCTAAAGAAAGACACAACATCTGCGAAGGTCGTGCGGTATTTTCCACTAATACCAAGGTTAAGACGTTTTTTTCGCAATGCAAAAAATGCAAAGCAGATGACTTGGCATGCTGAAGGCCGAATTAGAGATGGAAAGCTTAGGCATCCAGCAGATTCTCCGTAGTGGAAAAAATTTGACAATGACCATGAAGAGTTTGCAACTGAAACAAGGAATATATGTTTTGTATTAGCAACCGATGGAATGAATCCACATGGCATGCAAAGTAGCACCCATAGTACACGGCCCGTGATCTTAATAATATATAACCTACCTCTATGGCTTTGCATGAAGCAAAAATATATGATGCTTTCTTTGTTAATCTCTGGTCCTAAACAACCTGGAAATGACATTCATGTGTACTTGTCTCCTTTAATTGAAGATTTGAAGTTGTTGTGGGATAATGGCATAGAAGTATATGACAGATATAGAGATGAAAATTTCACGATGAAGGCAATGTTGTATGGAACAATTAATGACTTTCCTGCATATGGAAATCTTTCTGGTTACAGCATCAAAGGTCAATGTGCATGTCCAATATGTTAGAAAAAATAGATTATGTAAGACTAGACCATTGTCACAAAAATGTTTTCATAGGGCATCGTAGATGGTTGTCAAAAAATCATCCTTTCAGAAAAATGAAAAAAGCTTTTAATGGAAGTTGTGAAGAACGACGATGTCCTTATTTGAAGAGTAGAGAAGAAATATTTGATGAGGTTAAACATATAAAAACAACATTTAGAAAACCTTTTGCCAAACAAATTCCAACCGCAGGTTGGAAGAAGATGTCAATTTTCTTTCAGTTACCGTACTGGAAATCTTTGTACGTAAGACACTTTGTTGATGTTATGCATGTTGAAAAAAATGTTTGTGAAAGTGTGATTGGTACATTATTAAACATTGTGGGAAAAAAGAAAGATGGCATCAATGCAAGACTTGACTTGGTGAAGTTGGGAATATGATCCGATTTGGCTCCAATGAAGAAGGGAAATCGGACCTTTTTACCGCCAACAAAATGTACCCTGTCTAGATATGAGAAACGTGCTTTATGTAAGACTCTTTATTCAGTTAAGGCTCTAGAGGGGTATTCATCAAACATTAAATGTCTTGTATCACTTAAGGACCTAAAGTTAAAAGGTTTGAAGTCTCATGATTGCCATATATTAATAAAGAATTTAACTCCTGTTGCTATACGGTCTATTCTACCCAAGAAGGTTCACATGGCAATCACGAAGTTGTGTTTCTTTTTCAAGGCAATATGTATCAAAGTGATTGATCCTAGGAGATTACCATGTTTGCAAAACCAAATAGCTGAAACTTTATGTGAGCTGGAAATGTATTTTTTACCGTCATTCTTTGATATCATGGTTCATTTGACTATTCACTTAGTGAAAGATATAAAATTATGTGGCCCTGCATATATGCGATGAATGTATCCTGTTGAAAGATATATGAAGATTTTAAAAGGGTATGTTAAGAATAGAAGCAGATCAGAGGATTGTATTGCTGAATGATATTTAGTGGAAAAAGTAGTGGAATTTTGCAATGAATACCTATCAAATGTTGAATCATGTGGCATTCCAAAATCACGACACACAGGAAGGACTTTAGGGAAAGGTAGCAGTGGTTGTCAACAAATAGAGGTTCCTAGACTGCAATGGGAACAAGCACACTTGTATGTATTACAAAACACCCCTGAAATTGAACCATATATAAGCTTGCATAAAAAGACACTGAAGCGTAGAAATCCTTCCAGAGGTGAGAATTGGATAACAAAAGAACATAACCAGCGATTCATTGGATGGCTACAAGAACATGTTGGTGAACAGTTGAAACAGAATAACAATTCGGTGTCAGAAATGATTCGATGGTTGTCAAAAGGTCCTTGTATTGATGCCTTTTCATACACTTCGTACTTAGTCAATGGTTTCACATTTTACACAAAACAGCATGACGATCAAAGTACAATGCAGAATAGTGGAGTTACTCTGGTAGCTGAATCATTGCATATCTCCAGTGCAAAGGATAAAAATCCAATATATGCAAATATATCATACTTTGGAGGGGGAGTTGGATTACACTAACTTTCGTGTAGTAATCTTTGGATGTAAGTGGGTAGACAACAACAGTGGTGTTCGAATTGACGATATAGGCTTTATAAGGGTCGATTTTAAAAAGTCAGTTACCTGGATGATTCGTTTATCCTTGCATCACTGGCTCGACAAGTGTGCTACGTCATAGATCCTGTTGACAAGTCATGGTCAATTGTCCTAATGTCTAATAAAATAAATGCTTTCACCGATGGAGAATTATCAGAAGAAGAAGTTAATGCGGAGGACGATCCTTTGAGAAGTGTTGAACACATGTCAATTGCAGATACATTAAAAGATGACGATGATATTTATGCAAGACATGATCATGAAGAAGGCATTTGGTTAAATCCGTCATTTCATTCAATAAAAGGTCATAGGAAACTTAGTAAGGCTCCTAAAAAAAGAAAAAGGTACTTTTCATACGGTACTTGTCATGATTATATTTGGTTTTTATGATTTTACTTTACAACTGAATGTAATTATTTAATGTTAACCTTTACCTTTTTCCTTATAGAAATGATTTCTTCAGATAACATGGACGGGAGTCCCGCTCATCACTCCGCTAAGGCAAATAAGAAAAAGGGTAGAGGAATTACGAAACTTAAGTCCATTAGAAACTCAAGAAAGTTAGGACTAAAACTACAGGTAAATTGTCACCATCAATGAATTTTGCAATGATATTCAATGATCTTTTATGCTAATATTAGTAACACTAAAATGTCTTTATGATTTATATTTGCATATAGGTTGGCTGGAATGGAAAAGGTCAACCGATAGACCCTAACAGATCAAAATTTGCACATTTCGTTGGCTTTGTTACTAGAAGTACAGTGCAAATCAATTATTCTGATTGGACAAATGTCCTTACTAATGTTAAAGAACACATTTAGGAGCAAGTTGAGGTACACAATCATATTATGTACCGTGATGACATTATTGGTTTACCCAAGAGGGTTTATTCTGATATGTTTTTTGTTTCCAATGTAGCAAACTTTTGAGGTAGATCTTGTTCACAAAGATTTTGTTCTTTCTTTAGCTGGACGGGACCTTCGTGCATTCCGGACACGTTTGAGGAAACATATCTATGACAAAGATAGAAATTGTGTCCCCCATCCTCTGGAGAAGTATCATAGATTCATCACAGTCACTGATCACTGGATGGACTTTGTCAACCAAAGCTGCACAGAAACTTTCAAGGTACCATGTCACACATTATTACTTCAAATTACTGTCACCATCACAAATGGGTATTGATTTCGTACGTTTCTGAATGCCTAATTTCAGAAAGAAAGTGAGGCTAATGCACAAAGGGCAAAAGGAATGTCATACAGATACAGGAGGTCAGCTAAAGGATATGCTCAGTTAGAGCAAGAGTTGGTATGTATATTTGTGTCTTATGTAACAATGTGATGCTAATGTGTTGTCTTATGTTAAACCTATTAACAACGCCATTTAATCTGAAATTTTGTGTAGATTGCTACATCTGCGTCTAATTTAACCTAAGTACCTTGACATGTCCTTTGGAAAGCTGCTAGGGTAAATAAACAAGGTAGCATTGATGACGAAGGAGTTAAAAAAATGGTCAATGAATTTGTAAGTACTTAATACTAATGTGTTAGTATTTTCAAATATGTTAAGTTTTATTTTGAATTCTCCTTTAATGACCTAATGGTTTTTTGTTATGTTTATTGTAGGAAACCCTTTCACAGGTCACTCCAAATGCTGAGACTGAATCAACAGTTCGAAATGACATACTCTCTCAAGCACTTGGTGTAAGAGAGCATCCAGGTTGTGCGAGCGCTGTAGGTTTTGGGATGACCTAAAAATCTGCATTTGGGCCAGCTACATGTCCACTCACTTCATCTACTAAGTGGCAAAACATGAAGACCAATGTAATGACACAATTGACAGGGGGTCAGGGACTACCCCCATTCATGTCAGGTCAGATGCCATTCAACCCCACTCATTCCCCACCATCATGTATGCCACCCCCTTTCAATATTGCTCCTCAAATGCAACCGATGGCGGATATTGGTCCCCAAACACCTGTAGATGCACCTTCTACTAGCCATAGAGGCAGTTGCACACCAATTGCATCTGTTGAGATTCCAGAGGTATTTAAACTACTGTAAATAATCATTTACCTTTTAATGTTTAATGCCTTTGATTGAGTTTTTGCGTAATATAACGAACGATCAAAATGTAGGGTGATCATGACTGTATGCTATACTTGAACAAACCTTTTCGCCTTGTTGCAAGGCTAGGGACTCCTTAGATAATATGGCTCTTCCACAAAGCATGGTAAGGTTTCTGTAGAAGTTGTGCAACGACATGAGGAGGACTCTGTACTACCTGTCTCAAATGAACAAGCAAACCTGTATTCCCTGAGAGATGCCATTGGTACTTATGTTACTTGGCCATTGTCCCTAATCACTTTAAGACCCAAGGTATCTAAACGTGTTTCTTTATAGTTATTGTTGCTAGATGTTACAATTACAAGGTTTGTTCTTTTCAGGTTACCCTTCATCAGGTAAAGGTTTAGGGAAAGAGACAGGGTACTCAAAAGAGTCCATTGCTGGCCCATCCAATAAAGGTAGCACTGGTTCCCCCTCATCAAAGATTCTGAAGTTGGCAGAAGCCCAAGGTGCTGCATGCTTGGATATGATGAAGCTGTTTGTGAGAAGTGATCAACCCATTGATACAGCTACATTTCAACTGACAAGTGAGCACTGGGGTAAAGATTTTTGTGACATTGTGGGGAAGGAAAACATCATAGAGGTCATACATCGACATTAGTTGAGTGCCTCTAGCATTAACCTTTACATACGGTACTTGTATTTTCAAATTATATAATTCATAATCAATTTATAACTTTTATAACCTTTATTTAATAATATTCAATTCTACTTTTGCAAAACAAGATATTTGTGTGAAGCTTATTTGCATGGGACAATGGCAAATAGATTCTCATTTATATCTCCGTATAAAATGACGAAGTGCTCAATCCGAACCCACATCAACATATAGCTGAAATGTTGAAGCATCATATGGGTGAAGATCACTTGATTTTTGCACCTTATAATGTTGGGTAAGTCAATCTCATTGAGACTCTGCTTTATATTTTATAATTTAGCATATAACTTTTAAACTTAGTAATCTTAAAACGATATTTATACTTGTGGTAGGCAACATTGGGTCTTGGTTGCCATCAATACTGCTGATAAGACTATCTATTATATGGACCCTCTACGCAAGCAGCTGAAGATGAGAACACACATGCAGAACCTATTTAATAAGTAAGCATTCATTTATGTCAACCAACTATGATTAATGTTAAGTGGTTCAAATGTATCTAATTTCTTTGGTTCACGACTCTTAGTGCTCTTGTCACGTATCGAGCAGAGAGAGGAGTGCAACCCTCTAGTAGAAAGATGAGTCAAACAAAATGGGTCACTGTACAGGTAAGACTATATCATATCTCATGTTTGTAATTTTCACCTAAAGTGTAATTGCACTATATAGCATTCTTAGTTAATGCTGTTTTATTTTATTTTTATCTTCCACACAATATCCCAAGTAAACAAATAATGATGACTGTGGATATTATGTGTGTCTATTCATTGGGGATGCTTTGCACCATGGACAAACTGTAATCCCAGTAAATGTAATAATCTTACACATTCCAATTCGTTTGCCATATGCTTATTATTTCACTTAATTAATTAAGCTTTGTTTTGCCTATCCTTCACTAAGCCAAAATGGAGATCTAAGAGCGGTTCCATTTTAAATTAGAGAGCGTTTAGAACTGCTCTAAAATCTTGCACTATCTGATGTATTATATTTAAGAAAGCAGTTAAAGAACTGCTATCAGATGTTAAGATTAGATAGCGGTACTAGGCGGAACCGCTCTCCAAAGTATAGGTGTAACATTAGAGAGCGGTTTTGTGTGGAACCGCTCTCCAAAGTATAAATTTAAACCGCGAAATTTGAAATTGATTTCTTTATGAGTTTTCTATTGCAAAATAAAAATTTATTATTACATTTAAATCAAAATTTGGAATTAATTTCTTTGTGAGTTTTCATCATTTTTATCACAAATCAAAATTGAATCTTGAGTTTATATATTTGGTGTTAACCAAGCAGTCCACATCTGCATGAACGAAACACAAGTAAGCAGAGAAAAAAGAGAACAAATTAATAGGATAATTTTTAACATTAATAGAGAGAAAAAGAAAGAAAGAGAGAATAAAGAAATACATACAAATGTGAAAAAAACTAATTTGTTAGCGTAAAAAAGATGAAGAGAGCAAACTAACACAGAATGAAAAGGTACTTCCAGATGAAAAAAAATCAATTTGTTAGCAAGAAAAGATGAAGAGAGCAGACTAACAGAGAAGATGAAGAAAATATAAGAGAGCAGAGAAGAAACTTACAGTGAACGAGACCAACTTTGTTAGCTATGAAGAAGAAACGCGTTGAGCGTGTTCATTTATAAATGACTTTAATAACATTAGAGAGCGATTCTTTATTAACTGCTCTCCAAGAGTTCTTTATTAACTGCTCTCTAATGTGTGACTTTAGAGAGCGGTTAATAGAGAACCACTCTCAGAAGTATAGTTCTGAGAGCGGTTAACAAAGAACCGCTCTCAGAAGTATAGATCTAAGAGCGGTTAACAAAGAACTGCTCTCAAAAGTATAGATCTGAGAGCGGTTCTCTGTTAACCACTCTCAGAAGTATAGATCTGAGAGCGGTTAATAGAGAATCGGTCTCTAAATATATAATTATAAAGCGATTTTTATTAACCGCCATTTAAGTTAGCGCTTCAAAAGCTCATTTCTGGCGTAGTGCTTGTATTTCAGTACTTTCCAGAGGTGCAGATGCCAACATTCCCTGACAACAAAATTTTTCAATTGCAAAAGGAGTGGTGTTCATATCTATACCATAGATATTTAAAGGACACACTAAGCATAATAGATTATTAGTGTTCTTTTACAATATTTAGACAATTTTCTGTAAAGGCCCTCAAAATGTGTAAATATGAGACTTTGATTGATTGTAATATGTACATGTGAGTTGTAATTAAATAATACAATGTGCAATTGCTTTGAAATTCTGGTATATCAGGCTTTGTTTGAATTTGATATTCTATTTGAATTGGTTCTGAATACTGTATAATTTCCCACGTGTGCTAAAAAAAAGATTGTATGCCAGTTTATTTTAAAAATGTTTCTTAACTTTGGAGAGTCGTTCACGAATAACCGCTTTACAAAGTCCACTTCTAAGAGCGGTTCACAAAATAACCGGTCTTAGAAGTGAACTTTGGAGAGCAGTTAAATGGGAACCGCTCTCCAAAATGTACTTCTGAGAGCGGTTCACTTATAACCGCTCTCATAAGTTTGAGATAAGAGAGCGGTTAACCTGTCAACCGCTCTCTTTAGTCTAACTTGTGAGAGCGGTTCAGTCTTAACCGCTTTCCAAAGTACTATATTTTGTAGAGCGGTTACGCGCTTAACCGCTCTCTTTAATGAACTTCTGAGAGCGGTTAACCGCGTAACCGCTCTCTAAAATATACATTTGAAAGCGATTAAATAACTACTCTCCAAAAATGAAGACATTAGATAGCACATGATTTTAAAGCGCTAATAACCACTCTCTTAATTCAAGCGAAACCATTCTTACATCTCATTTTTGGCGTAGTGAAGTACATTACTTTACTTTACAATGCTTATCATAGTAGTTTGAACCACTCTCTAAAATGATGAAGAATCATTCTCTAGTGTCGTTTCTACCGTAAAGATTGTATTTTAAAAGTAATTTTTTTTTTATGTTATTTTATTTTTTAAAAATTTAAAATATATTTTTTAAATTCATGTAACGATTAATAACAATGACGTATATATTACTTTGTCATTTACAATTATAAAATTGTAAGAGATCTTGATTAACTTAGACTATTTTTCACCTCTACATGTAGATCTTTATCACTTGTTTAAAAGAATTTAAAATTAAAATATTTTCTTCCAAATTAATCTTTAACACTCTTAAAGCGTCTTCTTCCGTTATCAAATATCTTTTAAAAAGGTTTGCTATCTAAATAACTAACATTATGACAACTATACATTGAGTGAAAATAATGCTCATTAGTCGTTACCATTGGTAACCGTTTGCTAACTATCTAGAGATTCATTTCAAATGCAGTTGTATGAGACGAAGAACTTGATAAAATTTTGAATTATTCTCTTTCGAAGGCTATAAGCAGGGATGGATCTAGAAACCAAATGAAGGGGACCAAAAAAAATAATCTTTAATTGTATACTTATATTTTTTTTGTATTTACTAAAGATATGATTACTTATTTTAGCAAAAAAAGAAGATATGATTAATTATTATTTCTTTAAAAATAAATATAACTAATATTCAATATACTAAAAACTGACTAAACACTGCGCGGAACCTACTCAACCTTCTTTAACCCCCAATAGCCGAAGCTCAAGTTGCTTTTTGTACATTTTATTTATTAATTGTATTGATCTTATAAATATATAAAATTATGTAACTAAATTAAATAATTATAACTTTTTATAAATTTTGATCCTGAACTTACCCGCGGTGACAGTACAAAGCTGACAGTAGCGGGACTGATTCATTAAATTGACATATCCGTAATGGACAATATCATTTTCTAATGCATTAATGCATTATTAACAGCCAGCTGTTTGATTATTGTCCATACATTATGTTGACTCTAACGTCAATTTTGAAGGACTTTGATCAACATGAATGAAAATTATTATTATATAACGATGCATTGTTCTTGCTATACGAGATCAAAGCAATTGATTTCGTGAAGCTGGGATTTACTGCAAGTTTTAAACTGAGTAACTGAAGACTAATCCTTTGTCATTTCACACAAGAGTGTATGATATTTTTTGTCCAAATCTTTTTCCATAACTTTAAAATATCTATGGCATCTCATGTTAATGTCATCATATTCATGTCAAACATTGCATTTTACTTCCCCCTTGCTTTCAAAATCATGCTAAACTGTTAGTGTTGCGTGATCCTGTTTATTTCAGTCACCATACCAAGGTTTGAGAAAATGGAGGAACAACCAAATGCTTCGCAGAGCGAATGCCAACAATGGGGAAAGGAATTAACCGATATGCTTCAAGGAGTGGTTCTTCCAGAAAAGTCTGGAGTCCATGGGCAATGTATTTTTAGAGTACCAGATAGTATTCGCGAAACTAACCCGAAGGCATATACTCCTCGGGTTGTTTCTATTGGCCCTTTTCACAAAGCACGATCTAATGCAGACGACAATGTTTTGAAAGCAATGGAAGAGTTCAAATTGAAATATCTCAAGGGATTTCTAGATCGAACCAAACTACGTGTGGATGATTTTGCTTGCTACCTTAAAGATCAGGAAAATCGAATTCGAAGTTGCTATGCATGGCCTGTTGAGCCTCACAGCAATCATTTCTTAAAGATGATTCTGATCGATGCTTGTTTCATAATTGAGCATTTTCTTAGAGATTTTGAAGACAATGATTGGATTTATAAGGACCCTTTATTGTTGAAACCATGGCTGGTAGATGATGTTTATGATGACTTGACACTACTTGAAAATCAACTTCCTTTCTTCGTTCTTGAAGGCATCTACGAAATTGCTCAATTGAATCTTCAATTTCCCTCTTTTCTTGACATCACTTTCGAATATTTTCAAGAATACAACGAGCAGAACATAACTTCTGAAAGAGTGCGTCCAAAACACTTCACTGATCTTCTAAGAACTTTTTTTCTACCATCAACATTTGATCTTGGAGATACACCAGCAAAAAGAGATGAACTCAAGTATCTATACAGTGCAAGCCAACTATCAGAAGCAGGTCTAGCATTCAAAGTTAATCCAAGCAAATGTTTACTTGACTTAGACTATCATGATGGTGAATTGACAATCCCATGCTTAACGGTACATGATGAAACTGAGAAATTGTTCAGAAACATAGTTGCATTTGAGCAATGTCTCTTCCCAAATACACCCCTCGTTACTCAGTACCTAAAGGTGCTAGATTATCTTATTGATACTGAGAAAGATGTGAATTTACTAGTTGATAAGAAAATTATTGTCAATTACATGGGTGACACCAAGGCAGTTGCTACAATGGTTAACAGTCTTAGCACAAATGTTGCCATGCCGCATTTCAATTCGAAGTATTTCTCTATCTGCATTAGCTTGAATAAATTCTATGAAAATCCTCGTAACAAATATAAGGCGATCTTTATACACGAGTACTTCAACACTCCTTGGAAAATAGCATCTACCGTTGCTGCATCTATGCTACTTTTGCTTACTCTGATTCAGACTGTATGTTCAGCCATCCCACTTTTTAAAGGATGAGAGATTGTATAATGCAGTAATATTTATCTACTTTGATGCAATATCACTTGTAAGACATTTTGGTCACCTACATGTAGCTTTCTTAGAAGCACTTCATAAGTTTGAGAGTTCTGAAAGTTTCAATTCTATTCACTTTAATTTTGAGATTATTTCAAATATGTTATTATTATTTTTATCTTTTTCATCGGAAAAGAGTTGATATTTTCTTTAACTCTATTCAGTAAAATTAACTTAAACAGAAACTTATAACTTATAGCTATTTAATTAAATTAGAGTTATTTAATAAAACTTGTTGAAATTTGTTAAATAAATAAAAACCAGTCATAAGCTCCTTATAAAATAATTTTATATCATTAACCACATTGTTTTTTCATTCTAAGGAAAACTCAACTCCTAAGTTCTGGGAGAAATTATTACAATGAAACTACAAGGTATCATACTTGAGTCCTATTTTATGTATAAGGATTTAGATAATCTAACTATAGCAACTAGTTTTTGTTATGTGGTTTTCACAAGAGTTTTTTTGATAGGGTAACAAAGTTCCACACCATGTTTCTGATGGACAAAATTAGCAATAGCAAATTAAGGTTTGACAAGTACACACGTTGTTTTTTACTTTTTTTCTTATTTAGTTATATGTTATGTTATAAAAAGAGAATTTGATAGACATTTCTTAAAATGAAAGTATCTAAAAAAACAGGAAGAGAAATAATAAACATAATAGGTATGCGACAAAAACAATAAGAATAAAATAAACAATGTCAAATGAGTAATCACAATGTGAGTGCCTATAATCATAATTTATGTAATCAAAAGAATGTTAATAATACATATTTTAATATATATTTTTAATGAATTTTATTAATTTTAATAGACATTTTATTTTTTATTAGTCTACTTTTTTCTTAAATTAAAGCATTTATCTTATATTTTTTTTAAAATTATTTTACTTTTAAAAAATAGATTAATTATAAAAATATACTAAAAATTGTATTCAGAATGATATACTAATGACATTCTTTTTCATTTATTCTATCTTTAAAACCTTAATTTTGTATTCAAATTTATCTTTAATAAAGAAATTTGTTATAAAAATACGGAATAATTTTCTTCATTCATTAAAGAAAGCATAAATTCATTTTATAAAACATTACTTGAATTGAAATTTGCTGCAATCATTTAAAAAATTCAATATAAAAAAAAACTATGTTATGATTTTTGCTATAAAGATGGAGTGCATATTCTAAAAATTCAGAAGTCTAGGCTTTTGTAAACTCCATAATCTATAAAGATTAAAATACAGACTAAAAACAGAATAAATATAAAGTGAGATCCTAATTAATGTTTAAATAAGATAATAAGCAATAATTATGTCAGTTATAATAAGTATAACATACAAATCATATAATTAAATTATCAATAAAGCATATTAATAATAATAATAATAATTTTATAATCGTGATACAGATACAATGTTGTATGTAAGGCTCAAGTTTCAAAACACTAATCCATGAACTATTAGAAAATGAATGAGCAGCCAAGAAGAAATATTTTGAACCAATTTCATCAATATAGTGTGTATAACTCGTACCTCACAGTAATAATCATTATATTCCAAAATATCTTACCACTAACAATGTAATTAGTTAGATTAGTACTCTTTAATAGGTTTAACATCACAACGTTCAGGTAGCAAGCCTAGTTGAATCTAACCCTAAAGTCTTCAAAGATCGCCCCTATCTTCATTTTTACTTTTCACAAGCATAGCTTGTAACATCCTCGTTTTTGCTAAATGATTAATTTATTAATATAATTATAAGTTAATGTATAGTACTTGATTTTTTAGAAAAAAATTGGGATAGACTTAGCATGAGATGCTTTAGACAAAATTATTAGGTATATTTTTAAGAAATTTTTGATAATTTTTTATTTTAAAATTTTTAAGTTTCAAAAAATGTCAATTTGTATTGGTTAAAATTGTTGTATAAAGTTAAAAATAATATTTTATTTTAATAATAATAATAATAATAGTAAAAATTATAAAAAATTTATATTTTATTTATAAATATTATTTGGAATATAAAAATAAATTTTTTTGTAATTAATGAGTATTTTGGATTTTCTGGTTAGTTTTAAGTAAATTAGTAATATGCTCAAGCAGAAATTGCGTGTAAAAATTTTAGACACCAACTAAAGGATCAATAGTGTCAAAAATTATTTTATAGTTATGTTTAATATATTTCATGATTATTTTTAAATTTTGAGATTTTTATCTAATTGTTTCAATTAATTAAAAAAATTAGTGAAAATTCTAAGATTATATTATTATTTTTACTATTTAATATAAGGATTAGTCTCTAAAGCTTCCCACTTCCTCCTTTCACTTCCGTAAGCCCCATTTTCTTTCTTCCAAGGAGCTTTGATCATCTTTGGTCTTAATCTCTTAAATTTCCAAGTAAGTTCATTAAATTTTTTTAATATTCCACCTATTTTCATCATTTTGAACACTTTGAACCGATTAATTTTTTATTTTCTCCCTCTTTTTGGGTGTTGGAACAGTGGCATAAGGGTGAGATTTTGTCCAAAAATTTTTTTTCTAAATTATGTTTTTATTTGCTTAATCCTTCTATGTTTTATAATAAATAATTTTGGTGCTTTTTGTTTTGTTAAAAATGCATTTGAGGGTTCAAAATCCTTGGTCTAGAGGTGCTGTCCCAAGAGTGTTATGAGGGAAAAATAATTGTTTTTAATCACCTTTAGGCTTATAGTATTCCATTTACATCATAGAAAACAATTGTAAGGTCCGTAAGTCATTTTTTGCAAAGATTAGAAAATGATAGTTTCAACTCACTAGTAGAGGGTTGGATGATTAATGTCTCTTAACATTGATCATGATTATATGTGATTATTTGGTTAGGATCGTGATTTGAGAAGTGGTGGAAAGAGGACGTTGGTGAGAAAAATCGGTATACACTTCAAGGTAAGGGGGCACATATCTATTTTCACGGGTATAGTAGAAAAATGTTGGGAGATGGGTGTTTTATTCTTTGCTATGTATATATGAATTATTTGAAGGAATTTGTAATTATTTCCATACTTAGTGTACAATTGTTTGATATTCCTTTTTGAAATTGACTTTATGTGTGATGATGTTTCTATGATAATTGTTTGTTGAATTCAGTATAAATAATTGATTACCTAAAATAATTGAGGAATGAACTATCATTCATATGGAGTGAGCATATAGAAGGTCTGTTGAAAGTTGAAAAGAATTGGAGAATTGCGAAATAAAGATATTTAAAAAAAATATTTAAGATAAAATTTGATGGGTTTTGAAAAGTGTTTTAGAAATTGATAAATGGAATTGTGGTTAATTTTCTTCTCAAAAAATGATTTTTTTTTAAAAAAATCTTCTTTAATTTCAAGTGGTTTGATCAAAATTTATTTAATAGTTTTTATATATTTAAAATATACCTATATCCATATTTAAATAATTTAAAGGATTTTAATTCATTTTAAAGTATTATTTTAAATGGGTATTTTGAAATGTGGTGATAATTAGAAAAAGGTATTTGAGAGCCATTGAAATGAAAGAAAAGTTATGAAATGTGGTGGTGGTGAGACTCTGTTTAAAATTAGAAGTGTATTGGAATTTTTTGGCTATTTTGCATAGAGAAGAAAATTTGAAATTATCTAAATTATAGAGGAAACTGTGCCGGATTGTCGGTGAAATTTTGAAACATATGTTGTTATTGATTGAAAAGAAATGTTTAATACCTAATTAAAAGACTAAAATTAGGTTCATGCATCATAAGCATGTCATGATGGTGGCATTGGATGGGAAGTATACGAAATCTAGCGGAGACTCCAGGTTAGTCTTGGGGATAGTCGGATGTGATTGAGCTGGACAAAGGCCAGGGCTCGCAACCCTGTGCTGTCGGTTCTCACTGCAAAACTGGACTATCCTAACAGAACCCCAATGGATTCTCAAAATTAGTTGAGCTATTGATAACCATGTCGCAATGGTATCAAACAAGCTAGATTTTCTCAAAAATTTGTGCAATACAAGAAGCAAACCTAGGTCATCTCTCAAGGACATAAAATGCATTTTATTTTTAGTTCCATCATGCAATTTCAAATTAGATTGGGGGAGGATTTGTTTTGAATTTAAACGACAAAATAACAAAAACAAAAATTAAGGATTATGAAATTCAACCAATTCAAGATCTCAATCCCTACAATGCAATTCTCGTCGTTCACACAAATATAATCTCAACGAATTTCCAATCACACTAATTCAATGCGCATCAACAACCCTAAAATCTAAATCTAGATTATGAATTCCATCAAAACAAGAACCGCAATCGCAAACCCAATGCTTTAACAAAATTTAGAACAATTGATTGATTAAATTAGGTGAATCCAATTAATTCAAATCTGAAATTAACCTATTCTTTCTATTTAGGATGCAACGAAAATTCCATATCATGAAAAACGTAATTAACCTAATTAGAAAAGAGGAAGGAAAGGAGGAATTCGATAAAACCTATTTTGAAACTCGAATGCAATGTAGTTTTTGAAATCTTGAACCAGTTGATGAATTAGCTTTGCTTCATAATCATGTTGCTCGACCAATTAGAGAAGGGGATGAAGTTTCCGAAAATAAAAGAGAGGGAGACGAGGGGAATCCTTACGAAAGCTTTTATTTAAAAATTCTGAAAATTAAGGCAAAAAAGAGGGAAGAAGATCTCCACGCGAAATCATAAACCCTATTTAAAGACAAAATAATTGGGCTTAATTAAGGCCCAGCTTCCTAACGAGGTTCCTAAAACCCTAATTAAGTAATGTCAACAATAAAACCAAATTCTGGAAAATTCATTGCAGGACCGCAACATTGTGACGCAGTTTTAGGCCTGAAGATGTTCGAATTGGGCTTTTCTCGCAACAGAGAAGTTGTAGATCTCTCTCTTATCTTTCCAGGGACACCAATTTTGTCCAATTCCGAGTAGTGTAGCTCCAGATATGGTCTTTTCAAGAAACTGTGTCAAAACAAGAATTTATGGCGGGAATTAAGAAAGATTTAAATTTAAATCCTAAATGACTTACCAACACAAATCTAAACTAACACATCAAAATAATATACTAAAAAGACTCAATTAAATCGAAAACATAGAGAGAAAGATGTATTAAAATATGACTATCAGCTATATCTTTGAAATTATCTAATGAGATGGTTATGACCAAGAATGGTTGGTGGCAGTGAACTCCTGATCCTTCCTAGAAAGAAAGAAAGAGAAAAAAAAAATAGTTTGGGCCCACATGCATGTGTTAGTATAGCAATTAACTAGGTGATGCACAGAATGATACATGGCATGTATATTATGTGTTGAGTTGTTGCTATTTGCTATAATGATTGTAAAGACGTGTTTTCTACTGTACTTTGGTTGAAATGGGTTTCTCTCACCCTTTTTGTTGCTATGTGTGTTGTATGTGAATATGTTTATAGGTGAGGACACAAATGGCCCGACCACTGTACCAGTTTAGCGTCATAGTCAGATGTGATGTTGATGAAAGATGGGCATCCGATTGGGAGCGACAACAGTTCACCCATACTGGCACTATTACCTTTTTGTTAGATAGAAATGGCCAGGCCCACGGGCATACCCCATCCCCATCAGGGTACCCATGAGACTCACTTTTCCATTTCCTCCTAGAGTACAGTTTAGGAGACCCTATGTTCCACCTCCTGTCCCTGAATTATCGCCCTCAATATTACCCCCGAATTTTCTTAGATCTTTAAGGCCTTATGTACCACCTGTGGTACGACCCAATATAGTGAACATACCTCTACCCAAACACATCTCCATCTCATCCACTTCAAATTCGACTTCCTCTAGTTCTTCTGACTCTCTGGATTCCTCTCACTGGTCAAACACCCCTACTGCTACTAGAAAGAAGAGGACTTATTCTCAGGCTGGACTTTCTCCTAGTTTTGACTCCTCTGAGCAGGAACCTAGTGGGAAAGGAGAGTAGGCTAGGGCCGAGTAAAGTATAACTTGTACATATATGTAGGTATAATAACTAGTGAGTGAGGGAATGTATAAATAGAAATCCTTAACCGTTGTTAACTTTTGGAGGAAATGGTATTTTTGATAATCATGGGTCTAGGGGGAAAGCTTGTGAGGTCATGTTTGTTGTTGTTGTCTCTGATATTGTGACCTCACTTTATTTTGTATGTAAATCAGCTTTGTGTATATGTTTATATGACTGGATGACTGTATATTTTGACAGATAATTGCTATATATGTATTTGGATAACTGATGCAGATGGTGTATTTAGTTTCTATTAATGTGAACAGATGTAAACTAATAAATGTGGCTTTCTTACTGCTTGGATTTTTTAATATTATATTTATATTGATGGCATAATAAGTAGTAAGGGTGTCACATTTAGTGGTTTCAGAGCAGTTTGTTCCTATAGGCCTGGGGAAAGGCTTGTCATGTTTGTCTGTGTGCTCTTGTGTTACTATTTTTGAAAGAAAGTGGTGATATGAGATTTAGGGCGTGGAGTAATTCCTAGTTTGTTCAGTTTTACTTCACGTATAAGATATTAATTGATTATATATGTGTGTACAAAAATCTATGGCTGGACGAGGAAGAGGTAATGCTATCTTGAACCAATTATTAGAACGAATGGTGGGAGTTCTAGAAAGGCAGACTGAACTAGTTGGGTATCATGGATTGGAGACCTTTCGTAAGAATAACCCCTCACAGTTCAAAGGAGGTTTTGATCCATATGGTGCTCAGCTGTGGATTGAGGAGCTTGAAAAGATTTTTGCCGTTATGGGATGCCCTGAGGCAAGTGAGGTTACTTTTGCAACATATACGTTGGTTGGTGAGGCAGAACACTGGTGGAGATATGCTCATCAGCAAATAGAAGCTGAAGGCAGGGAATTGGGAATCGTTTAAGTGTTGTTTCCTGGAGAAATACTTTCCAGAAGATTTAAAAAGGAGGAAAGAGGTTGAATTTCTGAACTTAAAGCAAGGACGCATGACTATAGGAGAGTATGCTGCAAAGTTTGATGAGCTGTCAAAGTTCTGCCCTTACTTTAACAATAATGGAGATGATCATTCTAGATGCACTAAGTTTGAGAACGGGTTACGTCTAGACATTAAGCTTGCAATTGGCTATCAAGAAATTATTCATTTTCCTACTCTGGTGAATAGATGTAGGATTTATGAGGATGATGCGAAGGCAAAACAGGCGCAGTGGAAAAGTTCTGGTCCAGAGCGAAATTATCCTAATAGAAGAAGAGATGCTCAAGGGAGAGGGAAACCCTATCAAGTATCATAGAGGTATCAAAGATTTTCGTCAGGGGGTAGAAGGTTTCAAGACTTTGTCAGGAGTTCCAATAGAGTTGGTAACAGTGGTACTCGGTGCTTTATTTGTGGAGGACCACATTTCCCTCGAGAGTGTACACAAAAGAGCTATGTTTGCTTTAGATGTGGAAAGCAAGGTCATTTCATTCGTGATTGTCTTGAGATGAAGCGAGAGAACAACAACCAGAACAGTCAAGCTAGTGGTAGCAAAAATAAGAACAACCATCAAGTTAGAAGGCCACAAACTCAAGGGAGAGTTTTTACGATGAATGGGGAGGAGGCATATCAGTTTGAGACCATGATACAGGGTAAATGTTTCATAAATGGGAACACCTTAAATGTATTGTACGATTCAGGAGCTTCTCACTCTTTTATTTATGAAGTTTGTGTGAGACAGTTGAATTTACCTGTTACTGTTTTGCCATATGATTTGATTATTTCTACTCTTGGTAGTAATTCTATTATTACTGCAAGGGTTTGTTTGAATTATCCCATAATAGTAGAAAACAAAGACCTCTTTGTAAACTTGTTTTGTTTACCCCTTACTGACTTAGAAGTCATTCTAGGACTAGATTGGTTGTCTGCCAATCATGTTCTATTAGACTGCCATAACAAAACTATAGTCTTTGCTAATCCTGTTAAATCATCTCCAAAGAATTTGAGATTTCTATCTGCCAACCAAGTCAATGCTTTTTTGAAAGGAGGAGCTCAGGTATGTATGGTGTTACCTTCATTGAAAGGGGAGAAGGAATTTATGATAGAGAACTTGCCGATTGTTTATGATTTTCCTGAAGTTTTTCCGGAGGATATTCCTAGGTTACCTCCAGAAAGGGAAGTAGCGTTTACTATAGATTTAACCCCTGAAACTGGACCAATCTCTATAGCACCTTATCGGATGTCACCTTTGGAACTAGCTGAATTGAAAAAACAACTAGAAGAGTTATTGGAGAAACAGTTTGTGCGTCCAAGTGTATCTCCTTGGGGTGCTCCGATGTTATTAGTTAAGAAGAAAGATGGAACGATGAGGTTATGTGTGGACTATCGTCAATTGAATAAAGTGACTATTAAAAGCAAGTATCCACTACCAAGAATAGATAATTTGATGGATCAATTACGAAGAGCAACAATTTTCTCTAAAATTGATTTGAAGTTTGGTTACCATCAGATTAGAGTAAAAAAAGAAGATATTCCAAAAAATGCTTTTAGAACACACTATGGCCATTATGAATACCTAGTGATGCCATTTGGTGTAACTAACGCACCTGCAGTGTTTATGGATTACATGAATCGAATTTTTCATCCGTATTTAGATAAGTTTGTAGTTGTTTTTATTGATGATATTCTAATATATTCCAAGAATCATGAGGAGCATGCGGACCATCTTCGTGTGGTATTGGAAATCTTAAGAAAGAAACAATTATATGCCAAGCTTTCCAAGTGTGAATTCTGGTTAACAGAAGTGAGTTATTTGGGGCATGTAATCAGTAAAGATGAAATTTCTGTAGATCCTTCTAAGGTTGAAACTGTTTTACAGTGGGCTAGACCAAAAAAAATTACTGAGATCCGAAGTTTCTTAGGATTGGCAGGTTATTGTCGGAGATTTATTGAAGGATTTTCAAAGTTGGCATTGCTTTTGACTACATTGACTCGCAAAGGACAACCGTTTATGTGGACTAGTCAGTGCAAAGATAATTTCCAAGAATTGAAGAATAGATTAACTTCTGCTCCTCTGTTAATACTTCCAAACCCTTATGAGAATTTTGAAGTTTATTGTGATGTGTCAAGGCAAGAATTAGGATGTGTGTTGATGCAGAATAGGAATGTAGTAGCTTATGCTTCAAGGCAATTGAGACCACTTGAGGTGAATTATCCTATGCATGATCTGGAGCTTGCTGCTGTAGTTTTTGCATTGAAGATTTGGAGACATTATTTGTATGGTGCTAAATTTGAGGTTTTTAGTGACCATAAGAGTCTCAAGTATCTGTTTGACCAAAAGGAATTGAATATGAGGCGGCGCCGATGGATTGAATTCTTAAAAGATTATGACTTTGAACTTCAATACCATCCTGGAAAAGCGAATGTTGTAACAGACGCATTAAGCAAAAAATCATTACAAATGTCAACTATGATGATTCGAGAATTGGAATTGGTGGAGCAGATTAGAGATCTAAATATGGCCATGGAACTTACTTCAAAGAGTCTTAAATTTGGAATATTGAAGGTCACTAGACCCAGGTACCACTAAGATGCACCAAGATTTGAAGGAATTATTTTGGTGGCCTGGAATGAAGAAAGTCATAGCAGAATATGTGGCATCTTACTTGGTGTGTCAAAAGGCGAAGGTTGAACATCAGAGACCCTCTGAGATGTTGCAATCTTTGGATATTCCCAAATGGAAATGGGACAGTATTGCAATGGATTTTATGAGTGGATTGCCGAGGAAATTTGCAAGTCATAATGCGATATGGGTAATTATTGACAGATTGACCAAGTCTGCCCATTTTCTACCCATTAATGTTGGTTATTCATTAGAAAAGTTGGCCCAATTATATATCAAAGAAATAGTAAGACTATATGGTGTACCATCAAGCATAGTATTAGATAGAGACCCTAGATTTACTTCAAGGTTTTGGGAAAAGTTACAAAAGGCATTGGGAACGAAGCTCAGATTTAGTTTAGCATATCATCCCCAGACTGATGGACAATCAGAAAGAACTATTCAATCGCTTGAAGACCTTCTCAGAGCTGGTGTAATGGAGTATAAAGGCAACTGGGATCAATTCTTACATTTGATTGAATTTACTTATAATAATCGTTTTCACTCAAGTATTGGGATAGCGCCATTTGAAGCGTTATATGGTCGGAAGTGCGGAACACCTCTATGTTGGTATGAAACAGGAGAGAATTTGACTTTGAGACCTGAGGTGATTCAGCTGACTACGGAGAAAATTAAAATGATCCAAGAGAAAATGAGAACGACACAAAGTAGACAGAAAAGTTACTATGATAGAAGAAGGAAGCCATTAGAATTTCAAGAAGGCAACCATGTGTTTCTAAAAGTTACACCTACCACAGGAGTTGGAAGAGCTATGAAATCTTGAAAATTCACCTAAATTTATTGGTCCCTACCAAATTCTGAAAAAGATTGGCCTTGTGGCTTACCAAGTTGCTTTACTCCCGTTTCTCTCTAATCTCCATAACGTTTTTCATGTCTCCCAACTGAGAAAATATATCCCTGATCCATCCCATGTCCTTGAACCTGAGACGATACCACTGAAGGATAATCTTACTTATGAAACATTGCCCGTACGTATTGTGGATCAACGAGTAAAACATCTACGGGGAAAAGACATTTTGCTTGTAAAAGTGGTATGGAGTGAAACCAATGATGAAGATGCTACGTGGGAGCTAGAGAGCAAAATGAGGGATTCTCACCCCTACCTTTTTTCTTAAGGTGCGTAAATTTCTAGGACGAAATTTCTTTGAGGAGGGAAAAGATGTAACATCCTCGTTTTTGCTAAACGATTAATTTAATAATATAGTTATAAGTTAATGTATAGTACTTGATTTTTTGGGACAAATTGGGATAGAATTAGCATGAGATGCTTTAGACAATTTGTGTTGGTTAAAATTGTTGTATAAAGTTAAAAATAGTATTTTAGTTTTAAAAAAATAATAATAATAGTAAAAATAATAAAAAATTTATATTTTATTTATAAATATTATTTGAAATATAAAAATAATTTTTTTTGTAATTAATGAGCATTTTTAGATTTTCTGGTTAATTTTAAGTAAATTAGTTATAAGCTCAAGCAGAAATTGTGTGTAAAAATTTTGGACACCAACTAAAGGATCAATAGTGTCACAAATTATTTTATAGTTATGTTTAATATATTTCATGATTATTTTTAAATTTTGAGATTTTTATCTAATTGTTTCAATTAATTAAAAAAAATTAGTGAAAATTCTAATATTATATTATTATTTTCACTATTTAAGATAAGGATTAGTCTCTAAAGCTTCCCACATCTTCCTTTCACTTCCGTAAGCCCCATTTTCTTTCTTCCAAGGAGCTTTGATCATCTTTGGTCTTAATCTCTTAAATTTCCAAGTAAGTTCATTAAATTTTTTTAATATTCCACCTATTTTCATCATTTTGAACACTTTGAACCGATTAATTTTTTATTTTCTCCCTCTTTTTGGGTGCTGGAAAAGTGGCAAAAGGGTGAGATTTTGTCCAAAAATTTTATTTCTAAATTATGTTTTTATTTGCTTAATCCTTCTATGTTTTATAATAAATAATTTTGGTGCTTTTTGTTTTGTTAAAAATGCATTTGAGGGTTCAAAATCCTTGGTCTAGAGGTATTGTCCCAAGAGTGTTATGAGGGAAAAATAATTGTTTTTAATCACCTTTAGGCTTATAGTATTCCATTTACATCATAGAAAACAATTATAAGGCCCGTAAGTCATTTTTTGCAAAGATTAGAAAATGATAGTTTCAACTCACTAGTAGAGGGTTGGGTGATTAATGCCTCTTAACATTGATCATGATTATATGTGATTATTTGGTTAGGATCGTGATTTGAGAAGTGGTGGAAAGAGGACATTGGTGAGAAAAATCGGTATATACTTCAAGGTAAGGGGGCACATATCTATTTTCACGAGTATAGTAGAAAAATGTTGGGAGATGACTGTTTTATTCTTTGCTATGTATATATGAATTATTTAAAGGAATTTATAATTATTTCCATACTTAGTGTACAATTGTTTGATATTCCTTTTTGAAATTGATTTTATGAGTGATAATGTTTCTATGATAATTGTTTGTTGAATTCACTATAAATAATTGATTACCTAAAATACTTGAGGAATGAACTATCATTCATGTGGAGTAAGCATATAGAAGGTCTGTTGAAAGTTGAAAAGAATTAGAGAATTGCGAAATAAAGATACTTAAAAAAAAAAAAGATTTGAGATAAAATTTGATGGGTTTTGAAAAGTGTTTTAGAAATTGATAAATGGAATTGTGGTTAATTTTCTTCTTAAAAAAATAATTTTTTTAAAAAAAATCTTCTTTAATTTCAAGTGGTTTGATCAAAATTTATTTAATAGTTTTTATATATTTAAAATATACCTATATACATATTTAAATAATTTAAAGGATTTTAATTCATTTTAAAGTATTATTTTAAATGGGTATTTTGAAATGTGGTGATAATTGGAAAAAGGTATTTGAAAGCCATTGAAATGAAAGAAAGGTTGTGAAATGTGGTGGTGGTGAGACATTGTTTAAAATTAGAAGTGTATTGAAATTTTTTGGCTGTTTTGCAGAGAGAAGAAAATTTGAAATTATCTAAATTATAGAAGAAACTCTGCCGGATTGTCGATAAAATTTTGAAACATATGTTGTTATTGATTGAAAAGAAATGTTTAATACCTAATTAAAAGACTAAAATTAGGTTCATGCATCATAAGCATGTAATGATGGTGGCGTTGGATGGGAAGTATACGAAATCTAGCGGAGACTCCAGGTCAGTCTTGGGGATAGTCAGATGTGATTGAGCTGGGCAAAGGCCAGGGCTCGCAACCCCGTGCTGTCGGTTCTCACTACAAAACTGGGCTATCCTGACAGAACTCGATAGATTCTCAGAATCAATTGAGCTATATCTTTGAAACTATCTAATGAGATGGTTATGACTAAGAATGGTTGGTGGCAGTAAACTCCTGATCCTTCCCAGAAAGAAAGAAAGAAAGAGAAAGAAAAAAAAGAAAATGGTTTGGGCCCACATGCATGTGTTAGTATAGCAATTAACTAGGTGATGCACAGAATCATACATGGCATGTACATTGTGTGTTGAGTTGTTGCTATTTGCTATAATGATTGTAAATATCTTGATGTGTTTTCTACTGTACTTTGGTTGAAATAGGTTTGTCTCACCCTTTTTGTTGCTATGTGTGTTGTATGTGAATATGTTTAGTAGGTGAGAACACAAATGGCACGACCACTGTAACAGTTTAGCGTCACGGTCAGATGTGATCCTGAAGGAAGATGGGCGCACGATTGTGAGTGACAACAGTTCACCCATACTAGCACTATTACCTTTTTGTTATATAGAAATGGGCCAGGCCCACGGGCATACCCCATCCCTATCAAGGTTCCCATGAGACTCACTTTTCCATTTCCTCCTGGAGTACAGTTTAGGAGACCCTATGTTCCACCTCCTGTCCCTGAATTATTGCCCCCAATATTACCCCCGAATTTTCTTAGATCTTTAGGGCCTTATGTACCACCTGTGGTACGACCCAATATAGCGAAGATACCTCTACCCAGACACATCTCCATCTCATCCACTTCAAATTCGACTTCCTCTGGTTCTTCTGACTCTCTGGATTCCTCTCACTGCTCAAACACCCCTACTACTACTAGAAAGAAGAGGACTTATTCTCAGGCTGGACTTCCTCCTAGTTTTGACTCCTCTAAGCAGGAACCTAGTGGGAAAAGAGAGTAGGCTAGGGCCGAGTAAAGGATAACTTGTACATATATGTAGGTATAATTACTAGTGACTGAGGGAATGGATAAATAGAAATCCTTAACCGTTGTTAACTTTTGGAGGAAATGGTATTTTTGATAATCATTGGTCTCGGGGGAAAGCTTGTGAGGTCATGTTTGTTGTTGTTGTTGTCTCTGATATCGTGACCCAACTTTATTTTGTATGTAAATCAGCTATGTGTATATGTTTATATGACTAGATGACTGTATATTTTGACAAATGATTGCTATATATGTATTTGGATAACTGATGCAGATGGTGTATTTAGTTTCTATTAATGTGAACAAATGTAAATCCATACATGTGACTTTTTTACTGCTTGGATTATTTTAATATTATATTTATATTGATGACATAATAAGTAGTAAGGGTGTCACATAACTCATTCCATATCTAATAAAAATATATTAGCATTCATTTGTCATGATTTAACTATTTAAATGTGTCTAGACACTTCCCAAAATTTTTCTAAAGAAATAATTTGCTTATAATTATTTTAAATTTTATTTTAATTATTTATTATTATATTTTCTGTATTTTCTTGATTATTTTAATATTACTTTGGGTTAAATCACCCTAATTAAGTCGTAACTAATGAATTCCATGTACTAACTTTCTGGCAAGTGTAGGAACGTGCGTAACAAGTCGAATTCAAGCTCATAGGGTCAAGGTCTGAATTCAAAAGGCTTTGATGAAAAATATTAATTGAATATCCAATACAAATTTAACTAATGTTATCTAGTGTCTCAATCAAGTATTATCAATTTTTATCTTCGTGTTTTTTTATGATTTTTTTTTCATTCTTTCGTGAAAATTTTCGTGCTCCATGACTATAATAATGTTCTATTTTTAAAAAAAATCTAAGAATTTAACATTTAAAAAATCAACAAAAATATCAATAAATCATAAAAAAAAAAAAAAAGATTGTTCTTTTCCTTTGTTATTTATCTTTTATTTTTGCAAGCTTATAAGAAAACATTAACCACTCCACCATGTTAGAACCTCAATCTCTTAGATACATGACCAAATACAATTTCAAGCGTATCATATATTACACATGAAATTCAAAGCACCTATATAGAAACTTACAAATGCATATTGTCACGACCCCTTTTATAAGGAACCGAGAACATTGTTTCTACATCATATACTTATTTAAAATAAATAAATAATAGAGAATATAAGTATAAAATTTACTTCTCATTCAAAATAAAACAAAGTTTCTTACAACAAATATCCAATAGAATAACATAATATTACATTTAGTTCATAATATTCAAAATACCCAAAATTATACTACGTAACTCCCTCTACATAAAGTCTCAAAATATAAGGAAATAGGACTTTGATGCCATATTACTCGACTCCAGCTTCTAATTTTTCTTCACTAGCCCCTCAGCCTGTAAAGTAGATGCAACACCTGCTACATCTGCTCACGTACCACCATACGATTATCACAGTACACACGCACACAACGAAGGGTGAGCTTACAAAAATAAAATAAAATCGTATATATAAAACAAAACATTACTCACAGCAACAGCCCCATGCATTACCAGCCCATCTAATGCACAGCATGAAAACGGTTTCCAACTGGTTTCACAGCCTAAGTAATCCAGAAGGAACCGAGCCGGTCTGGGAGCGACCCATTCCGGTATCTGGATCCAGACAGCACAGCACAACAGCTCAGCATGAACTTACTGTTACACGTCTACCCACCTAAACATGTAACTCGGCTCTATAATGATGCAAAACATATATCTCAACATGATGCACACTGCTAAAATTATTTTAACAGCTCATCTAAGGCAAGTTTATAATAGATCAGTCAAAATCTCAGCATTTTAAATCAATTAACAGCAGTTACAGCTTAGAAAATAGCATATTAAAACATCTTGAAATAGCATATTAAAACGTTCAAACATAGTTCAAAGGTTAAAGTAAGCTCCCCTTACCTTAGAACGATGATTCACACCAGATCTACCGAATATTACTTGTTTTAATGTAAGATTCACCGAAGATTCAGCTTTAGAACAGAGTTTCTCCTAAGAATACCATGAACTTCTATGAGAAAGAGAAGGAGAAGAGAAACGAACGGTAAATCTAGCTTCAAACTTAAAGAAACTTACTTCAAATCCCTCAGAATAGACGTAGAATCTTAGATCTGGCGAGAAATCTAAGTTTAGGAGGGTTTAATATGAGAGAAAATGGTGATATATGGCCTTGGAACCTTTGAGAACCTTGGATAGGAGTGAAGAAATGGAAATTTCGTGTGAAGCCCCATTTTTATAGAAAATTTTCAAAATTTACTGTTCACCACCGGAATTACTGTTCATCGCCGGAAATACTGTGCACAAGTACTGTACGCGTATGTGACGTCAGCCATGACGTCAGGATGATGTCACTGATGACGTCAGCGGTCACTGTACATACGCAATTTTTACTGTTCATAGGCATTTTTACTATTCATTTGACATTGTTCATACGGTACTGTTCACTTTTTTTTTTTTTAATAATTTCAAACTTTATCTAAATCTATTCTAATACCAAATAATCTTTCAATTAACATTTAACAAGTATAAAATATTATAGATTACTCAATAATAAATCACAAACCTGACACATATATTTAACTTAAAACATCAAGATGTTCACAAATAAAAGCATAAGTATATAAAGCCTAATCCTTGACATTTAAGACTCCTTCTCATGCTAAAATTTGTATTACTCTTTAAGAGCTTATAGATTTAAGAAAATATAAAACTTACCATAAATCTCCATGGAAAAGAACTCCCCCCAATCTTGATATGAGTTCTTGTTTGGTTCTTGACTTTTCCTCCTTATATCATATGTTCTTTAAATTCTACTTCTCTCCTCATATGTCCTGTAAATTTGATTTGCTTGGTTTTGAGAGTTAGATACATGTTTGATGGTGGTTTTGTGTTAAAAGTTGAATATATGGTAGTTTGTTGTTTAGTTTATTTTTTTTCCTCAATTTTTGTTGAATTTTTAAGGAATATAAACCTAATTTTATCATGCCATTTTCTACTCCCATCATAAATATGATTTATTCTATGCACATGGTTATGGCTAATAGGATTTTAGCCTTGAAATTAAAAATTTTGACAAATCAATCCACAAAGTCAAGTTTCCTTCTAATATATTTCCATTAATTACCATGGAGTCGTAACTTTATTAGGATTTTAGGCTAACTAATAATATAATAGTCTTATATATTATATATTTAAGAACTAATATAATATAGTCTTAAGATTTTATTAACCAATCAAATTTAGTTTAATAGTTAGAGTGATCATATTAGTCCTAGTTGGAATCTAAATTTTATTTTTAAGGTTGTTTAACATGTAAAAATTATTTAAACCCTTTAAAAAATAATATTGAATTGATATTGAACTTAATTAGGGGTTCAAACCCTTGAATTAGAGTTTTATTAATCTGGAAAAAAGTTAATATTTTCTTTATCTCTATTTAGTAAAAGTAACTTAAAATATATACTTTGTAACTTATAGATGACAAGGTAACTAGAAGCTTATAACTTATATCTATTTAATTAAATTGGAGTTATTGAGTAAAACAAGTTGAAATGTGTTATATAATTAAAAAAGAAGTTATAAGCTCCTAATAAAGATGTAAGATTGTATTGTCAAACACATTCTTTTCTATTATAAGGAGAACATACTTCCTAAGTTTATAAAGAAATTATTAGATTCGAATTACCAAATTATTAGATTCGAATTACAAGGAAAGTGACTTGAATCCTACTTTGAATGTATAAAATTTTAGACAATTTAACGTGATTTTCACATGATTCTTTTAAATGAAATAAAGTTTTACACCATGTTTATCATCTATTGAAATGATTTTGGATGCAAGGGAGAAAATAAAAAAATAGAGATGAAGAAAAATTGTATTAACGAATATATTCTTCATAATTTCAAAGTGATTATACAATGTATATATACATAGAAGCAAAAAAGATATAGCTTAAAAATGATAAGATCGAATCAAGCAAATCTATCAAATCTACTAAAGATGAGGAATGCGTAATAAAAGAGCACAAAAGATGTAACAAAGCAATACACCTCAGTGGGTTTCTAGAAGATAATAACTAACAGGATATTAGAACCCTTTTATTATGCATTCTATAATCTTCTGAACATTATTATGAGGTGCCAAATCAGGCTACTACAAAATTCACGTTTTGGCTTGTTAGTGGTTTGTATTGGGCTCTTCCATTGATACCCTGACAAGTTGGAGGTAGAAAAATATCAACTAACCCCAGCTTGGATAAGTTAGTGCCAAATAATCTTAGTGGGAGAGCTTTAGTGAAGATGTTAGCCAACTGATTTGAAGAGGAAACAGGAAGAAACCACATCAGTCCTACGTGAGCCTTTTCCCGAACAAGATGGCAATTGATATCCATGTGCTTTGTATGTTTATGAAACACAGGATTCGCAACAATGTGCAAAGCCCTTTGGTTATCATAGTATAAAATAATTGGGTTAGAATAAGAAATTTCGAGATCATTCATCAAATAAGTGAGGCATTGCAACTCACATGTAGTGGAAGTAAGAGCCCAATATTCGGCCTCAGAAGATGAATGAGATATTGTGCTTTTTTTCTTTGTCTTCCAAGAAACCAGCAAACTACTAAGAAAAAATAGTAACTTGTGATAGATTTACATGAATCAAGACAAGTTACCCAATCAGCATCACTAAAGGTAAGAAGTATGTCAGAGTCTCAGCGAAAAAGTAACCTTTTACCAGGACATCCCTTGAGGTACCACAAGACTTTTGTCGAAGCCCGAATATAGGCCTAAAAAGGATTAGCCATGAACTGGCTTAATTGTTGCGTGGCAAAAACAATATCTCGACTAGTAGTGGTAAGATATAATAAATAACCAATTAATCATCTATAAGATAGAGCATTAGGGAACAAACCAGCAAAATCAATTTGGAGGCAAAGAGCACTATCCATAGGTGAGGAAGAAGGCCTGGAACCTAACATGCCAAAATCATTAAGAAATCAAGACAATACTTGCTTTGGCAAAAAGAAATTCCTGCATCATAATGAGCAACTTCTAACCCTAGAAAATATTTCAGCATGCCAAGTGTAAGGCCCCGAATATTGTAATATTATTTAATTATTTAAGTATACATATATATATATATGTGTGTGTGTGTGTGTGTGTGTGTGTGTGTGTGTTTGTGTGTGCAGATTGTCCTATGAGGTGTGTTGATTGACATAAGGATGATGTGTATATGTGTGTAATGATGTGGACATGTATGAATATGATTATGAGAAGTCCGTATAGTGTGGTTGAAATGTAATGTGAATTGTGACTGGACTAGGATGGATTGAATATATATATGTATGTGTGTGTGTGTGTGTGTGTGTACAGGCTAAGTGTGGATTGTCAGGCTAGTGATTTATTATTGAATAATCTATAATATTTTATACTTATTCAATGTTAATTGAAGGAATATTTGGTATTGGAATAGATTTAGATGGAGTTTAAAATTATTTTTTAAAAAAAAAGGTTAACAGTACCGTATGAACAGTGTCAGATGAACAGTAAAACGCCTATGAACAGTGCAAACCACGTACAAACCGCGTATGAACAGTAAAAACTGCATATGTACAGTGACCACTGACGTCATCAGTGACATCATCCTGACGTCACATACGCGTATAGTACGTGTACAGTACGCGTGCACAGTGTTTCCGGCATGAATAATGTCCTGAACAATGTTTTTAGCATGAACAGTAAAGCGGTGAACAGTAAATTTCAAAAATTTTCTATAAAAAGGGGGCTTCACACGAAATTTTCATTTCTTTACTCCTCTACAAGGTTTTTAAAGGTTCCAAGGCCATATACCACCATTTTCTCTCATATTAAAACCCTCATAAACTTAGATTTCTCGCCAGATCTAAGATTCTACGTCTATTCTGAGGGATTTGAAGAGAAACTCCGTTCTAAAGCCAAATCTTCGGTGAATCTTGTTATAAAACAAGTAATATTCGGTAGATCTAGTGTGAATCATCGTTCTGAGATAAGTGGAGCTTGCTTTAACCTGTGAACAACATTTTGAACGGTTTAATATGCTATTTTAAGATGTTTTGATATGATTTTGTTAGATCTATGGAATAAAAGCTATTTTCTAAGCTGTAACTACTGTTAATTGATTTAAAATGCTGAGATTTTGGCTGATCTATTATAAACTTACCTTAGCTGAGCTATTAAAATAACTTTGGTGGTGTGCATCATGCTGAGATATATGTTTTGCATCATTATAGAGCCGAGTTAAATGTTGTGCTGTGCTGTCTAGATCCAGATACCGGAATGGGTCGCTCCCAGACTGGCTCGGTTCCTTCTGGATTACTTAGGCTGTGAAACCAGTTGGAAACTGTTTTTATGCTGTGCATTAGATGGGCTGGAAATGCATAGGGTTATTGTTGTGAGAAATATTTTGCTCTATATATATGATTTTATTTTATGTTTGGTAAGCTCACCCCTGCATTTCTTTCTATGTCGTTGTGTGTGTGTGTACTGCGATGATCGTACGATGGTACGTGAGCAGATGTAATAGGTGTTGCATCTACTTCACAGGCTAAGGGGCCAGTGGAGAAATGTTAGAAGCTGGAGTTGAGTAATCTTGCATTAAAATCTCTTTTTCTTTATATTTTGAGACCTCATGTAGAGGGACTTATGTAGTATAATTTTGGGTATTTTGAATATTATGAACTAAATGTAATATTATGTTGTTCTGTTGGATATTTGTTGTAAGTAACTTTATTTTACTTTGAATGAGAAGTGAATTTTATACTTATATTCTCTATTATTTACCTATTTTAAATAAGTATGTGGTCTAGAAACAATGTTCTCAGTTCCTTATAAAAGGGGTCGCGACATGGATGTTGCTATAGGGCATTCTCGCTGTAGCGAGAGGGCCCTAGTGTAAGGCATGAAACTGTGTCACTCTCACTGTAGCGAGAAGGCACTGGGAGAGAGGGGTGAAATTGTCCCCTTGTCGCTGTAGCGAGAGGTCCCTCACTATAGTGACAAAGCAATAGTTTGGGGTGCATTTCTGGGTGCAGTCTCGCTATAGCAATAATCTGCAGAAACCAGGGTGCAGTTTTCTTTGATATTTTCACTGTAGCGACAGAAGGCGTCGCTGCAACGAGAGATGCCTCGTTGCAGTGATAGTGTCTCACTATAGCGAGAGTGTCGTGAGCAGAGAGGTATTTGAAGGGGTTAGGGTTGGGAAAATTCATTTCTCATCTTCCCTCTTCAAAATTTCTTCGATCCTCTCAGTCCCAACCCTATTTCACTTATTAAATTACCTCCAAAGCCATTCGTGAGTTAGATTGAAGGCTGGATTCATGTTAGGGACGCTTAGAGGTGAGTTTTAATGGTTATGGTTTCAGTTTGTCATCCCCATTCTCAGATTTCGTGGTTCTCTTTGAGTTCTCATAGAAATTCTCTGTGTATTTAGGATGAAACCTGTGTGGGGGACGATTCTAGTGTTGATTCACGTTGTGGGTCTTCAAATTGAGGCAAGGGGGGACTCTACCCTATCTCATCGTGTTTGATTTCAATTTATTCTATTTAATATTGCAATGTGACTCAGATAGAGGGTAGGAAATGCGTATTTTGATGGGAATTGTTGTATGTTTGAATGCAATGTGATGGGTGGTGAGATAGTTGAATCCTTGTAGATGATTGGGTGTTATGAAATGTCATTGATTTGTGATTTAATAATGTGAATGAATATGGCCCTGTGTGCCGTGTAATGTGAATGAGTATAGGCCTGAGTGCCGTGTAATGTGAATGAATGTGGGCCTGGGTTGTAACATCCCAAATTTCGGTCTACATGGCAGAGAGTGTTGATTATTAATTAGTGACTCTTTTGTTTAAAAATTTTTTTTTGTACTCTAGTTCAGTTCTTGCTACAACTGTTTAATCGTATTATATTCTCTGCTTGCATAATTATCTCTCCCAGGGTGTGTTTAGTAAATTTCGTATGTGCATGTCTATATGATTATGTGATGAAGTTACCTTGACTTAACCCAAGGTTAGTGAGATTAGCCTAGGGGCGAGATAGTCTTTTGAGTCAGATAAATGGACCCTATTTCTTCCATTCCCCTGATGATTGTTATTAATGTTAACATAGTTCTTTTAATTCTTATTATTTAATTGTGTGATATGCTTTCTTAAATTTAAGTGGAACTGCATGTGTAACTTTCTTTATTTATGTTGAATGTTCATTAGGTTCTAATAGTGGATGTACTTAAGTCTTCCAGTATTCTGGTACCATGTACACTAAGTTAGACCATTAATGAGAGCCACCATCTATTTTTTTTTTACCCTAGAAGTCACGTGTACTACAAGACCCAAGAGGCAAGTTTTAATCTTTCCTCATTTAGTGCTAGTGACCGAAAATTCATTCATGTCCAGGGGGGGAGGGAATCGAATTTAATAGCCTAGGATTCTAGCCCAAATTAAGTATACTTAATGTAATTCCATTGTTCTAGGTTACCCTAAATAAATACAGCCGCCACCTCTTGGACTGCCATATTTTGAGTGGATCTTATTTAAAAACTTTCCTTTTTTTTTTATATATGGTGCAACCGAAAATTTAAAACCCCAATCCTCTTCTAGAAGGAAACTTTCCATATTTCGGCACTTGCACATAATTGCCACCCTATTCATTAATGCACCTCATGATTTTATACCCTCTTTAAATAAGGTAATCAGTTTTCGTTATTTATTTATGTAGGAAAGAGAAAGACACCAGCCATAATGACCTAGATTCTAAGCCTAAATAATTGCACTTAAATACGGTTATCAATTCCCTAGTTACTCTAATTAGGTGTAACCGAGAATAGAGTTTTATTCCTTTCCTTAATTATAAACTTTCCATATTTTCGTGCACATTTAATTAAGGTAGGTTATTAATCATAAATTAACGAGAATCTTGTAGTTAATTAGAGAAGATACCCTTGCCTTTTCATTTAGTCGAAGAAACCCCTATTTCCTCATTTAACCGCCATTAAACTCCCTTAATTACCCACCTACATTAAATGCCATAGGGGAGTGAAAAGGCGCCTGCTTGATTCCCTCCACATTAATCCAATCGGTTACATGCATTTAGTGGGCGTGCCAATCAGCTTAAACGTCCCACCTGAGGCAATAAATTCCCCAGAATCGTGCCTGAATAAACTATATATATTCCTTCCTTAATTACCTTGCATTTATGGTAAAACCTAGGGAGATTTGTGTGAAGCATGGCCAAAAGTGGCGCCACCTTCCATCAGAAATTAAGTAGCCACTTTGCATTAATTGCATGGCATTACCGAAAACAATTAATCATTCATATTTTTTTCCTAATAACCACGTTTTAAATGGCTTGAAACCGAAGGGCCTCTCTTACCTCATTTAAACCATCATTAAAGTTACCTAAATTACTCTTAACCGCATTTAACCTCATGAGAAAAACAAAGGAAAAACCTACTCAACTTCCTTCTGGAGTTGACCTAGCCGCCGGCCTGCACTTAATGTACAGCCAAAAACTTAGCAACATATTTATGGAAATTATGCTCCATTAATCCCATGCAATTATTTCCTGTTTTATGGCACTGGCCACATGTCCAAGGCAAGAGAGAAAGGCACCACCTTTTCACTAACCAATCAAAATAATATCACCCTTTTCAAATTGTGGGACACGAAGGGTTTGAACCCGCTTCCCTCCACAACAAACCCTAGCCGCCAACATGCATTAATTACCCACTCTTACCTAGGTCAAACCCTCATTTCGGTTACTCCATCATGATGAATGGCGTGTGGAGATGTGTGGATCACCTATGGCTTGCTTCTTTTACACTCTGTGCATTGAATGCTCTTGAGAAGGCGCCTCACCTGCACCTGGACACCATGAGACATGACTATTCAAGTAAGAAGGCGAAAGGGTGTGTCACTTCGCCTAACCTAACCCTAAAACCCATCTTGTGCACTAACCGCCAGCCTTTGGAAGACGAATGGGCAAAGCTTTAAGCCACACTATATAAGAACACCTTCTAATCCTCACGCGCCCTTTTTCCCTTATTTTCAAAAACGTTCTCAACCTCACCACTTCTTTTCTCTCTCGACACATTCTCACCCTCTCACAAAACCTCTACGCCCTTTTTCTCTGGAGGACAACACACTCCATCACCAACCTCAAGGAGGCGACAAAACACCAAGGACTCAAGTTGTGATTAAGATCCTGCTAGTACCAAGACCGAGCCTTCCATTCTATCTCTCTTTCTCATACCAAACAAGGTTAGGGGAGCTCTTGTTTGTGCTTGAATGCATGTGGTTGTTCGTTAACTTGTAAACTCTGCATGCACTCTCTTCTTCTTATTTTCGTCTCCGATCTTCATCAATAAAATTTACATGCAAACCATTTTCTTCATCTCGTGGTGATTTTATTTGGTTAGTATTTTAAAAATCCATGTTTTGTAACTTGCGTGAACTTGATTGAAGTTGAAATAGTTTTGCATGTTGATAATATTGAAATCTTTGTATGAATCCTTGTGTTCTTTTCGGTTTTCATCGACTACCCTTCTTCCTTTTTGTTTTAGCTGAGAAATTACTCACCTTTTTCTCTCGGTTTGATTCTGTATGACCAAGGAACCCTTTTTCTTAACAATGAAAGAATTCTCCTACCACCTAATCACTATTTTACGAAAAAATTATGGTAAAAGTGAGTTGCATGTGTGATTAAACTCGTGGTTATTTCCGTGATTCTTTTATGATCATTTTGTTTGTTAAGGTACACTTCAACTATGATATTTCAATGAAATTTTTATAACTATCTCCATCTTCTCTCCTTTTTCTTTTATTCTTGGACCGTGGACGGATGGTTCTTTTATTCTTTGAACGTACCAGCTCTTATGAGCAGGGATTTGGATATGTGGTTTGTGACCTTTGGGAATTTAATGTGCGTTCAAAAATGGTGTAAGGAGGATGCGATTACGAAACTCTTTATGTGCATGATATGGAGGATGGAGAGTCAAGGTCACAGTCTAGCACAGCTGAGGGATGTGAGTGTTCAGGTTTGAGGAAGAACCTTGGGGGTAGTGGAGGGGGGTTGCCCCAATGGTGCGGAATAGCTCACCGCGGCCGGGACACGTCGCCATCGAAACCTCCACTAATCCTGACGCGAGCAAGCATTACCGAGGATCGTGGAAGGACTCGTTCCTGAGGAACCGAAATGGTTAAGTTGGGAGAATATTCTTGATGGATTACATACAATGTGTGCTTGTAGGGAACGAGGGTCTCCGATCACCTTGACTGGAGGAATAGTGGGACAAACTGAAGAAGTAGTGACGTTTCAATTACCCTGAGTATAATTATATTATGAGGAACTTATTCATTTTGTTGCGTTGTGGCTGTTTGATGAATATTATGTTATGATAATTTGATTATTGAACTATGAGTCAGTAGGTCCGTTACTATTATGCTGATTTTCTTTTACTTATTCGATTTTTGATAATTGAATGTATCGAGCTCACCCTTTCTGTTCTGTTTTGTCTGGTGTTGCATCTTGTCTTGCTGTTGTTGTGTGTTGCATGAATGCATGGCAGATGGACCCACTCCGAGCGAGGATTTGGGGAGAGGATTCGGGAGGAAAGGAGGGATGGATCTACGACCCAGCAACGCGCCGCTTGACGTATCAGGGAATGGTCTTCATGACTATGGGACCTCTCACTGAAGGCGAATGGAAGCCCAACTGGATGGACCACATTTTTGCCGAAATCTCCGTGCCCCTACCACCCGAACGGAGTATCATCATTCATACACCTCCCTCTTCTCCACCGTCTCATGAACCTCCCGCCAAACGTCTTAAGACTTTTGTGGATAAAGGTAAAACTATCATTGACCTTGACCCTGAACCCAGCCCTTGTCCTAGCCCTACTCCTGCGCCCGCACCTGAAGGGAAAGTCATTGGAGTGGTTGCGTCTTCCGTCAGGCCAGTCCCTCGTCAACCTCTCGATATTCAGGCGCCACCTTCCGACGAAGCTGGACCTTCCACCCGACACCCTTCTCCACCACTGCCATCCACCTCGAGATCGCCACCGCCTACCATCGGTTGGATTGACAGCGACCCTGACGACTTGCCACCCTCTCCTCGCCCTCAGCCTGTGGATGCTTTACCTGATTCTGATGGAATGGAATCTGATCCTAGTGAGGATTCCTTTCCATCAGAGTTTTATATGTAGATGATTTATTTTTTTTTGTCATGGATGAACACTGCTCTTAAGTTTTATATTTTCCTTTCTTTTAGGGGCTATTTATAATTAATTTTGAAATACTGAACCATGAGGTCTTCTCTTTTGTTCGTTTCACGATAGTTTACCTTGAACCGTTTAGACTTGAGACGTATATGCACAAAATTGAAATTTTCTCTCTATTTACATGTCTCTCGTTATGATTTCAGAATTTCAGTCCACGAAACATGTGATGTTGAACACTCACCTTTATCTCTTTCATAAAAAGAAATTAATTTGAAGGAATTTCAAGTACACTAGTAAAACATAGTACAATATGCATAATTTGGTAATGAATAGATTGGATAACGAAATGAAGGATAATGTACCCTCACCTATGAATTAAATTATGAAATTGTTGTTTAGTTCCACACTAATGTCGAATGAATAATTCCTTGTTCATGTTCATTTGGGTACACTATCTTAGGGAAGTCTAAATACATACATTTTTAGGAGATAGGATCTTGGTAGTAATTTAGGTGTTACAGAGCCAATGGCCCCAACTTCCAGTTTTGATCTCTTTTGTTCCCCTTTTACTTACCGGCTAAATAACACGCGCGAGACTCATATCTGGCAGCTAAAACTTGTTGAATGTCACTCCTAGGACTCAAAGGAAGAGTTTCCAACAACTCTCTCCCGTCCTAGCGATTCTTTGCGCCAACGGCCCCAAGTTCCCGTTTTGGTCTTTCCTTTGGTCCTCTTCGGTTAGCGGGTAAAGAACCCGTGTGACGCTCGTGCAGACTGCTAAAACTTCTTGATTGTCACTACTAGGACTCAAGGGAAGGGTTTCCAAGCACTCTGTCCCCCCTTGGCGCTTCGTTGCGCCAATGGCCCCAACTTTAAGTTTTCGTCTCTTTTGGTCCCCTTTTACTTACCGGTAAAATAAAACGCGCGAGACTCCTTTCTGGCTGCTAAAACTTCTTGAATGTCACTCCTAGGACTCAAAGGAAGGGTTTCCAACAACTCTCTCCTCTCCTGGCGCTTCTTTCCCCCAACTTCTACTTTTCATCTCTTTTGCTCCCCTTTAGCTTAACGGGTAAAGAACCGTGCGACACTCGTGCAGGCCGCTAAAACTTCTTGATTGTCACTACTAGGACTCAAGGGAATGGTTTCCAACCACTCTATCCCCCTTGGCGCTTCCTCGCGCCAATGGCCCCAACTTTAAGTTTTCGTCTCTTTTGGTCCCCTTTTACTTACCGGCAAAAGAAAACGCGCGAGGCTCATCTCTGGCTGCTAAATCTTCTTGAATGTCACTCCTAGGACTCAAAGGAAGGGTTTCCAACAACTCTCTCCTCTCCTGGCGCTTCTTTCCCGCAACTTCTACTTTTCATCTCATTTGCTCCCCTTTGGCTTAGCAAGTAAAGAACCCGTGCGACACTCGTGCAGGGCGCTAACACTTCTTTATTGTCACCACTAGGACTCAAGGGAAGGGTTTCCAACCACTCTCCCCCCTCTTGGCGCTTCCTTGCGCAGTCGCCCTAACTTCCAGCTTTGGTCTCTTTTGGTCCCCTTTTACTTACCGGAAAAAGAACACGCGCAAGACTCGTCTCTGGCTGATAAAACTTCTTGAATGACACTCCTAGGACTCAAAGGAAGGGTTTTCAACAACTCTCTCCCCTCCTGGCGCTTCTTTCCCCCAACTTCAACTTTTGGTCTCTTTTGCTCCCCTTTGGCTTAGCAGGTAAAGAACTGTGCGACACTCGTGCAGGCCGCTAAAACTTCTTGATTGTCACTACTAGGACTCAAGGGAAGGGTTTCCAACCACTCTCTCCCCTCCTGGCGCTTCTTTACGCCAACGGCCCCAAGTTCCCGTTTTGGTCTTTCCTTTGGTCCCCTTTGGCTTAGCAAGTAGAGAACCTGTGCGACACTCGTGCAGGGTGCTAACACTTCTTTATTGTCACCACTAGGACTCAAGGGAAGGGTTTCCAACCACTCTCTGCCCTCTTGGTGCTTCCTTGAGCAAATCGCCCCAACTTCCAGTTTTGATCTCTTTTGTTCCCCTTTTACTTACCGGCTAAATAAAACGTGCGAAACTCATATCTGGCAGCTAAAACTTCTTGAATGTCACTCCTAGGACTCAAAGGAAGAGTTTCCAACCACTCTCTCCCCTCCTGGCGCTTCTTTACGCCAACGGCCCCAAGTTCCCGTTATGGTCTTTCCTTTGGCCTCCTTTGGCTTAGCAAGTAAAGAACCCGTGCGACACTCGTGCAGGGCGCTAACACGTCTTTATTATCACTACTAGGACTCAAGGGAAGGGTTTCCAACCACTCTCCTCCCTCTTGGCGCTTCCTTGCTCCAGTCGGCCTAACTTCCATTTTTGGTCTCTTTTGGTCCCCTTTTAGTTACCGGCCAAATAACACGCGCGAGACTCGTCTCTGGCTGCTAAAACTAAAACTTCTTGAATGACACTCCTAGGCCTCAAAGGAAGGGTTTTCAACAAATCTCTCCCCTCTTGGCGCTTCTTTCCCCCAACTTCCACTTTTGGTCTCTTTTGCTCCCCTTTGACTTAGCAGGTAAAGAACCCGTGCGACACTCTTGCAGGCCGCTAACACTTCTTGATTGTCACTGCTAGGACTCAAGGGAAGGGTTTCCAACCACTCTCTGCCCTCTTGGTGCTTCCTTGAGCCAATGGCCCCAACTTCCTGCTTTGGTCTTTCCTTTGGTCCCCTTTGGCTTAGCAAGTAGAGAACCTGTGCGACACTCGTGCAGGGTGCTAACACTTCTTGATTGTCACCACTAGGACTCAAGGGAAGGGTTTCCAACCACTCTCTGCCCTCTTGGTGCTTCCTTGAGCAAATCGCCCCAACTTCCAGTTTTGATCTCTTTTGTTCCCCTTTTACTTACCCACTAAATAACACGTGCGAGACTCATATCTGGCAGCTAAAACTTCTTGAATGTCACTCCTAGGACTCAAAGGAAGAGTTTCTAACCACTCTCTCCCCTCCTGGCGCTTCTTTACGCCAACGGCCCCAAGTTCCTGCTTTGTTCTTTCCTTTGGTCCCCTTTGGCTTAGCAAGTAGAGAACCTGTGCGACACTCGTGCAGGGTGCTAACACTTCTTTATTGTCACCACTAGGACTCAAGGGAAGGGTTTCCAACCACTCTCCCCCCTCTTGGCGCTTCCTTGCGCCAGTCGCCCTAACTTCCAGCTTTGGTATCTGTTGGTCCCCTTTAACTTACCGGAAAAAGAACACGCGCAAGACTCGTCTCTGGCTGATAAAACTTCTTGAATGACACTCCTAGGACTCAAAGGAAGGGTTTTCAACAACTCTCTTCCTTCCTGGCACTTCTTTCCCCCAACTTCAACTTTTGGTCTCTTTTGCTCCCCTTTGGCTTAGAAGGTAAAGAACCGTGCGACACTCGTGCAGGCCGCTAAAACTTCTTGATTGTCACTACTAGGACTGAAGGGAAGGGATTCCAACCACTCTCTCCCCTCCTGGCGCTTCTTTACGCCAACGGCCCCAAGTTCCCGTTCTGGTCTTTCCTTTGGTCCTCTTTGGCTTAGCAAGTAGAGAACCTGTGCGACACTTGTGCAGGGTGCTAACACTTCTTTATTATCACCACTAGGACTCAAGGGAAGGGTTTCCAACCACTCTCCCCCCTCTTGGCGCTTCCTTGCGCCAGTCGGCCTAACTTCCAGTTTTGGTCTCTTTTGGTCCCCTTTTAGTTACCGGCCAAATAACACGCGCGAGACTCGTCTCTGGCTGCTAAAACTTCTTGAATGACACTCCTAGGCCTCAAAGGAAGGGTTTTCAACAAATCTCTCCCCTCTTGGCGCTTCTTTCACCCAACTTCCACTTTTGGTCTCTTTTGCTCCCCTTTGGCTTAGCAGGTAAAGAACCCGTGCGACACTCTTGCAGGCCGCTAACACTTCTTGATTGTCACTGCTAGGACTCAAGGGAAGGGTTTCAAACCACTCTCTGCCCTCTTGGTGCTTCCTTGAGCCAATGGCCCCAACTTCCAGTTTTGATCTCTTTTGTTCCCCTTTTACTTACCGGCTAAATAACACGCGCGAGACTCATATCTGGCAGCTAAAACTTGTTGAATGTCACTGCTAGGACTCAAAGGAAGAGTTTCCAACAACTCTCTCCCGTCCTAGCGATTCTTTGCGCCAACGGCACCAATTTCCCGTTTTGGTCTTTCCTTTGGTCCTCTTCGGTTAGCGGGTAAAGAACCCGTGTGACGCTCGTGCAGACTGCTAAAACTTCTTGATTGTCACTACTAGGACTCAAGGGAAGGGTTTCCAAGCACTCTGTCCCCCCTTGGCGCTTCGTTGCGCCAATGGCCCCAACTTTAAGTTTTCGTCTCTTTTGGTCCCCTTTTACTTACCGGTAAAATAAAACGCGCGAGACTCCTTTCTGGCTGCTAAATCTTCTTGAATGTCACTCCTAGGACTCAAAGGAAGGGTTTCCAACAACTCTCTCCTCTCCTGGCGCTTCTTTCCCCCAACTTCTACTTTTCATCTCTTTTGCTCCCCTTTAGCTTAGCGGGTAAAGAACCGTGCGACACTCGTGCAGGCCGCTAAAACTTCTTGATTGTCACTACTAGGACTCAAGGGAATGGTTTCCAACCACTCTATCCCCCCTTGGCGCTTCCTCGCGCCAATGGCCCCAACTTTAAGTTTTCGTCTCTTTTGGTCCCCTTTTACTTACCGGCAAAAGAAAACGCGCGAGGCTCATCTCTGGCTGCTAAATCCTCTTGAATGTCACTCCCAGGACTCAAAGGAAGGGTTTCCAACAACTCTCTCCTCTCCTGGCGCTTCTTTCCCGCAACTTCTACTTTTCATCTCATTTGCTCCCCTTTGGCTTAGCAAGTAAAGAACCCGTGCGACACTCGTGCAGGGCGCTAACACTTCTTTATTGTCACCACTAGGACTCAAGGGAAGGGTTTCCAACCACTCTCCCCCCTCTTGGCGCTTCCTTGCGCCAGTCGCCCTAACTTCCAGCTTTGGTCTCTTTTGGTCCCCTTTTACTTACCGGAAAAAGAACACGCGCAAGACTCGTCTCTGGCTGATAAAACTTCTTGAATGACACTCCTAGGACTCAAAGGAAGGGTTTTCAACAACTCTCTCCCCTCCTGGCGCTTCTTTCCCCCAACTTCAACTTTTGGTCTCTTTTGCTCCCCTTTGGCTTAGCAGGTAAAGAACTGTGCGACACTCGTGCAGGCCGCTAAAACTTCTTGATTGTCACTACTAGGACTCAAGGGAAGGGTTTCCAACCACTCTCTCCCCTCCTGGCGCTTCTTTACGGCAACGGCCCCAAGTTCCCGTTTTGGTCTTTCCTTTGGTCCCCTTTGGCTTAGCAAGTAGAGAACCTGTGCGACACTCGTGCAGGGTGCTAACACTTCTTTATTGTCACCACTAGGACTCAAGGGAAGGGTTTCCAACCACTCTCTGCCCTCTTGGTGCTTCCTTGAGCAAATCGCCCCAACTTCCAGTTTTGATCTCTTTTGTTCCCCTTTTACTTACCGGCTAAATAACACGTGCGAGACTCATATCTGGCAGCTAAAACTTCTTGAATGTCACTCCTAGGACTCAAAGGAAGAGTTTCCAACCACTCTCTCCCCTCATGGCGCTTCTTTACGCCAACGGCCCCAAGTTCCTGTTTTGGTCTTTCCTTTGGCCTCCTTTGGCTTAGCAAGTAAAGAACCCGTGCGACACTCGTGCAGGGCGCTAACACGTCTTTATTATCACTACTAGGACTCAAGGGAAGGGTTTCCAACCACTCTCCTCCCTCTTGGCGCTTCCTTGCGCCAGTCGGCCTAACTTCCAGTTTTGGTCTCTTTTGGTCCCCTTTTAGTTACCGGCCAAATAACACGCGCGAGACTCGTCTCTGGCTGCTAAAACTTCTTGAATGACACTCCTAGGCCTCAAAGGAAGGGTTTTCAACAAATCTCTCCCCTCTTGGCGCTTCTTTCACCCAACTTCCACTTTTGGTCTCTTTTGCTCCCCTTTGGCTTAGCAGGTAAAGAACCCGTGCGACACTCTTGCAGGCCGCTAACACTTCTTGATTGTCACTGCTAGGACTCAAGGGAAGGGTTTCAAACCACTCTCTGCCCTCTTGGTGCTTCCTTGAGCCAATGGCCCCAACTTCCAGTTTTGATCTCTTTTGTTCCCCTTTTACTTACCGGCTAAATAACACGCGCGAGACTCATATCTGGCAGCTAAAACTTGTTGAATGTCACTGCTAGGACTCAAAGGAAGAGTTTCCAACAACTCTCTCCCGTCCTAGCGATTCTTTGCGCCAACGGCCCCAATTTCCCGTTTTGGTCTTTCCTTTGGTCCTCTTCGGTTAGCGGGTAAAGAACCCGTGTGACGCTCGTGCAGACTGCTAAAACTTCTTGATTGTCACTACTAGGACTCAAGGGAAGGGTTTCCAAGCACTCTGTCCCCCCTTGGCGCTTCGTTGCGCCAATGGCCCCAACTTTAAGTTTTCGTCTCTTTTGGTCCCCTTTTACTTACCGGTAAAATAAAACGCGCGAGACTCCTTTCTGGCTGCTAAATCTTCTTGAATGTCACTCCTAGGACTCAAAGGAAGGGTTTCCAACAACTCTCTCCTCTCCTGGCGCTTCTTTCCCCCAACTTCTACTTTTCATCTCTTTTGCTCCCCTTTAGCTTAGCGGGTAAAGAACCGTGCGACACTCGTGCAGGCCGCTAAAACTTCTTGATTGTCACTACTAGGACTCAAGGGAATGGTTTCCAACCACTCTATCCCCCCTTGGCGCTTCCTCGCGCCAATGGCCCCAACTTTAAGTTTTCGTCTCTTTTGGTCCCCTTTTACTTACCGGCAAAAGATAACGCGCGAGGCTCATCTCTGGCTGCTAAATCCTCTTGAATGTCACTCCCAGGACTCAAAGGAAGGGTTTCCAACAACTCTCTCCTCTCCTGGCGCTTCTTTCCCGCAACTTCTACTTTTCATCTCATTTGCTCCCCTTTGGCTTAGCAAGTAAAGAACCCGTGCGACACTCGTGCAGGGCGCTAACACTTCTTTATTGTCACCACTAGGACTCAAGGGAAGGGTTTCCAACCACTCTCCCCCCTCTTGGCGCTTCCTTGCGCCAGTCGCCCTAACTTCCAGCTTTGGTCTCTTTTGGTCCCCTTTTACTTACCGGAAAAAGAACACGCGCAAGACTCGTCTCTGGCTGATAAAACTTCTTGAATGACACTCCTAGGACTCAAAGGAAGGGTTTTCAACAACTCTCTCCCCTCCTGGCGCTTCTTTCCCCCAACTTCAACTTTTGGTCTCTTTTGCTCCCCTTTGGCTTAGCAGGTAAAGAACTGTGCGACACTCGTGCAGGCCGCTAAAACTTCTTGATTGTCACTACTAGGACTCAAGGGAAGGGTTTCCAACCACTCTCTCCCCTCCTGGCGCTTCTTTACGGCAACGGCCCCAAGTTCCCGTTTTGGTCTTTCCTTTGGTCCCCTTTGGCTTAGCAAGTAGAGAACCTGTGCGACACTCGTGCAGGGTGCTAACACTTCTTTATTGTCACCACTAGGACTCAAGGGAAGGGTTTCCAACCACTCTCTGCCCTCTTGGTGCTTCCTTGAGCAAATCGCCCCAACTTCCAGTTTTGATCTCTTTTGTTCCCCTTTTACTTACCGGCTAAATAACACGTGCGAGACTCATATCTGGCAGCTAAAACTTCTTGAATGTCACTCCTAGGACTCAAAGGAAGAGTTTCCAACCACTCTCTCCCCTCATGGCGCTTCTTTACGCCAACGGCCCCAAGTTCCTGTTTTGGTCTTTCCGTTGGCCTCCTTTGATTTAGCAAGTAAAGAACCCGTGCGACACTCGTGCAGGGCGCTAACACGTCTTTATTATCACTACTAGGACTCAAGGGAAGGGTTTCCAACCACTCTCCTCCCTCTTGGCGCTTCCTTGCTCCAGTCGGCCTAACTTCCACTTTTGGTCTCTTTTGGTCCCCTTTTAGTTACCGGCCAAATAACACGCGCGAGACTCGTCTCTGGCTGCTAAAACTTCTTGAATGACACTCCTAGGCCTCAAAGGAAGGGTTTTCAACAAATCTCTCCCCTCTTGGCGCTTCTTTCCCCCAACTTCCACTTTTGGTCTCTTTTGCTCCCCTTTGGCTTAGCAGGTAAAGAACCCGTGTGACACTCTTGCAGGCCGCTAACACTTCTTGATTGTCACTGCTAGGACTCAAGGGAAGGGTTTCCAACCACTCTCTGCCCTCTTGGTGCTTCCTTGAGCCAATGGCCCCAACTTCCAGTTTTGATCTCTTTTGGTCCCCTTTTACTTACCGGAAAAATAACACGCGCGAGACTCGTCTCTGGCTGATAAAACTTCTTGAATGACTCCTAGGACTCAAAGGAAGGGTTTCCAACAACTCTCTCCTCTCCTGGCGCTTCTTACCCGCAACTTCTACTTTTCATCTCATTTGCTCCCCTTTGGCTTAGCAAGTAAAGAACCCGTGCGACACTCGTGCAGGGCGCTAACACTTCTTTATTGTCACCACTAGGACTCAAGGGAAGGGTTTCCAACCACTCTCCCCCCTCTTGGCGCTTCCTTGCGCCAGTCGCCCTAACTTCCAGCTTTGGTCTCTTTTGGTCCCCTTTTACTTACCGGAAAAAGAACACGCGCAAGACTCGTCTCTGGCTGATAAAACTTCTTGAATGACACTCCTAGGACTCAAAGGAAGAGTTTCCAACAACTCTCTCCCGTCCTAGCGATTCTTTGCGCCAACGGCCCCAAGTTCCCGTTTTGGTCTTTCCTTTGGTCCTCTTCGGTTAGCGGGTAAAGAACCCGTGTGACGCTCGTGCAGGCCGCTAAAACTTCTTGATTGTCACTACTAGGACTCAAGGGAAGGGTTTCCAAGCACTCTGTCCCCCCTTGGCGCTTCGTTGCGCCAATGGCCCCAACTTTAAGTTTTCGTCTCTTTTGGTCCCCTTTTACTTACCGGTAAAAGAACACGCGCAAGACTCGTCTCTGGCTGATAAAACTTTTTGAATGACACTCCTAGGACTCAAAGGAAGAGTTTCCAACAACTCTCTCCCGTCCTAGCGATTCTTTGCGCCAACGGCCCCATGTTCCCGTTTTGGTCTTTCCTTTGGTCCTCTTCGGTTAGCGGGTAAAGAACCCGTGTGACGCTCGTGCAGACTGCTAAAACTTCTTGATTGTCACTACTAGGACTCAAGGGAATGGTTTCCAACCACTCTATCCCCCCTTGGCGCTTCCTCGCGCCAATGGCCCCAACTTTAAGTTTTCGTCTCTTTTGGTCCCCTTTTACTTACCGGAAAAAGAACACGCGCAAGACTCGTCTCTGGCTGATAAAACTTCTTGAATGACACTCCTAGGACTCAAAGCAAGGGTTTTCAACAACTCTCTTCCTTCCTGGCACTTCTTTCCCCCAACTTCAACTTTTGGTCTCTTTTGCTCCCCTTTGGCTTAGCAGGTAAAGAACCGTGCGACACTCGTGCAGGCCGCTAAAACTTCTTGATTGTCACTACTAGGACTGAAGGGAAGGGATTCCAACCACTCTCTCCCCTCCTGGCGCTTCTTTACGCCAACGGCCCCAAGTTCCCGTTCTGGTCTTTCCTTTGGTCCTCTTTGGCTTAGCAAGTAGAGAACCTGTGCGACACTTGTGCAGGGTGCTAACACTTCTTTATTATCACCACTAGGACTCAAGGGAAGGGTTTCCAACCACTCTCCCCCCTCTTGGCGCTTCCTTGCGCCAGTCGCCCTAACTTCCAACTTTGGTCTCTTTTGGTCCCCTTTTACTTACCGGAAAAATAACACGCGCGAGACTCGTCTCTGGCTGATAAAACTTCTTGAATGACTCCTAGGACTCAAAGGAAGGGTTTCCAACAACTCTCTCCTCTCCTGGCGCTTCTTACCCGCAACTTCTACTTTTCATCTCATTTGCTCCCCTTTGGCTTAGCAAGTAAAGAACCCGTGCGACACTCGTGCAGGGCGCTAACACTTCTTTATTGTCACCACTAGGACTCAAGGGAAGGGTTTCCAACCACTCTCCCCCCTCTTGGCGCTTCCTTGCGCCAGTCGCCCTAACTTCCAGCTTTGGTCTCTTTTGGTCCCCTTTTACTTACCGGAAAAAGAACACGCGCAAGACTCGTCTCTGGCTGATAAAACTTCTTGAATGACACTCCTAGGACTCAAAGGAAGAGTTTCCAACAACTCTCTCCCGTCCTAGCAATTCTTTGCGCCAACGGCCCCAAGTTCCCGTTTTGGTCTTTCCTTTGGTCCTCTTCAGTTAGCGGTTAAAGAACCCGTGTGACGCTCGTGCAGACTGCTAAAACTTCTTGATTGTCACTACTAGGACTCAAGGGAATGGTTTCCAACCACTCTATCCCCCCTTGGCGCTTCCTCGCGCCAATGGCCCCAACTTTAAGTTTTCGTCTCTTTTGGTCCCCTTTTACTTACCGGCAAAAAAAAACGCGCGAGGCTCATCTCTGGCTGCTAAATCTTCTTGAATGTCACTCCTAGGACTCAAAGGAAGGGTTTCCAACAACTCTCTCCTCTCCTGGCGCTTCTTTCCCGCAACTTCTACTTTTCATCTCATTTGCTCCCCTTTGGCTTAGCAAGTAAAGAACCCGTGCGACACTCGTGCAGGGCGCTAACACTTCTTTATTGTCACCACTAGGACTCAAGGGAAGGGTTTCCAACCACTCTCCCCCCTCTTGGCGCTTCCTTGCGCCAGTCGCCCTAACTTCCAGCTTTGGTCTCTTTTGGTCCCCTTTTACTTACCGGAAAAAGAACACGCGCAAGACTCGTCTCTGGCTGATAAAACTTCTTGAATGACACTCCTAGGACTCAAAGGAAGAGTTTCCAACAACTCTCTCCCGTCCTAGCGATTCTTTGCGCCAACGGCCCCAAGTTCCCGTTTTGGTCTTTCCTTTGGTCCTCTTCGGTTAGCGGGTAAAGAACCCGTGTGACGCTCGTGCAGACTGCTAAAACTTCTTGATTGTCACTACTAGGACTCAAGGGAATGGTTTCCAACCACTCTATCCCCCCTTGGCGCTTCCTCGCGCCAATGGCCCCAACTTTAAGTTTTCGTCTCTTTTGGTCCCCTTTTACTTACCGGCAAAAGAAAACGCGCGAGGCTCATCTCTGGCTGCTAAATCTTCTTGAATGTCACTCCTAGGACTCAAAGGAAGGGTTTCCAACAACTCTCTCCTCTCCTGGCGCTTCTTTCCCGCAACTTCTACTTTTCATCTCATTTGCTCCCCTTTGGCTTAGCAGGTAAAGAACTGTGCGACACTCGTGCAGGCCGCTAAAACTTCTTGATTGTCACTACTAGGACTGAAGGGAAGGGATTCCAACCACTCTCTCCCCTCCTGGCGCTTCTTTACGCCAACGGCCCCAAGTTCCCGTTCTGGTCTTTCCTTTGGTCCTCTTTGGCTTAGCAAGTAGAGAACCTGTGCGACACTCGTGCAGGGTGCTAACACTTCTTTATTGTCACCACTAGGACTCAAGGGAAGGGTTTCCAACCACTCTCCCCCCTCTTGGCGCTTCCTTGCGCCAGTCGCCCTAACTTCCAACTTTGGTCTCTTTTGGTCCCCTTTTACTTACCGGAAAAATAACACGCGCGAGACTCGTCTCTGGCTGATAAAACTTCTTGAATGACTCCTAGGACTCAAAGGAAGGGTTTCCAACAACTCTCTCCTCTCCTGGCGCTTCTTTCCCGCAACTTCTACTTTTCATCTCATTTGCTCCCCTTTGGCTTAGCAAGTAAAGAACCCGTGCGACACTCGTGCAGGGCGCTAACACTTCTTTATTGTCACAACTAGGACTCAAGGGAAGGGTTTCCAACCACTCTCCCCCCTCTTGGCGCTTCCTTGCGCCAGTCGCCCTAACTTCCAGCTTTGGTCTCTTTTGGTCCCCTTTTACTTACCGGAAAAAGAACACGCGCAAGACTCGTCTCTGGCTGATAAAACTTCTTGAATGACACTCCTAGGACTCAAAGGAAGAGTTTCCAACAACTCTCTCCCGTCCTAGAGATTCTTTGCGCCAACGGCCCCAAGTTCCCGTTTTGGTCTTTCCTTTGGTCCTCTTCGGTTAGCGGGTAAAGAACCCGTGTGACGCTCGTGCAGACTGCTAAATCTTCTTGATTGTCACTACTAGGACTCAAGGGAATGGTTTCCAACCACTCTATCCCCCCTTGGCGCTTCCTCGCGCCAATGGCCCCAACTTTAAGTTTTCGTCTCTTTTGGTCCCCTTTTACTTACCGGCAAAAGAAAACGCGCGAGGCTCATCTCTGGCTGCTAAATCTTCTTGAATGACACTCCTAGGACTCAAAGGAAGGGTTTTCAACAACTCTCTCCCCTCCTGGCGCTTCTTTCCCCCAACTTCAACTTTTGGTCTCTTTTGCTCCCCTTTGGCTTAGCAGGTAAAGAACTGTGCGACACTCGTGCAGGCAGCTAAAACTTCTTGATTGTCACTACTAGGACTCAAGGGAAGGGTTTCCAACCACTCTCTCCCCTCCTGGCGCTTCTTTATGCCAACGGCCCCAAGTTCCCGTTTTGGTCTTTCCTTTGGTCCCCTTTGGCTTAGCAAGTAGAGAACCTGTGCGACACTCGTGCAGGGTGCTAACACTTCTTTATTGTCACCACTAGGACTCAAGGGAAGGGTTTCCAACCACTCTCCCCCCTCTTGGCGCTTCCTTGCGCCAGTCGCCCTAACTTCCAACTTTGGTATCTTTTGGTCCCCTTTTACTTACCGGAAAAAGAACACGCGCAAGACTCGTCTCTGGCTGATAAATTTTCTTGAATGACACTCCTAGGACTCAAAGGAAGGGTTTTCAACAACTCTCTTCCTTCCTGGCACTTCTTTCCCCCAACTTCAACTTTTGGTCACTTTTGCTCCCCTTTGGCTTAGCAGGTAAAGAACCGTGCGACACTCGTGCAGGCCGCTAAAACTTCTTGATTGTCACTACTAGGACTGAAGGGAAGGGATTCCAACCACTCTCTCCCCTCCTGGCGCTTCTTTACGCCAACGGCCCCAAGTTCCCGTTCTGGTCTTTCCTTTGGTCCTCTTTGGCTTAGCAAGTAGAGAACCTGTGCGACACTCGTGCAGGGTGCTAACACTTCTTTATTGTCACCACTAGGACTCAAGGGAAGGGTTTCCAACCACTCTCCCCCCTCTTGGCGCTTCCTTGCGCCAGTCGCCCTAACTTCCAACTTTGGTCTCTTTTGGTCCCCTTTTACTTACCGGAAAAATAACACGCGCGAGACTCGTCTCTGGCTGCTAAAACTTCTTGAATGTCACTCCTAGGACTCAAAGGAAGGGTTTCCAACAACTCTCTCCTCTCCTGGCGCTTCTTTCCCCCAACTTCTACTTTTCATCTCTTTTGCTCCCCTTTAGCTTAGCGGGTAAAGAACCGTGCGACACTCGTGCAGGCCGCTAAAACTTCTTGATTGTCACTACTAGGACTTAAGGGAATGGTTTCCAACCACTCTATCCCCCCTTGGCGCTTCCTCGCGCCAATGGCCCCAACTTTAAGTTTTCGTCTCTTTTGGTCCCCTTTTACTTACCGGCAAAAGAAAACGCGCGAGGCTCATCTCTGGCTGCTAAATCTTCTTGAATGTCACTCCTAGGACTCAAAGGAAGGGTTTCCAACAACTCTCTCCTCTCCTGGCGCTTCTTTCCCGCAACTTCTACTTTTCATCTCATTTGCTCCCCTTTGGCTTAGCAAGTAAAGAACCCGTGCGACACTCGTGCAGGGCGCTAACACTTCTTTATTGTCACCACTAGGACTCAAGGGAAGGGTTTCCAACCACTCTCTCCCCTCCTGGCGCTTCTTTACGCCAACGGTCCTAAGTTCCCGTTTTGATCTTTCCTTTGGTCCCCTTTGGCTTAGCAAGTAGAGAACCTGTGCGACACTCGTGCAGGGTGCTAACACTTCTTTATTGTCACCACTAGGACTCAAGGGAAGGGTTTCCAACCACTCTCCCCACTCTTGGCGCTTCCTTGCGCCAGTCGCCCTAACTTCCAGCTTTGGTCTCTTTTGGTCCCCTTTTACTTACCGGAAAAAGAACACGCGCAAGACTCGTCTCTGGCTGATAAAACTTCTTGAATGACACTCCTAGGACTCAAAGGAAGGGTTTTCAACAACTCTCTTCCTTCCTGGCACTTCTTTCCCCCAACTTCAACTTTTGGTCTCTTTTGCTCCCCTTTGGCTTAGCAGGTAAAGAACCGTGCGACACTCGTGCAGGCCGCTAAAACTTCTTGATTGTCACTACTAGGACTGAAGGGAAGGGATTCCAACCACTCTCTCCCCTCCTGGCGCTTCTTTACGCCAACGGCCCCAAGTTCCCGTTCTGGTCTTTCCTTTGGTCCTCTTTGGCTTAGTAAGTAGAGAACTTGTGCGACACTCGTGCAGGGTGCTAACACTTCTTTATTGTCACCACTAGGACTCAAGGGAAGGGTTTCCAACCACTCTCCCCCCTCTTGGCGCTTCCTTGCGCCAGTCGCCCTAACTTCCAGCTTTGGTCTCTTTTGGTCCCCTTTTACTTACCGGAAAAAGAACACGCGCAACACTCGTCTCTGGCTGATAAAACTTCTTGAATGACACTCCTAGGACTCAAAGGAAGGGTTTTCAACAACTCTCTTCCTTCCTGGCACTTCTTTCCCCCAACTTCAACTTTTGGTCTCTTTTGCTCCCCTTTGGCTTAGCAGGTAAAGAACCGTGCGACACTCGTGCAGGCCGCTAAAACTTCTTGATTGTCACTACTAGGACTGAAGGGAAGGGATTCCAACCACTCTCTCCCCTCCTGGCGCTTCTTTACGCCAACGGCCCCAAGTTCCCGTTCTGGTCTTTCCTTTGGTCCTCTTTGGCTTAGCAAGTAGAGAACCTGTGCGACACTCGTGCAGGGTGCTAACACTTCTTTATTGTCACCACTAGGACTCAAGGGAAGGGTTTCCAACCACTCTCCCCCCTCTTGGCGCTTCCTTGCGCCAGTCGCCCTAACTTCCAGCTTTGGTCTCTTTTGGTCCCCTTTTACTTACCGGAAAAATAACACGCGCGAGACTCGTCTCTGGCTGATAAAACTTCTTGAATGACACTCCTAGGACTCAAAGGAAGGGTTTCCAATAACTCTCTCCCTTCCTGGCGCTTCTTTCCCCCAACTTTCACTTTTGGTCTCTTTTGCTCCCCTTTGGCGTAGCAGGTAAAGAACCGTGCGACACTCGTGCAGGCCGCTAAAACTTCTTGATTGTCACTACTACGACTCAAGGGAAGCGATTCCAACCAATCTCTCCCCTCCTGTCGCTTCTTTACGCCAACGGCCCCAAGTTCCCGTTTTGGTCTTTCCTTTGGTCCCCTTTGGCTTAGCAAGTAGAGAACCTGTGCGACACTCGTGCAATGTGCTAACACTTCTTTATTGTCACCACTAGGACTCAAGGGAAGGGTTTCCAACCACTCTCTGCCCTCTTGGTGCTTCCTTGAGCAAATCGCCCCAACTTCCAGTTTTGATCTCTTTTGTTCCCCTTTTACTTACCGGCTAAATAACACGTGCGAGACTCATATCTGGCAGCTAAAACTTCTTGAATGTCACTCCTAGGACTCAAAGGAAGAGTTTCCAACCACTCTCTCCCCTCCTGGCGCTTCTTTACGCCAACGGCCCCAAGTTCCCGTTTTGGTCTTTCCTTTGGCCTCCTTTGGCTTAGCAAGTAAAGAACCCGTGCGACACTCGTGCAGGGCGCTAACACGTCTTTATTATCACTACTAGGACTCAAGGGAAGGGTTTCCAACCACTCTCCTCCCTCTTGGCCCTTCCTTGCGCCAGTCGGCCTAACTTCCACTTTTGGTCTCTTTTGGTCCCCTTTTAGTTACCGGCCAAATAACACGCGCGAGACTCGTCTCTGGCTGCTAAAACTTCTTGAATGTCACTCCTAGGACTCAAAGGAAGAGTTTCCAACCACTCTCTCCCCTCCTGGCGCTTCTTTACGCCAACGGCCCCAAGTTCCCGTTTTGGTCTTTCCTTTGGCCTCCTTTGGCTTAGCAAGTAAAGAACCCGTGCGACACTCGTGCAGGGCGCTAACACGTCTTTATTATCACTACTAGGACTCAAGGGAAGGGTTTCCAACCACTCTCCTCCCTCTTGGCCCTTCCTTGCGCCAGTCGGCCTAACTTCCACTTTTGGTCTCTTTTGGTCCCCTTTTAGTTACCGGCCAAATAACACGCGCGAGACTCGTCTCTGGCTGCTAAAACTTCTTGAATGACACTCCTAGGCCTCAAAGGAAGGGTTTTCAACAAATCTCTCCCCTCTTGGCGCTTCTTTCCCCCAACTTCCACTTTTGGTCTCTTTTGCTCCCCTTTGGCATAGCAGGTAAAGAACCCGTGCGACACTCTTGCAGGCCGCTAACACTTCTTGATTGTCACTGATAGGACTCAAGGGAAGGGTTTCCAACCACTCTCTGCCCTCTTGGTGCTTCCTTGAGCCAATGGCCCCAACTTCCAGTTTTGATCTCTTTTGTTCCCCTTTTACTTACCGGCTAAATAACACGCGCGAGACTCATATCTGGCAGCTAAAACTTGTTGAATGTCACTCCTAGGACTCAAAGGAAGAGTTTCCAACAACTCTCTCCCGTCCTAGCGATTCTTTGCGCCAACGGCCCCAAGTTCCCGTTTTGGTCTTTCCTTTGGTCCTCTTCGGTTAGCGGGTAAAGAACCCGTGTGACGCTCGTGCAGGCCGCTAAAACTTCTTGATTGTCACTACTAGGACTCAAGGGAATGGTTTCCAAGCACTCTATCCCCCCTTGGCGCTTCCTTGCACCAATGGCCCCAACTTCAAGTTTTGGTCTCTTTTCGTCCCCTTTTACTTACCGGGTAAATAACATGCGCGAGACTCGTCTCTGTTTGCTAAAACATCTTCAATGTCACTCTTAAGACTCAAAGGAAGGGTTTCCAAGAACTCTGTCCCCTCATGGCGCTTCTTTACGCCAACGGCCCCAAGTTTTTGTTTTGGTCTTTTCCTTGGAACCATTTGGCTTAGCGGGTAAAGAACCCGTGTGACGCTCGTCCAGGCTGCTACAACTTCTTGATTTTCACTACTAGGACTCAAGGGAAGGGTTTCCAACCACTCTCTCTCCTGCTGGCGCTTCTTTGCGCCAACGGCCCCAAGTTCCCATTTTGGTATTTCCTTTGGTCCCTTTTAGCTTAGCGGGTAAAGAACCCGTGCGACACTCGTGCAGCCTGCTAAAACATCTTAATTGTCACTGCTAGGACTCGAGGGAAGGGTAACAAACCACTCTCCCCTCTTGGTGCTTCCTTGCGCCAATGGCCCCAACTTCTAGTTTTCGTCTCTTCTGGTCCCCTTTTACTTACCGGCAAAATAAAAGGCTCGAGACTCGTCTCTGGCTGCTAAAACTTCTTGAATGTCACTCTTAGGACTCAAAGGAAGGGTTTCCAACAACTCTCTCTTTTCCTGGTGCTTCTTTCCCCCAACTTCTACTTTTCATCTCTTTTGCTCCCCTTTGGCTTAGCGGGTAAAGAACCGTGCGACACTCGTGCAGGCCGCTAAAACTTCTTGATTGTCACTACTAGGACTCAAGGGAATGGTTTCCAACCACTCTATCCCCCCTTGGCGCTTCCTTGCGCCAATGGCCCCAATTTCAAGTTTTCGTTTCTTTTGGTCCCTTTTACTTACCGAAAAAATAAAACGCGCGAGACTCGTCTCTGGCTGCTAAAACTTCTCGAATGTCACTCCTAGGACTCAAAGGAAGGGTTTCCAACAACTCTCTCCTCTCCTGGCGCTTCTTTCCCGCAACTTCTACTTTTCATCTCATTTGCTCCCCTTTGGCTTAGCAAGTAAAGAACCCGTGCGACACTCGTGCAGGGCGCTAACACTTCTTTATTGTCACCACTAGGACTCAAGGGAAGGGTTTCCAACCACTCTCCCCCCTCTTGGCGCTTCCTTGCGCCAGTCGCCCTAACTTCCAACTTTGGTCTCTTTTGGTCCCCTTTTACTTACCGGAAAAATAACACGCGCGAGACTCGTCTCTGGCTGATAAAACTTCTTGAATGACTCCTAGGACTCAAAGGAAGGGTTTCCAACAACTCTCTCCTCTCCTGGCGCTTCTTTCCCGCAACTTCTACTTTTCATCTCATTTGCTCCCCTTTGGCTTAGCAAGTAAAGAACCCGTGCGACACTCGTGCAGGGCGCTAACACTTCTTTATTGTCACCACTAGGACTCAAGGGAAGGGTTTCCAACCACTCTCCCCCCTCTTGGCGCTTCCTTGCGCCAGTCGCCCTAACTTCCAGCTTTGGTCTCTTTTGGTCCCCTTTTACTTACCGGAAAAAGAACACGCGCAAGACTCGTCTCTGGCTGATAAAACTTCTTGAATGACACTCCTAGGACTCAAAGGAAGAGTTTCCAACAACTCTCTCCCGTCCTAGCGATTCTTTGCGCCAACGGCCCCAAGTTCCCGTTTTGGTCTTTCCTTTGGTCCTCTTCGATTAGCGGGTAAAGAACCCGTGTGACGCTCGTGCAGACTGCTAAAACTTCTTGATTGTCACTACTAGGACTCAAGGGAATGGTTTCCAACCACTCTATCCCCCCTTGGCGCTTCCTCGCGCCAATGGCCCCAACTTTAAGTTTTCGTCTCTTTTGGTCCCCTTTTACTTACCGGCAAAAGAAAACGCGCGAGGCTCATCTCTGGCTGCTAAATCTTCTTGAATGTCACTCCTAGGACTCAAAGGAAGGGTTTCCAACAACTCTCTCCTCTCCTGGCGCTTCTTTCCCGCAACTTCTACTTTTCATCTCATTTGCTCCCCTTTGGCTTAGCAGGTAAAGAACTGTGCGACACTCGTGCAGGCCGCTAAAACTTCTTGATTGTCACTACTAGGACTGAAGGGAAGGGATTCCAACCACTCTCTCCCCTCCTGGCGCTTCTTTACGCCAACGGCCCCAAGTTCCCGTTCTGGTCTTTCCTTTGGTCCTCTTTGGCTTAGCAAGTAGAGAACCTGTGCGACACTCGTGCAGGGTGCTAACACTTCTTTATTGTCACCACTAGGACTCAAGGGAAGGGTTTCCAACCACTCTCCCCCCTCTTGGCGCTTCCTTGCGCCAGTCGCCCTAACTTCCAACTTTGGTCTCTTTTGGTCCCCTTTTACTTACCGGAAAAATAACACGCGCGAGACTCGTCTCTGGCTGATAAAACTTCTTGAATGACTCCTAGGACTCAAAGGAAGGGTTTCCAACAACTCTCTCCTCTCCTGGCGCTTCTTTCCCGCAACTTCTACTTTTCATCTCATTTGCTCCCCTTTGGCTTAGCAAGTAAAGAACCCGTGCGACACTCGTGCAGGGCGCTAACACTTCTTTATTGTCACAACTAGGACTCAAGGGAAGGGTTTCCAACCACTCTCCCCCCTCTTGGCGCTTCCTTGCGCCAGTCGCCCTAACTTCCTGCTTTGGTCTCTTTTGGTCCCCTTTTACTTACCGGAAAAAGAACACGCGCAAGACTCGTCTCTGGCTGATAAAACTTCTTGAATGACACTCCTAGGACTCAAAGGAAGAGTTTCCAACAACTCTCTCCCGTCCTAACGATTCTTTGCGCCAACGGCCCCAAGTTCCCGTTTTGGTCTTTCCTTTGGTCCTCTTCGGTTAGCGGGTAAAGAACCCGTGTGACGCTCGTGCAGACTGCTAAATCTTCTTGATTGTCACTACTAGGACTCAAGGGAATGGTTTCCAACCACTCTATCCCCCCTTGGCGCTTCCTCGCGCCAATGGCCCCAACTTTAAGTTTTCGTCTCTTTTGGTCCCCTTTTACTTACCGGCAAAAGAAAACGCGCGAGGCTCATCTCTGGCTGCTAAATCTTCTTGAATGACACTCCTAGGACTCAAAGGAAGGGTTTTCAACAACTCTCTCCCCTCCTGGCGCTTCTTTCCCCCAACTTCAACTTTTGGTCTCTTTTGCTCCCCTTTGGCTTAGCAGGTAAAGAACTGTGCGACACTCGTGCAGGCAGCTAAAACTTCTTGATTGTCACTACTAGGACTCAAGGGAAGGGTTTCCAACCACTCTCTCCCCTCCTGGCGCTTCTTTACGCCAACGGCCCCAAGTTCCCGTTTTGGTCTTTCCTTTGGTCCCCTTTGGCTTAGCAAGTAGAGAACCTGTGCGACACTCGTGCAGGGTGCTAACACTTCTTTATTGTCACCACTAGGACTCAAGGGAAGGGTTTCCAACCACTCTCCCCCCTCTTGGCGCTTCCTTGCGCCAGTCGCCCTAACTTCCAGCTTTGGTATCTTTTGGTCCCCTTTTACTTACCGGAAAAAGAACACGCGCAAGACTCGTCTCTGGCTGATAAATTTTCTTGAATGACACTCCTAGGACTCAAAGGAAGGGTTTTCAACAACTCTCTTCCTTCCTGGCACTTCTTTCCCCCAACTTCAACTTTTGGTCACTTTTGCTCCCCTTTGGCTTAGCAGGTAAAGAACCGTGCGACACTCGTGCAGGCCGCTAAAACTTCTTGATTGTCACTACTAGGACTGAAGGGAAGGGATTCCAACCACTCTCTCCCCTCCTGGCGCTTCTTTACGCCAACGGCCCCAAGTTCCCGTTCTGGTCTTTCCTTTGGTCCTCTTTGGCTTAGCAAGTAGAGAACCTGTGCGACACTCGTGCAGGGTGCTAACACTTCTTTATTGTCACCACTAGGACTCAAGGGAAGGGTTTCCAACCACTCTCCCCCCTCTTGGCGCTTCCTTGCGCCAGTCGCCCTAACTTCCAACTTTGGTCTCTTTTGGTCCCCTTTTACTTACCGGAAAAATAACACGCGCGAGACTCGTCTCTGGCTGCTAAAACTTCTTGAATGTCACTCCTAGGACTCAAAGGAAGGGTTTCCAACAACTCTCTCCTCTCCTGGCGCTTCTTTCCCCCAACTTCTACTTTTCATCTCTTTTGCTCCCCTTTAGCTTAGCGGGTAAAGAACCGTGCGACACTCGTGCAGGCCGCTAAAACTTCTTGATTGTCACTACTAGGACTCAAGGGAATGGTTTCCAACCACTCTATCCCCCCTTGGCGCTTCCTCGCGCCAATGGCCCCAACTTTAAGTTTTCGTCTCTTTTGGTCCCCTTTTACTTACCGGCAAAAGAAAACGCGCGAGGCTCATCTCTGGCTGCTAAATCTTCTTGAATGTCACTCCTAGGACTCAAAGGAAGGGTTTCCAACAACTCTCTCCTCTCCTGGCGCTTCTTTCCCGCAACTTCTACTTTTCATCTCATTTGCTCCCCTTTGGCTTAGCAAGTAAAGAACCCGTGCGACACTCGTGCAGGGCGCTAACACTTCTTTATTGTCACCACTAGGACTCAAGGGAAGGGTTTCCAACCACTCTCCCCCCTCTTGGCGCTTCCTTGCGCCAGTCGCCCTAACTTCCAGCTTTAGTCTCTTTTGGTCCCCTTTTACTTACCGGAAAAAGAACACGCGCAAGACTCGTCTCTGGCTGATAAAACTTCTTGAATGACACTCCTAGGACTCAAAGGAAGGGTTTTCAACAACTCTCTCACCTCCTGGCGCTTCTTTCCCCCAACTTCAACTTTTGGTCTCTTTTGCTCCCCTTTGGCTTAGCAGGTAAAGAACTGTGCGACACTCGTGCAGGCCGCTAAAACTTCTTGATTGTCACTACTAGGACTCAAGGGAAGGGTTTCCAACCACTCTCTCCCCTCCTGGCGCTTCTTTACGCCAACGGTCCTAAGTTCCCGTTTTGATCTTTCCTTTGGTCCCCTTTGGCTTAGCAAGTAGAGAACCTGTGCGACACTCGTGCAGGGTGCTAACACTTCTTTATTGTCACCACTAGGACTCAAGGGAAGGGTTTCCAACCACTCTCCCCACTCTTGGCGCTTCCTTGCGCCAGTCGCCCTAACTTCCAGCTTTGGTCTCTTTTGGTCCCCTTTTACTTACCGGAAAAAGAACACGCGCAAGACTCGTCTCTGGCTGATAAAACTTCTTGAATGACACTCCTAGGACTCAAAGGAAGGGTTTTCAACAACTCTCTTCCTTCCTGGCACTTCTTTCCCCCAACTTCAACTTTTGGTCTCTTTTGCTCCCCTTTGGCTTAGCAGGTAAAGAACCGTGCGACACTCGTGCAGGCCGCTAAAACTTCTTGATTGTCACTACTAGGACTGAAGGGAAGGGATTCCAACCACTCTCTCCCCTCCTGGCGCTTCTTTACGCCAACGGCCCCAAGTTCCCGTTCTGGTCTTTCCTTTGGTCCTCTTTGGCTTAGCAAGTAGAGAACCTGTGCGACACTCGTGCAGGGTGCTAACACTTCTTTATTGTCACCACTAGGACTCAAGGGAAGGGTTTCCAACCACTCTCCCCCCTCTTGGCGCTTCCTTGCGCCAGTCGCCCTAACTTCCAGCTTTGGTCTCTTTTGGTCCCCTTTTACTTACCGGAAAAAGAACACGCGCAACACTCGTCTCTGGCTGATAAAACTTCTTGAATGACACTCCTAGGACTCAAAGGAAGGGTTTTCAACAACTCTCTTCCTTCCTGGCACTTCTTTCCCCCAACTTCAACTTTTGGTCTCTTTTGCTCCCCTTTGGCTTAGCAGGTAAAGAACCGTGCGACACTCGTGCAGGCCGCTAAAACTTCTTGATTGTCACTACTAGGACTGAAGGGAAGGGATTCCAACCACTCTCTCCCCTCCTGGCGCTTCTTTACGCCAACGGCCCCAAGTTCCCGTTCTGGTCTTTCCTTTGGTCCTCTTTGGCTTAGCAAGTAGAGAACCTGTGCGACACTCGTGCAGGGTGCTAACACTTCTTTATTGTCACCACTAGGACTCAAGGGAAGGGTTTCCAACCACTCTCCCCCCTCTTGGCGCTTCCTTGCGCCAGTCGCCCTAACTTCCAGCTTTGGTCTCTTTTGGTCCCCTTTTACTTACCGGAAAAATAACACGCGCGAGACTCGTCTCTGGCTGATAAAACTTCTTGAATGACACTCCTAGGACTCAAAGGAAGGGTTTCCAATAACTCTCTCCCTTCCTGGCGCTTCTTTCCCCCAACTTCAACTTTTGGTCTCTTTTGCTCCCCTTTGGCTTAGCAGGTAAAGAACCGTGCGACACTCGTGCAGGCCGCTAAAACTTCTTGATTGTCACTACTAGGACTGAAGGGAAGGGATTCCAACCACTCTCTCCCCTCCTGGCGCTTCTTTACGCCAACGGCCCCAAGTTCCCGTTCTGGTCTTTCCTTTGGTCCTCTTTGGCTTAGCAAGTAGAGAACTTGTGCGACACTCGTGCAGGGTGCTAACACTTCTTTATTGTCACCACTAGGACTCAAGGGAAGGGTTTCCAACCACTCTCCCCCCTCTTGGCGCTTCCTTGCGCCAGTCGCCCTAACTTCCAGCTTTGGTCTCTTTTGGTCCCTTTTTACTTACCGGAAAAAGAACACGCGCAACACTCGTCTCTGGCTGATAAAACTTCTTGAATGACACTCCTAGGACTCAAAGGAAGGGTTTTCAACAACTCTCTTCCTTCCTGGCACTTCTTTCCCCCAACTTCAACTTTTGGTCTCTTTTGCTCCCCTTTGGCTTAGCAGGTAAAGAACCGTGCGACACTCGTGCAGGCCGCTAAAACTTCTTGATTGTCACTACTAGGACTGAAGGGAAGGGATTCCAACCACTCTCTCCCCTCCTGGCGCTTCTTTACGCCAACGGCCCCAAGTTCCCGTTCTGGTCTTTCCTTTGGTCCTCTTTGGCTTAGCAAGTAGAGAACCTGTGCGACACTCGTGCAGGGTGCTAACACTTCTTTATTGTCACCACTAGGACTCAAGGGAAGGGTTTCCAACCACTCTCCCCCCTCTTGGCGCTTCCTTGCGCCAGTCGCCCTAACTTCCAGCTTTGGTCTCTTTTGGTCCCCTTTTACTTACCGGAAAAATAACACGCGCGAGACTCGTCTCTGGCTGATAAAACTTCTTGAATGACACTCCTAGGACTCAAAGGAAGGGTTTCCAATAACTCTCTCCCTTCCTGGCGCTTCTTTCCCCCAACTTTCACTTTTGGTCTCTTTTGCTCCCCTTTGGCGTAGCAGGTAAAGAACCGTGCGACACTCGTGCAGGCCGCTAAAACTTCTTGATTGTCACTACTACGACTCAAGGGAAGCGATTCCAACCAATCTCTCCCCTCCTGGCGCTTCTTTACGCCAACGGCCCCAAGTTCCCGTTTTGGTCTTTCCTTTGGTCCCCTTTGGCTTAGCAAGTAGAGAACCTGTGCGACACTCGTGCAATGTGCTAACACTTCTTTATTGTCACCACTAGGACTCAAGGGAAGGGTTTCCAACCACTCTCTGCCCTCTTGGTGCTTCCTTGAGCAAATCGCCCCAACTTCCAGTTTTGATCTCTTTTGTTCCCCTTTTACTTACCGGCTAAATAACACGTGCGAGACTCATATCTGGCAGCTAAAACTTCTTGAATGTCACTCCTAGGACTCAAAGGAAGAGTTTCCAACCACTCTCTCCCCTCCTGGCGCTTCTTTACGCCAACGGCCCCAAGTTCCCGTTTTGGTCTTTCCTTTGGCCTCCTTTGGCTTAGCAAGTAAAGAACCCGTGCGACACTCGTGCAGGGCGCTAACACGTCTTTATTATCACTACTAGGACTCAAGGGAAGGGTTTCCAACCACTCTCCTCCCTCTTGGCCCTTCCTTGCGCCAGTCGGCCTAACTTCCACTTTTGGTCTCTTTTGGTCCCCTTTTAGTTACCGGCCAAATAACACGCGCGAGACTCGTCTCTGGCTGCTAAAACTTCTTGAATGTCACTCCTAGGACTCAAAGGAAGAGTTTCCAACCACTCTCTCCCCTCCTGGCGCTTCTTTACGCCAACGGCCCCAAGTTCCCGTTTTGGTCTTTCCTTTGGCCTCCTTTGGCTTAGCAAGTAAAGAACCCGTGCGACACTCGTGCAGGGCGCTAACACGTCTTTATTATCACTACTAGGACTCAAGGGAAGGGTTTCCAACCACTCTCCTCCCTCTTGGCCCTTCCTTGCGCCAGTCGGCCTAACTTCCACTTTTGGTCTCTTTTGGTCCCCTTTTAGTTACCGGCCAAATAACACGCGCGAGACTCGTCTCTGGCTGCTAAAACTTCTTGAATGACACTCCTAGGCCTCAAAGGAAGGGTTTTCAACAAATCTCTCCCCTCTTGGCGCTTCTTTCCCCCAACTTCCACTTTTGGTCTCTTTTGCTCCCCTTTGGCATAGCAGGTAAAGAACCCGTGCGACACTCTTGCAGGCCACTAACACTTCTTGATTGTCACTGATAGGACTCAAGGGAAGGGTTTCCAACCACTCTCTGCCCTCTTGGTGCTTCCTTGAGCCAATGGCCCCAACTTCCAGTTTTGATCTCTTTTGTTCCCCTTTTACTTACCGGCTAAATAACACGCGCGAGACTCATATCTGGCAGCTAAAACTTGTTGAATGTCACTCCTAGGACTCAAAGGAAGAGTTTCCAACAACTCTCTCCCGTCCTAGCGATTCTTTGCGCCAACGGCCCCAAGTTCCCGTTTTGGTCTTTCCTTTGGTCCTCTTCGGTTAGCGGGTAAAGAACCCGTGTGACGCTCGTGCAGGCCGCTAAAACTTCTTGATTGTCACTACTAGGACTCAAGGGAATGGTTTCCAAGCACTCTATCCCCCCTTGGCGCTTCCTTGCACCAATGGCCCCAACTTCAAGTTTTGGTCTCTTTTCGTCCCCTTTTACTTACCGGGTAAATAACATGCGCGAGACTCGTCTCTGTTTGCTAAAACATCTTCAATGTCACTCTTAAGACTCAAAGGAAGGGTTTCCAAGAACTCTGTCCCCTCATGGCGCTTCTTTACGCCAACGGCCCCAAGTTTTTGTTTTGGTCTTTTCCTTGGAACCATTTGGCTTAGCGGGTAAAGAACCCGTGTGACGCTCGTCCAGGCTGCTACAACTTCTTGATTTTCACTACTAGGACTCAAGGGAAGGGTTTCCAACCACTCTCTCTCCCGCTGGCGCTTCTTTGCGCCAACGGCCCCAAGTTCCCATTTTGGTATTTCCTTTGGTCCCTTTTAGCTTAGCGGGTAAAGAACCCGTGCGACACTCGTGCAGCCTGCTAAAACATCTTAATTGTCACTGCTAGGACTCGAGGGAAGGGTAACAAACCACTCTCCCCTCTTGGTGCTTCCTTGCGCCAATGGCCCCAACTTCTAGTTTTCGTCTCTTCTGGTCCCCTTTTACTTACCGGCAAAATAAAAGGCTCGAGACTCGTCTCTGGCTGCTAAAACTTCTTGAATGTCACTCTTAGGACTCAAAGGAAGGGTTTCCAACAACTCTCTCTTTTCCTGGTGCTTCTTTCCCCCAACTTCTACTTTTCATCTCTTTTGCTCCCCTTTGGCTTAGCGGGTAAAGAACCGTGCGACACTCGTGCAGGCCGCAAAAACTTCTTGATTGTCATTACTAGGACTCAAGGGAAGGGTTTCAAACCACTCTCTCCACCCTTGGCGCTACCTTGCGCCAATGGCCCCAACTTCAAGTTTTCGTCTCTGTTGGTCCCTTTTTACTTACCGGCTAAATAAAATGTGCGAGACTCGTCTTTGGCTACTAAAACATCTTGAATGTCACTTCTAGGACTCAAAGGAAAGGTTTCCAATAACTCTCTCCCTTCCTGGCGCTTCTTTGCGAGCGCCGACGGCCCTAAGTTCCTGTTTTGGTCTTTCTGTTGGTCCCTTTTGGCTTGCGGGTAAAGAACCTGTGTGACACTCCTGCAGGCCGCTAAAACTTTTTGATTGTCACCACTAGGACTCAGGGGAAGGATTTCCAGCCACTGTCTCCCGTCTTGGCGTTTCCTTGCACCAATGGCCCCAACTTCAAGTTTTGGTCTCTTTTGGTCCCTTTTTACTTACCGGCTAAATAACATGCGCGAGACTCGTCTCTTGCTGCGAAAACTTCTTGAATGTCACTCCGAGGACTCAAAGGAATAACTCTCTCCCCTTCTGGCGCTTCTTTCCTCCAACTTTCACTTTTGGTCTCTTTTGTTCCCCTTTGGCTTAGCGGGTAAAGAACCCGTGCAACACTCGTGCAGGCCGCTAAAACTTTATTATTCTCACTACTAGGAGTTAAGGGAAGGGTTTCCTACCACTCTCTCCCCTCTTGGCACTTCCTTGCGCCAATGGCCCCAAGTTCCAGCTTTGGTCTTTTTTGGTCCCCTTTTAATTACCGGAAAAATAACATGCGCGAGACTAATATCTGGTAGCTAAAAACTTCTTGAATGTCACTTCGAGGACTCAAAGGAAGGGTTTCCAACAACTCTCCCCCTCCTGGCGCTTCTTTCCCCAACTTCCACTTTTGGTCTCTTTTGCTCCCCTTTGACTTAGCGGGTAAAGAACCCGTACGACACTCCTGCAGGCCACTAAAACTTCTTGATTGTCACTACTAGGACTCATGGGAAGGGTTTCCAAAAACTATCTCCCCTCCTGGCGCTTTTTTCTCCCAACTTGCACTTTTGGTCTCTTTTCTTCCCTATTCGCTTAGCGGGTAAAGAATCTGTACGACACTCCTGCAGGATGCTAAAACTTCTTGATTGTCACTACTAGGACTCAACGGAAGGGTTTCTAACCACTCTCTCCCCTCCTGGCGCTTCTCTGCGCCAACGGCCTCTACTTCCCGTTTTGGTCTTTCCTTTGGTCCCCTTTGGCTTAGCGGGTAAAGAACCTGTGTGACGCTCGTCCAGGCTGCTAAAACTTCTTGATTTTCACTACTAGGACTCAAGGGAAGGGTTTCCAACCACTCTCTCTCCTCCTGGCGCTTCTTTGCGCCAACGGCCCCAAGTTCCCGTTTTGGTATTTCCTTTGGTCCCTTTTGGCTTAGCGGGTAAAGAACCCGTGCGACACTCATGCAGGCAGCTAAAACTTCTTGATTGTCGCTACTAGGACTCATGGGAAGGGTTTCCAACCACTCTCTCCCCTCTTGGCGCTTCCTTGCACCAATGGCCCCAACATCAAGTTTTGGTCTCTTTTCGTCCCCTTTTACTTACTGGCTAAATAACATGCGCGAGACTCGTCTCTGGCTGCTAAAACATCTTTAATGTCACTCTTAAGACTCAAAGGAAGGGTTTCCAAGAACTCTGGCCCCTCATGGCGCTTTTTTTGCGCCAACAGCCCCAAAATTTTGTTTTGGTCTTTTCCTTGGTCCCCTTTGGCTTAGCGGGTAAAGAACCCGTGCGACACTCCTGCAGGCCTCTAAAACTTCTTAATTGTTACTACTAGGATTCAAGGGAAGGGTTTCCAACCACTCTTTTCCCTCCTGGAGCTTCTTTGCGCCAACGGCCCCTAGTTCCCTGTTTTGGTCTTTCCTTTGATCCCCTTTGGCTTAGCTGGTAAAGAACCCGTACAACAATCGTGCAGGCCACTAAAACTTCTTAATTGTCGCTACTAGGACTCATGGGAAGGGTTTCCAACCACTCTCTCCCCTCTTGGCGCTTCTTTGCGCCAATGGCTCTAACTTCAAGTTTTAGTCTCTTTTGGTCTCCTTTTACTTACCGGCAAAATAACATGCGCGAGACTCGTCTGTGTCTGCTAAAATTTCTTGAATGTCACTCCTAAGACTCAAAGGAAGGGTTTCTAATAACTCTCTCCCTTCCTAGCGCTTCTTTCCCCCAACTTTCACTTTTGGTCTCTTTTGCTCCCCTTGGCTTAGCTGGTAAAGAATCCGCGCGACACTTCTGAAGGCGCTAAAACTTCTTGATTGTCACTACTAGGACTCATGGGAAGGGTTTCCATCCACTCTCTCCCCTCCTGGCGCTTCTTTGCGCCAACGGCCCCTAGTTCCCCGTTTTCCTTTCCTTTGGTCCCCTTTGGCTTAGCGGGGAAAGAGCCCGTGCAACACTCGTGCAGGCCGCTAAAACTTCTTGATTGTCACTACTAGGACTCAAGGGAAGGGTTTCCAACCACTCTTTTCCCTCCTGCCGCTTCTTTGCGCCAACGGCCCCAAGTTCCCGTTTTGGTCTTCCCTTTGGTCCCCTTTGGCTGAGCGGGTAAAGAACCTGTGTGACGATCGTCCAGGCTGCTAAAACTTATTGATTTTCACTACTAGGACTCAAGGGAAGGGTTTTCAACCACTCTCTCCCTTCTTGGCGCTTCTTTTGCGCCAATGGCTCTAACTTCAAGTTTTGGTCTCTTTTGGTCCCCTTTTACTTACCGGCAAAATAACATGCGCGAGACTCGTCTGTGTCTGCTAAAACTTCTTGAATGTCACTCCTAAGAGTCAAAGGAAGGATTTCTAATAACTCTCTCCCTTCCTGGCGCTTCTTTCCCCCAACTTTCACTTTTGGTCTGTTTTGCTCCGCTTGGCTTAGCTGGTAAAGAATCCGCGCGACACTCCTGAAGGCGCTAAAACTTCTTGATTGTCATTACTAGGACTCATGGGAAGGGTTTCCATTCACTCTCTCCCCTCCTGGCGCTTCTTTGCGCCAACGGCCCCTAGTTCCTCGTTTTCGTCTTTCCTTTGGTCCCCTTTGGCTTAGCGGGTAAAGAACCCGTGCGACACTCGTGCAGGCGGCTAAAACTTCTTGATTGTCGCAACTAGGACTCATGGGCAGGATTTCCAACCACTCTCTCCCCTCTTGGCGCTTCTTTGCGCCAATGGCTCCAACTTCAAGTTTTGGTCTCTTTTGGTCCCCACTTACTTACCGGCTAAATAACATGCGCGAGACTCGTCTGTGGCTGCTAAAACTTCTTGAATGTCACTCCTAGGACTCAAAGGAAAGGTTTCCAATAACTCTCTCCCCTTCTGGCGCTTCTTTGTGCCAACCGCCCCAAGTTCCTATTTTGGTCTTTCCTTTGGTCCCCGGCTTAGCGGGTAAAGAACCCGTGCGACACTCCTGCAGGCCGCTAAAACTTCTTAATTGTCACTACTAGGATTCAAGGGAAGGGTTTCCAACCACTCTTTTCCCTCCTGGAGCTTCTTTGCGCCAACGGCCCCTTGTTCCCTGTTTTGGTCTTTCCTTTGGTCCCCTTTGGCTTAGCGGGTAAAGAACCCGTGCAACAATCGTGCAGGCCGCTAAAACTTCTTAATTGTCGCTACTAGGACTCATGGGAAGGGTTTCCAACCACTCTCTCCCCTCTTGGCGCTTCTTTGCGCCAATGGTTCCAACTTCAAGTTTTGGTCTCTTTTGGTCTCCTTTTACTTACCGGCAAAATAACATGCGCGAGACTCGTCTGTGTCTGCTAAAATTTCTTGAATGTCACTCCTAAGACTCAAAGGAAGGGTTTCTAATAACTCTCTCCCTTCCTAGCGCTACTTTCCCCCAACTTTCACTTTTGGTCTCTTTTGCTCCCCTTGGCTTAGCTGGTAAAGAATCCGCGCGACACTTCTGAAGGCGCTAAAACTTCTTGATTGTCACTACTAGGACTCATGGGAAGGGTTTCCATCCACTCTCTCCCCTCCTGGCGCTTCTTTGCGCCAACGGCCCCTAGTTCCCCGTTTTCGTCTTTCCTTTGGTCCCCTTTGGCTTAGCGGGGAAAGAGCCCGTGCAACACTCGTGCAGGCCGCTAAAACTTCTTGATTGTCACTACTAGGACTCAAGGGAAGGGTTTCCAACCACTCTTTTCCCTCCTGCCGCTTCTTTGCGCCAACGGCCCCAAGTTCCCGTTTTGGTCTTCCCTTTGGTCCCCTTTGGCTGAGCGGGTAAAGAACCTGTGTGACGATCGTCCAGGCTGCTAAAACTTATTGATTTTCACTACTAGGACTCAAGGGAAGGGTTTTCAACCACTCTCTCCCTTCTTGGCGCTTCTTTTGCGCCAATGGCTCTAACTTCAAGTTTTGGTCTCTTTTGGTCCCCTTTTACTTACCGGCAAAATAACATGCGCGAGACTCGTCTGTGTCTGCTAAAACTTCTTGAATGTCACTCCTAAGAGTCAAAGGAAGGATTTCTAATAACTCTCTCCCTTCCTGGCGCTTCTTTCCCCCAACTTTCACTTTTGGTCTGTTTTACTCCCCTTGGCTTAGCTGGTAAAGAATCCGCGCGACACTCCTGAAGGCGCTAAAACTTCTTGATTGTCATTACTAGGACTCATGGGAAGGGTTTCCATTCACTCTCTCCCCTCCTGGCGCTTCTTTGCGCCAACGGCCCCTGGTTCCTCGTTTTCGTCTTTCCTTTGGTCCCCTTTGGCTTAGCGGGTAAAGAACCCGTGCGACACTCGTGCAGGCCGCTAAAACTTCTTGATTGTCGCAACTAGGACTCATGGGCAGGATTTCCAACCACTCTCTCCCCTCTTGGCGCTTCTTTGCGCCAATGGCTCCAACTTCAAGTTTTGGTCTCTTTTGGTCCCCACTTACTTACCGGCTAAATAACATGCGCGAGACTCGTCTGTGGCTGCTAAAACTTCTTGAATGTCACTCCTAGGACTCAAAGGAAAGGTTTCCAATAACTCTCTCCCCTTCTGGCGCTTCTTTGTGCCAACCGCCCCAAGTTCCTATTTTGGTCTTTCCTTTGGTCCCCGGCTTAGCGGGTAAAGAACCCGTGCGACACTCCTGCAGACCGCTAAAACTTCTTAATTGTCACTACTAGGATTCAAGGGAAGGGTTTCCAACCACTCTTTTCCCTCCTGGAGCTTCTTTGCGCCAACGGCCCCTAGTTCCCTGTTTTGGTCTTTCCTTTGGTCCCCTTTGGCTTAGCGGGTAAAGAACCCGTGCAACAATCGTGCAGGCCGCTAAAACTTCTTAATTGTCGCTACTAGGACTCATGGGAAGGGTTTCCAACCACTCTCTCCCCTCTTGGCGCTTCTTTGCGCCAATGGTTCCAACTTCAAATTTTGGTCTCTTTTGGTCCCCATTTAATTACCGGCTAAATAACATGCGCGAGACTCGTCTGTGGCTGCTAAAACTTCTTGAATGTCACTCCTAGGACTCAAAGGAAAGGTTTCCAATAACTCTCTCCCCTTCTGGCGCTTCTTTGTGCCAACCGCCCCAAGTTCCTATTTTGGTCTTTCCTTTGGTCCCCGGCTTAGCGAGTAAAGAACCCGTGCGACACTCCTGCAGGCCGCTAAAACTTCTTAATTGTCACTACTAGGATTCAAGGGAAGGGTTTCCAACCACTCTTTTCCCTCCTGGAGCTTCTTTGCGCCAACGGCCCCTAGTTCCCTGTTTTGGTCTTTCCTTTGGTCCCCTTTGGCTTAGCGGGTAAAGAACCCGTGCAACAATAGTGCAGGCCGCTAAAACTTCTTAATTGTCGCTACTAGGACTCATGGGAAGGGTTTCCAACCACTCTCTCCCCTCTTGGCGCTTCTTTGCGCCAATGGTTCCAACTTCAAATTTTGGTCTCTTTTGGTCCCCATTTAATTACCGGCTAAATAACATGCGCGAGACTAATCTGTGGCTGCTAAAACTTCTTGAATGTCACTCGTAGGACTCAAAGGAAAGGTTTCCAATAACTCTCTCCCCTTCTGGCGCTTCTTTGTGCCAACCGCCCCAAGTTCCTATTTTGGTCTTTCCTTTTGTCCCTGACTTAGCGGGTATAGAACCCGTGCGACACTCCTGCGGGCCGCTAAAACTTCTTAATTGTCACTACTAGGATTCAAGGGAAGGGTTTCCAACCACTCTTTTCCCTCCTGGAGCTTCTTTGCGCCAACGGCCCCTAGTTCCCTGTTTTGGCCTTTCCTTTGGTCCCCTTTGGCTTAGCGGGTAAAGAACCCGTGCGACACTCGTGCAGGCCGCTGAAACTTCTTAATTGTCGCTACTAGGACTCATGGGAAGGGTTTCCAACCACTCTCTCCCCTCTTGGCGCTTCTTTGCGCCAATGGCTCAAACTTCAAGTTTTGGTCTCTTTTGGGCCCTTTTTACTTACCGGCAAAATAACATGCGCGAGACTCGTCTGTGTCTACTAAAACTTCTTGAATGTCACTCCTAGGACTCAAAGGAAAGGTTTCCAATAACTCTCTCCCCTTCTAGCACTTCTTTGTGCCAATCGCCCCAAGTTCCTATTTTGGTCTTTCCTTTTGTCTCTGACTTAGCGGGTAAAGAACCCGTGCGACACTCCTGCAGACCGCTAAAACTTCTTAATTGTCACTACTAAGATTCAAGGGAAGGGTTTCCAACCACTCTTTTCCCTCCTGGAGCTTCTTTGCGCCAACGGCCCCTAGTTCCCTGTTTTGGTCTTTCCTTTGGTCCCCTTTGGCTTAGCGGGTAAAGAACCCGTGCAACACTCGTGCAGGCCGCTAAAACTTCTTGATTGTCGCCACTAGGACTCATGGGAAGGGTTTCCAACCACTCTCTCCCCTCTTGGCGCTTCTTTGCGCCAATGGCTCCAACTTCAAGTTTTGGTCTATTTTGGTCCCCATTTACTTACCGGCTAAATAACATTCGCGAGACTAATCTGTGGCTGCTAAAACTTCTTGAATGTCACTCCTAGGACTCAAATGAAAGGTTTCCAATAACTCTCTCCCCTTCTGGCGCTTCTTTGTACCAACCGCCCCAAGTTCCTATTTTGGTCTTTCCTTTGGTCCCCGGCTTAGCGGGTAAAGAACCCGTGCGACACTCCTGCAGGCCGCTAAAACTTCTTAACTGTCACTACTATGATTCAAGGGAAGGGTTTCCAACCACTCTTTTCCCTCCTGGAGCTTCTTTGCGCCAACGGCCCCTAGTTCCCTGTTTTGGTCTTTCCTTTGGTCCCCTTTGGCTTGGCGGGTAGAACCCGTGCGACACTCGTGCAGGCTGCTAAAACTTCTTTATTGTCACTACAAGGGCTGAAGGGAAAGGTTTCCAACCACTCTTTCTCCTCCTTGCGCTTCTTTGCGCCAACGGCCCCTAGTTCCCCGTTTTGGTCTTTCCTTTGCTCCCCTTTGGCTTAGCGGGTAAAGAATCAGTGCGACACTGCTGAAGACGCTAAAACTTCCTGATTGTCACTACAAGGACTAAAGGGAAGGGTTTCCAACCACACTTTCCCCTCTTGGCGCTTCTTTGCGCCAACGGCCGCTAGTTCCTTGTTTTGGTCTTTCCTTTGGTCCCCTTTGGCTTAGCGGGGAAAGAACCCGGACAACACTCGTGCAGGCCGCTAAAACTTGTTGATTGTCGTTCCTAGGGCTCAAGGGAAGGCTTTCCACCCACTCTTTCCCCTCCTGGCGCTTCTTTGCGCCAACGGCCCCTAGTTCCCGTTTTGGTCTTTCCTTTGGTCCCCTTTGGCTTAGTGGGAAAAAAACCCGTGCGACACTCAAGAACGCCGCTAAAACTTCTTGATTGTCACTACTAGGATTCAAGGGAAGGGTTTCCAACCACTCTTTTCCATCCTGGAGCTTCTTTGCGCCAACGGCCCCTTGTTCCCTGTTTTGGTCTTTCCTTTGGTCCCCTTTGGCTTAGCGGGTAAAGAACCCGTGCAACAATCGTGCAGGCCGCTAAAACTTCTTAATTGTCGCTACTAGGACTCATGGGAAGGGTTTCCAACCACTCTCTCCCCTCTTGGCGCTTCTTTGCGCCAATGGTTCCAACTTCAAGTTTTGGTCTCTTTTGGTCTCCTTTTACTTACCGGCAAAATAACATGCGCGAGACTCGTCTGTGTCTGCTAAAATTTCTTGAATGTCACTCCTAAGACTCAAAGGAAGGGTTTCTAATAACTCTCTCCCTTCCTAGCGCTACTTTCCCCCAACTTTCACTTTTGGTCTCTTTTGCTCCCCTTGGCTTAGCTGGTAAAGAATCCGCGCGACACTTCTGAAGGCGCTAAAACTTCTTGATTGTCACTACTAGGACTCATGGGAAGGGTTTCCATCCACTCTCTCCCCTCCTGGCGCTTCTTTGCGCCAACGGCCCCTAGTTCCCCGTTTTCGTCTTTCCTTTGGTCCCCTTTGGCTTAGCGGGGAAAGAGCCCGTGCAACACTCGTGCAGGCCGCTAAAACTTCTTGATTGTCACTACTAGGACTCAAGGGAAGGGTTTCCAACCACTCTTTTCCCTCCTGCCGCTTCTTTGCGCCAACGGCCCCAAGTTCCCGTTTTGGTCTTCCCTTTGGTCCCCTTTGGCTGAGCGGGTAAAGAACCTGTGTGACGATCGTCCAGGCTGCTAAAACTTATTGATTTTCACTACTAGGACTCAAGGGAAGGGTTTTCAACCACTCTCTCCCTTCTTGGCGCTTCTTTTGCGCCAATGGCTCTAACTTCAAGTTTTGGTCTCTTTTGGTCCCCTTTTACTTACCGGCAAAATAACATGCGCGAGACTCGTCTGTGTCTGCTAAAACTTCTTGAATGTCACTCCTAAGAGTCAAAGGAAGGATTTCTAATAACTCTCTCCCTTCCTGGCGCTTCTTTCCCCCAACTTTCACTTTTGGTCTGTTTTGCTCCCCTTGGCTTAGCTGGTAAAGAATCCGCGCGACACTCCTGAAGGCGCTAAAACTTCTTGATTGTCATTACTAGGACTCATGGGAAGGGTTTCCATTCACTCTCTCCCCTCCTGGCGCTTCTTTGCGCCAACGGCCCCTAGTTCCTCGTTTTCGTCTTTCCTTTGGTCCCCTTTGGCTTAGCGGGTAAAGAACCCGTGCGACACTCGTGCAGGCCGCTAAAACTTCTTGATTGTCGCAACTAGGACTCATGGGCAGGATTTCCAACCACTCTCTCCCCTCTTGGCGCTTCTTTGCGCCAATGGCTCCAACTTCAAGTTTTGGTCTCTTTTGGTCCCCACTTACTTACCGGCTAAATAACATGCGCGAGACTCGTCTGTGGCTGCTAAAACTTCTTGAATGTCACTCCTAGGACTCAAAGGAAAGGTTTCCAATAACTCTCTCCCCTTCTGGCGCTTCTTTGTGCCAACCGCCCCAAGTTCCTATTTTGGTCTTTCCTTTGGTCCCCGGCTTAGCGGGTAAAGAACCCGTGCGACACTCCTGCAGGCCGCTAAAACTTCTTAACTGTCACTACTATGATTCAAGGGAAGGGTTTCCAACCACTCTTTTCCCTCCTGGAGCTTCTTTGCGCCAACGGCCCCTAGTTCCCTGTTTTGGTCTTTCCTTTGGTCCCCTTTGGCTTAGCGGGTAGAACCCGTGCGACACTCGTGCAGGCTGCTAAAACTTCTTTATTGTCACTACAAGGGCTGAAGGGAAAGGTTTCCAACCACTCTTTCTCCTCCTTGCGCTTCTTTGCGCCAACGGCCCCTAGTTCCCCGTTTTGGTCTTTCCTTTGCTCCCCTTTGGCTTAGCGGGTAAAGAATCAGTGTGACACTGCTGAAGACGCTAAAACTTCCTGATTGTCACTACAAGGACTAAAGGGAAGGGTTTCCAACCACACTTTCCCCTCTTGGCGCTTCTTTGCGCCAACGGCCGCTAGTTCCTTGTTTTGGTCTTTCCTTTGGTCCCCTTTGGCTTAGCGGGGAAAGAACCCGGACAACACTCGTGCAGGCCGCTAAAACTTGTTGATTGTCGTTCCTAGGGCTCAAGGGAAGGCTTTCCACCCACTCTTTCCCCTCCTGGCGCTTCTTTGCGCCAACGGCCCCTAGTTCCCGTTTTGGTCTTTCCTTTGGTCCCCTTTGGCTTAGTGGGAAAAAAACCCGTGCGACACTCAAGAACGCCGCTAAAACTTCTTGATTGTCACTACTAGGACTCAAGGGACGGGTTTCCAACCACTCTTTCCCCTCCTGGTGCTTCTTTGCGCCAACGGCCCCTAGTTCCCCGTTTTGGTCGTTCCTTTGGTCCCCTTTGGCTTAGCGGGGAAAGAACCCGTGCGACACTCGTGCAGGCCGCTAAAACTTCTTGATTGTCGCTACTGGGACTCATGGGAAGGGTTACCAACCACTCTCTCCCCTCTTGGCGCTTCTTTGCGCCAATGGCTCCAACTTCAAGTTTTGGTCTCTTTTGGTCTCCTTTTACTTACCGGTTAAATAACATGCGCGAGACTCGTCTGTGGCTGCTAAAACTTCTTGAATGTCACTCCTAGGACTCAAATGAAAGGTTTCCAATAACTCTCTCCCTTCCAGGCGCTTCTTTCCCCCAACTTTCACTTTTGGTCGCTGTTGCTCCCCTTTGGCTTAGCGGATAAAGAATCCGTACGACACTCCTGAAGGCGCTAAAACTTCTTGGTTGTCACTACAAGGGCTCAAGGGAAGGGTTTCCAACCACTCTTTCCCCACTTGGTGCTTCTTTGCGCCAACGGCCCCTAGTTCCCCATTTTGGTCTTTCCTTTGGTCCCCTTTGGCTTAGAGGGGAGAGAACCCGTGCGACACTCGTGCAGGGCGCTAAAACTTTTGATTGTCACTACAAGGACTCAAGGGAAGTGTTTCCAACAACTCTTTCCCCTCCCGGTGCTTCATTGCGCCAATGGCCCCTAGTTCCCCGTTTTGGTCTTTCCTTTGGTCCCCTTTGGCTTAGTGGGGAAAAAACCCGTGCGACACTCGTGCAGGCCGCTAAAACTTCTTGATTGTCACTACAAGGACTCAAGGGAAGTGTTTCCAACAACTCTTTCCCCTCCTGGTGCTTCATTGCGCCAATGGCCCCTAGTTCCCCGTTTTGGTCTTTCCTTTAGTCCCCTTTGGCTTAGCGGGTAAAGAACCCGTGCGACACTCGTGCAAGCCGCGAAAAGTTCTTGATAGTCGCTACTAGGACTCATGGGAAGGATTACCAACCACTCTCTCCCCTCTTGGCGCTTCTTTGCGCCAATGGCTCTAACTTCATGTTTTGGTCTCTTTTGGTCCCCTTTTACTTACCGGCTAAATAACATGCGCGAGACTCGTCTGTGGCTGCCAAAACTTCTTGAATGTCACTCCTCGGACTCAAAGGAAGGGTTTCCAATAACTTTCTCCCTTCCTGGCTCTTCTTTCCCCCAACTTTCACTTTTGGTCGCTTTTGCTCCCCTTTGGCTTAGCGGGTAAAGAATCCGTGCGACAATCCTCAAGGCGCTAAAACTTCTTGGTTGTCACTACAAGGGCTCAAGGGAAGGGTTTCCAACCACTCTTTCCCCTCCTGGTGCTTCTTTGCGCCAACGGCCCCTAGTTCCTCGTTTTGGTCTTTCCTTTGGTCCCCTTTGGCTTAGCGGGGAAAGAACCCGTGCAATACTCGTGCAGGCCGCTAAAACTTCTTGATTGTCGCTACTAGGACTCAAGGGAAGGGTTTCCAACCACACTTTCCCCTCCTGGTGCTTCTTTGCGTCAACGGCCGCTAGTTCCCCATTTTGGTCTTTCCTTTGGTCCCCTTTGGCTTAGCGGGGAAAGACCCCGTGCGACACTCTTGCAGGCCACTAAAACTTCTGGATTGCCGCTACTAGGACAGAAGGGAAGGGTTTCCACCTACTCTTTCCCCTCCTGGTTCTTCTTTACGTCAACGGCCGCTAGTTCCCCGTTTTGGTCTTTCCTTTGGTCCCCTTTCGCTTAGCGAATAAAGAACCCGTGCGACACTCGTGCAGGCCGCTAAAACATCTTAATTGTCGCTATTAGCACTCATGGGAAGGGTTACCAACCACTCTCTCCCCTCTTGGCGCTAAGAAGCGCCAATGGCTCCAACTTCAAGTTTTGGTCTCTTTTGGTCCCCTTTTACTTACCGGCTAAATAACATGCGCGAGACTCGTCTGTGGCTGCTAAAACTTCTTGAATGTCACTCCTAGGACTCAAAGGAAAGGTTTCTAATAACTCTCTCCCTTCCTGGCGCTTCTTTCCCCCAACTTTCACTTTTGGTCGCTTTTGCTCCACTTTTGCTTAGCGGGTAAAGAATCCGTGCGACACTCCTGAAGGCGCTAAAACTTCTTGGTTGTCACTACAAGGGCTCAAGGGAAGGGTTTCCAACCACTCTTTCCCCTCCTGGTGCTTCTCTGCGCCAACGGCCTCTAGTTCCCATTTTGGTCTTTCCTTTGGTCCCCTTTGGCTTAGCGGGTAGAACCCGTGCAACGCTCGTGCAGGCCGCTAAAACTTCTTAATTGTCGCTATTAGGACTCATGGGAAGGGTTACCAACCACTCTCTCCCCTCTTGGCGCTTCTTTGCGCCAATGGCTCCAACTTCAAGTTTTGGTCTCTTTTGGTCCCCTTTTACTTACCGGCTAAATAACATGCGCGAGACTCATCTGTGGCTGCTAAAACATCTTGAATGTCACTCCTAGGACTCAAAGGAAAGGTTTCCAATAACTCTCTCCCTTCCTGGCACTTATTTCCCCCAACTTTCACTTTTGGACGCTTTTGCTCCCCTTTGGCTTAGCGGGTAAAGAATCCGTGCGACACTCCTGAAGGCGCTAAAACTTCTTGGTTGTCACTACAAGGGCTCAAGGGAAGGGTTTCCACCTACTCTTTCCCCTCCTGGTTCTTCTTTACGTCAACGGCCGCTAGTTCCCCATTTTGGTCTTTCCTTTGGTCCCCTTTGGCTTAGCGGGGAAAGACCCCGTGCGACACTCGTGCAGGCCACTAAAACTTCTGGATTGCCGCTACTAGGACAGAAGGGAAGGGTTTCCACCTACTCTTTCCCCTCCTGGTTCTTCTTTACGTCAACGGCCGCTAGTTCCCCGTTTTGGTCTTTCCTTTGGTCCCCTTTCGCTTAGCGAATAAAGAACCCGTGCGATACTCGTGCAGGCCGCTAAAACATCTTATTTGTCGCTATTAGCACTCATGGGAAGGGTTATCAACCACTCTCTCCCCTCTTGGCGCTAAGAAGCGCCAATGGCTCCAACTTCAAGTTTTGGTCTCTTTTGGTCCCCTTTTACTTACCGGCTAAATAACATGCGCGAGACTCGTCTGTGGCTGCTAAAACTTCTTGAATGTCACTCCTAGGACTCAAAGGAAAGGTTTCTAATAACTCTCTCCCTTCCTGGCGCTTCTTTCCCCCAACTTTCACTTTTGGTCGCTTTTGCTCCCCTTTTGCTTAGCGGGTAAAGAATCCGTGCGACACTCCTGAAGGCGCTAAAACTTCTTGGTTGTCACTACAAGGGCTCAAGGGAAGGGTTTCCAACCACTCTTTCCCCTCCTGGTGCTTCTCTGCGCCAACGGCCTCTAGTTCCCATTTTGGTCTTTCCTTTGGTCCCCTTTGGCTTAGCGGGTAGAACCCGTGCAACGCTCGTGCAGGCCGCTAAAACTTCTTAATTGTCGCTATTAGGACTCATGAGAAGGGTTACCAACCACTCTCTCCCCTCTTGGCACTTCTTTGCGCCAATGGCTCCAACTTCAAGTTTTGGTCTCTTTTGGTCCCCTTTTACTTACCGGCTAAATAACATGCGCGAGACTCATCTGTTGCTGCTAAAACATCTTGAATGTCACTCCTAGGACTCAAAGGAAAGGTTTCCAATAACTCTCTCCCTTCCTGGCGCTTATTTCCCCCAACTTTCACTTTTGGAAGCTTTTGCTCCCCTTTGGCTTAGCAGGTAAAGAATCCGTGCGACACTCCTGAAGGCGCTAAAACTTCTTGGTTGTCACTACAAGGGCTCAAGGGAAGGGTTACCAACCACTCTCTCCCCTCTTGGCACTTCTTTGCGCCAATGGCTCCAACTTCAAGTTTTGGTCTCTTTTGGTCCCCTTTTACTTACCGGCTAAATAACATGCGCGAGACTCATCTGTTGCTGCTAAAACATCTTGAATGTCACTCCTAGGACTCAAAGGAAAGGTTTCCAATAACTCTCTCCCTTCCTGGCACTTATTTCCCCCAACTTTCACTTTTGGACGCTTTTGCTCCCCTTTGGCTTAGCAGGTAGAACCCGTGCGACGCTCGTGCAGGCCGCTAAAACTTCTTGATTGTCACTACAAGGACTCAAGGGAAGGGTTTCCAACCACTCTTTCCCCTCCTGGTGCTTCTTTGCGCCAACGGCCCCTAGTTCCCCGTTTTGGTCTTTCCTTTGGTCCCCTTTGGCTTAGCGGGGAAAGAACCCGTGCAACACTCGTGCAGACCGCTAAAACTTCTTGATTGTCACTACAAGGACTCAAGGGAAGGGTTTCCAACCACTCTTTCCCCATCTGGTGCTTCTTTGCTCCAACGGCCCCTAGTTCCCCGTTTTGGTCTTTCCTTTGGTCCCCTTTGACTTAGAGGGTAAAGAATCCGTGCGACACTCCTAAAGACGCTAAAACTTCTTGATTGTCACTACAAGGACTCAAGGGAAAGGTTTCCAACCACTCTTTCCCTTCCTGGCACTTCTTTGCGCCAACGGCCGCTAGTTCCCCGTTTTGGTCTTTCCTTTGGTCCTCTTTGGCTTAGCGGGGAAAGAACCCGTGCAACACTCGTGCACGCCGCTAAAACTTGTTGATTGTCGCTACTAGGGCTCAAGGGAAGGGTTTCCACCCACTCTTTCCCATCTTGGCGCTTCTTTGCGCCAACGGCCCCTAGTTCCCGTTTTGGTCTTTCCTTTGGTCCCCTTTGGTTAGTAGGGAAAAAACCCGTGCGACACTCGTGCAGGCCGTAAAACTTCTTGATTGTCGCTACTAGGACAGAAGGGAAGGGTTTCCACCCACTCTTTCCCCACCTGGCACTTCTTTGCGCCAACGGCCCCTAGTTCCCGTTTTGGTCTTTCCTTTGGTCCCCTTTGGCTTAGCAGGTAGAACCCGTGCGACGCTCGTGCAGGCCGCTAAAACTTCTTGATTGTCACTACAAGGACTCAAGGGAAGGGTTTCCAACCACTCTTTCCCCTCCTGGTGCTTCTTTGCGCCAACGGCCCCCAGTTCCCCGTTTTGGTCTTTCCTTTGGTCCCCTTTGGCTTAGCGGAGAAAGAACCCGTGCGACACTCGTGCAGGCCGCTAAAACTTCTTCATTGTCACTACTAGGAATCAAGGGAAGGGTTTCAAACCATTCTTTCCCTCTTGCCGCTTCCTTGCGCCAATGGCCCGAACTTCAAGTTTTGGTCTCTTTTAGTTCCCTTTTACTTACCAGCTAAATAACTTGCGCGAGACTCGTCTATGGCTGCTAAAACTTCTTGAATGTCACTCCTAGGACTCATAGGAAGGGTTTCCAATAACTCTCTCCCTTCCTAGCACTTCTTTCCCCCAACTTTCACTTTTGGTCTCTTTTGCTCCCCTTTGGCTTAGCGGGAGAAGAACCCATGCGACACTCATGCAGGCCGCTAAAACATGTTGATTGTCGCTACTAGGACTCAAGGGAAGGGTTTCCGCCCACTCTTTCCTCTCCTGGCGCTTCTTTGCGCAATGGCCCTAGTTACCGTTTTGGTCATTCCATTGGTGCCCTTTGGCTTAGCGGGGAAAGTACCCGTGCGACACTCGTACAGGCTGCTAAAACTTCTTGATTGTCACTACTAGGAATCAAGGGAAGGGTTTCCAACCACTCTTTCCCCTCTTGGAGCAAAGAAGCGCGAACGGCCCCTAGTTCCCCACATTGGTCTTTCCTTTGGTCCCTTTTGGCTTAGTGGGTAAAGAACCCGTGTGACACTCGTGCAGGCCGCTAAAACTTCTTGATTGTCGCTACTAGGAGTGAAGGGAAGGGTTTCCACCCACTCTTTCCGCTCCTGGTGCTTCTTTGCGCCAACGGCCCCTAGTTCCCGTTTTGGTCTTTCCTTTGGTCCCCTTTGGCTTAGCGGGTAAAGAACCCGTGCGACACTCGTGCAGGCCGCTAAAACTTCTTGATTGTCACCAGTAGGACTCAAGGGAAGGGTTTCCAACCACTCTTTCTCCTCCTGGCGCTTCTTTGCGCCAACGACCTCTAGTTTGCCGTTTTGGTCTTTCCTTTGGTCCCCTTTGGCTTAGCGAGTAAAAAACTCGTGCGACACTCGTGCAGGCTGCTAAAACTTCTTGATTGTCACTACTAGGAATCAAGGGAAGGGTTTCCAACCACTCTTTCCCCTCTTGGAGCAAAGAAGCGCGAACGGCCCCTAGTTCCCCACATTGGTCTTTCCTTTGGTCCCTTTTGGCTTAGTGGGTAAAGAACCCGTGTGACACTCGTGCAGGCCGCTAAAACTTCTTGATTGTCGCTACTAGGAGTGAAGGGAAGGGTTTCCACCCACTCTTTCCGCTCCTGGTGCTTCTTTGCGCCAACGGCCCCTAGTTCCCGTTTTGGTCTTTCCTTTGGTCCCCTTTGGCTTAGCGGGTAAAGAACCCGTGCGACACTCGTGCAGGCCGCTAAAACTTCTTGATTGTCACCAGTAGGACTCAAGGGAAGGGTTTCCAACCACTCTTTCTCCTCCTGGCGCTTCTTTGCGCCAACGACCTCTAGTTTGCCGTTTTGGTCTTTCCTTTGGTCCCCTTTGGCTTAGCGAGTAAAAAACTCGTGCGACACTCGTGCAGGCTGCTAAAACTTCTTGATTGTCACTACTAGGAATCAAGGGAAGGGTTTCCAACCACTCTTTCCCCTCTTGGAGCAAAGAAGCGCGAACGGCCCCTAGTTCCCCACATTGGTCTTTCCTTTGGTCCCTTTTGGCTTAGTGGGTAAAGAACCCGTGTGACACTCGTGCAGGCCGCTAAAACTTCTTGATTGTCGCTACTAGGAGTGAAGGGAAGGGTTTCCACCCACTCTTTCCGCTCCTGGTGCTTCTTTGCGCCAACGGCCCCTAGTTCCCGTTTTGGTCTTTCCTTTGGTCCCCTTTGGCTTAGCGGGTAAAGAACCCGTGCGACACTCGTGCAGGCCGCTAAAACTTCTTGATTGTCACCAGTAGGACTCAAGGGAAGGGTTTCCAACCACTCTTTCTCCTCCTGGCGCTTCTTTGCGCCAACGACCTCTAGTTTGCCGTTTTGGTCTTTCCTTTGGTCCCCTTTGGCTTAGCGAGTAAAAAACTCGTGCGACACTCGTGCAGGCTGCTAAAACTTCTTGATTGTCACTACTAGGAATCAAGGGAAGGGTTTCCAACCACTCTTTCCCCTCCTGGTGCTTCATTGCGCCAACGGCCCCTAGTTCCCCATTTTGGTCTTTCCTTTGGTCCCCTTTGGCTTAGCGGGTAAAGAACCCATGCGACACTCGTGCAGGCCGCTAAAACTTCTTGATTGTCACTACTAGGACTCACGGGAAGGATTTCCAACCACTCTATTCCCTCCTGGCGCTTCTTTGCGCTAACGGCCCCTAGTTCTCGTTTTGGTCTTTCCTTTGGTTCCCTTTGGCTTAGCGGGTAAAGAACTCGTACGACACTCGTGTAGGCCGTTAAAACTTCTTGATTGTCACTACTAGGACTCATGGGAAGGGTTACCAACCACTCTCTCCCCTCCTGGCGCTTCTTTTCACCAACGGCCCCTAGTTCCCGTTTTGGTCTTTCCTTTGGTCCCCTTTGGCTTAGCGGGTAAAGAACCCGTGCGACACTCGTGCAGGCCGCTAAAACTTCTTGATTGTCACCAGTAGGACTCAAGGGAAGGGTTTCCAACCACTCTTTCTCCTCCTGGCGCTTCTTTGCGCCAACGGCCTCTAGTTTCCCGTTTTGGTCTTTCCTTTAGTCCCCTTTGGCTTAGCGGGTAAACAACTCGTGCGACACTCGTGCAGGCCACTAAAACTTCTTGATTGTCACCAGTAGGACTCAGGGGAAGGGTTTCAAACCACTCTCTCTCCTCCTGGCACTTCTTTGCGCCAACGGCCTCTAGTTTCCCGTTTTGGTCTATCCTTTGGTCCCCTTTGGCTTAGCGGGTAAAGAACTCGTGGCACACTCGTGCAGGCTGATAAAACTTCTTGATTGTCACTACTAGGAATCAAGGGAAGGGTTTCCAACCACTCTTTCCCCTCCTAGCGCTTCTTTTCACCAACGGCCCCTAGTTCCTGTTTTGGTCTTTCGTTTGGTCCCCTTTGGCTTAGCGAGTAGAACCCGTGCGACACTCGTGCAGGCCGCTAAAACTTCTTCATTGTCACTACTAGGACTCAAGGGAAGGGTTTCAAACCATTCTTTCCCTCTTGCCGCTTCCTTGCGCCAATGGCCCCCAACTTCAAGTTTTGGTCTCTTTTGGTCCCCTTTTACTTCCCGGCTAAATAACATGCGCGACACTCATCTCTGGCTGCTAAAACTTCTTGAATGTTACTCCTAGGACTCAAAGGAAGGGTTTTCAATAACTCTCTCCACTCCTGGCGCTTCTTTCCCCCAACTTTCACTTTTGGTCTGTTTTGCTCCCTTTTGCCTTAGCAAGTAAAGAATCCGCGCGACACTCCTGCAGGCTACTAAAACGTCTTGATTGTTACTACTAGGACTCATGAGAAGGGTTTCCAACCACTCTCTCCCCTCCTGGCGCTTCTTTGCGCCAACGGCCCCTAGTTCCTGTTTTGGTATTTCCTTTGGTCCCCTTTGGCTTAGCGGGAGAAGAACCCATGCGACACTCATGCAGGCCGCTAAAACATGTTGATTGTCGCTACTAGGACTCAAGGGAAGGGTTTCCGCCCACTCTTTCCTCTCCTGGCGCTTCTTTGCGCCAACGGCCTCTAGTTTCCCGTTTTGGTCTTTCCTTTGGTCCCCTTTGGCTTAGCGGGTAAAGAACTCATGCGACACTCGTGCAGGCTGCTAAAACTTCTTGATTGTCACTACTAGGAATCAAGGGAAGGGTTTCCAACCACTCTTTCCCCTCCTAGCGCTTCTTTTCACCAACGGCCCCTAGTTCCTGTTTTGGTCTTTCGTTTGGTCCCCTTTGGCTTAGCGAGTAGAACCCGTGCGACACTCGTGCAGGCCGCTAAAACTTCTTCATTGTCAATACTAGAACTCAAGGGAAGGGTTTCCAACCATTCTTTCCCTCTTGCCGCTTCCTTGCGCCAATGGCCCCAACTTCAAGTTTTGGTCCCCTTTTACTTCCCGGCTAAATAACATGCGCGACACTCATCTCTGGCTGCTAAAACTTCTTGAATGTTACTCCTAGGACTCAAAGGAAGGGTTTTCAATAACTCTCTCCACTCCTGGTGCTTCTTTCCCCCAACTTTCACTTTTGGTCTGTTTTGCTCCCCTTTGCCTTAGATGGTAAAGAATCCGCGCGACACTCCTGCAGGCTGTTAAAACGTCTTGATTGTTATTACTAGGACTCATCGGAAGTGTTTCCAACCACTCTCTCCCCTCCTGGCGCTTCTTTGCGCCAACGGCCCCTAGTTCCCGTTTTGGTATTTCCTTTGGTCCCCTTTGGCTTAGCGGGTAAAGAAACCGTGCGACCCTCGTGCAGGCCGCTAAAACTTCTTGATTGTCACTACTAGGACTCAAGGGAAGGGTTTCAAACCACTCTCTTCCCTCTTGGCGCTTCTTTGCGCTAATGGCCCCAACGTCAAGTTTTGGTCTCTTTTGCTCCCCTTTTACTTACTGGCTAGATAACATGTGCAACACTCATCTCTGGCTGCTAAAACTTCTTGAATGTCACTCCTAGGACTCAAATGAAGGGTTTCCAATAACTCTCTCCTCTCTAGCACTTGTTTCCTCCAACTTTCACTTTTGGTCTTTTTTGCTCCCCTTTGGCTTAGCGGGTAAAGAACCCGTGCGACACTCCTGCAGGCCCGTAAAACCTCTTGATTGTCACTAGTAGGACTCAAGGGAAGGTTTTCCAACCACTCTCTTCCCTCTTGGCGCTTCCTTGCGCCAATGGCTCCAACTTCAAGTTTTGGTCTCTTTCGGTCCCCTTTTACTTACCGGCTAAATAACATGCGCGAGACTCATCTCTGGCTGCAAAAAATTCTTGAATGTCACTCATAGGACTCAAAGGAAGGGTTTCTAATAACTCTCTCCCCTCCTGCCTCTTCTTTCCCCCAACTTTCACTTTTGGTCTCTTTTGCTTCCCTTTGGCTTAGCGAGTAAAGAACCCCTGCGACAGTCGTGCAAGCCGCTAAAACTTCTTGATTGTGACTACTAGAACTCAAGGGAAGGGTTTCCAACCACTCTCTCCCCTCTTGGCGCCTCCTTGCGCCAATGGCCCCAACTTCAAATTTTCGTCTCTTTTAGTCCCCTTTTACTTTCCAGCTAAATAACGTTCGTGAGACTTGTCTCTGGCTGCTAAAACTTCTTCAATGTCACTCCTAGGACTCAAACGAAGGGTTTCCAATAACTCTCTCCCCTCTTGGCGCAAAGAACCGCCAACGACCCCAAGTTCCTGTTTTGGTCTTTCCTTTGGTCCCCTTTGGCTTAGCGGGTAAAAAACCCGTGCGACACTCGTGCAGGCTCGCTAAAACTTCTTGATTGTCACTACTAGGACTCAAGGGAAGGGTTTCCACCCACTCTTTCCCCTCCTGGAGCTTCTTTACGCCAACAGCCGCTAGTTCTCGTTTTGTTCTTTCCTTTAGTCCCCTTTGGCTTAGCGGGGAAAGAACCCGTGCTACACTCGTGCAGGCCACTAAATAATTCTTGATTATCACTACTAGGACTCAAGGGAAGGGTTTCCAACCACTCTCTCCCCTCTTCACGCTTCCTTGCGCCAATGGCCCCAACTACAAGTTTTGGTCTCTTTCGGTCCCCTTTTACTTACCGGCTAGATAACATGCGCGAGACTCGTCTCTGGCTGCTAAAATTTCTTGAATGTCACTCCTAGGACTCAAATGAAGGGTTTCCAATAACTCCCTCCTCTCCTGGCACTTGTTTCCCCCAACTTTCACTTTTGGTCTCTTTTGCTCCCCTTTGGCTTAGCGGGTAAAGAACCCGTGCGACACTCCTGCAGGCCCGTAAAACCTCTTGATTGTCACTAGTAGGACTCAAGGGATGGGTTTCCAACCACTCTCTTCCCTCTTGGCGCTTCCTTGCGCCAATGGCTTCAACTTCAAGTTTTGGTCTCTTTTGGTCCCCTTTTACTTACCGGCTAAATAACATGCGCGAGACTCGTCTCTGAGTGCAAAAACTTCTTGAATGTCACTCCTAGGATGATGAGGACATGACCATGAGCAAGGGCAAGGATCCTCTTGAAGGACTTGGAGGACCTATGACAAGGGCTAGAGCAAGGAGAGCAAAAGAAGCTCTTCAACAAGTGTTGTCCATATTAATTGAATACAAGCCCAAGTTTCAAGGAGAAAAGACCAAGGTTGTGAATTGCATCATGGCCCAAATGGAGGAGAACTAAGGCACCACTTTGCTTCAGTTTTTAAGTTTTTAGTTTGTTTTAAATAATAATGGCCCAATCCTTTGTAAAGTTGGCTGACCAAATTATGTTTTGTGGTTAATCAACTAATGGGCTTTGGTTTGGTTTTATTTCAAGTTGTAATAAGGGCCAAATTGGCAACTTAGGCATCAGCCTTTGGAAGACCAAGAGGCGCATAGCTAGTGGCTGTTGGGTGACTTTTTGGTTGCCACAATTTCAGTTACAATCAGCCTTTGGAAGACCAAGAGGCGCATAGTGGCTGTTGGGTGACTTTTTGGTTGCCACAATTTCAGTTACAATCAGCCATCAAGTAGTTTCATTTTCCGTTACGGAACCTTTTTTAATTCTGATGGTAAAGCTTCTATATAAGCTGAACCATTCTTATCAATAAGACAAGTTAAGTTTGATTCAGAAATATTAGAGTTTATCTCTTTTATCTTAGTGAGAGTGATTCTCCTAAGTTCTTGAGTGATTCAAGAACACCTTGGCTGTATCAAAGGGCTTTCACATCCCTTTGTGTGTTGCCTTCCTTGGAAAGAGTAATTCTTTCCTTCCCCCATTCAATTCTTCACCAAAGTTCCAAAAAAAACTCAAATCTGCCCAGAATTATCTCGTTATCATAACTCTCGTTCTACTCAACCAAATTGAGTGATTCTTGAGCCTAAATTGAATTTCAGAACGAGAGATTTCACCTCGTTTTGGAATCACCTCAATTGGAGTTCTATAACTCGAGATACCGTCATTTCTAAAATTCTGTCCAGCCACCACCAAACCAGCGTTTTTGCTTCCTTTTTCACTTATTTTAACACCATGGACCAACAACTAATTTGCCCAGAAATTCATCACTAAATTTTCAAATTTTTCTACAAGGTTCTAACCCTAAAGATCCCAAGTCAGCCCTTGTGCAAATGGGGTTCATATCATTTGGTATCAGAGCTCCGGTTTAAGGGTTTGAACATCAAATTGGTAACATCCTTCCTTCATTCTCTTTTTGCCAATTGATTACCTTATTGTTCATATTATTTGTGATTGTACTGAATCATTGCAAAAGTTAGGCCCTTGTGAAAATTCAAAAAAAAAAAAAAATCGTATAAAAAAACCAAAAAAAAAAAAAGAAGAAAATTTTGGGCTGAATGATTCATGCTTTTCAACAATTTGTTATAAGGTAATATATTGGTGTTCTTAAAGGATTGTTGCTAATTCTCTTGTTTACCAATTTCCCTTTACCCCTTTGTTTTTGTGATTTGTTAGCCTTTTCTTTGTCTACCTAGCCTTACCTTGCACATATTGGTGGATTGTTCTTTGTTGTGGCCATAATATCTTGAATTGCCTAAGAACCCAAGGAGAATTTGAGTGGTAAAAGGCAAGAGTGTTTTCATTAGAGAAAAAGCCATAATTGTGTGATACACTTGAGTGTGGTGAGGTTTCAAATTCTACTTTCTATTTGCTTGTTACGTTTGAATTTGTTTGTTTGTGATGGCTGAAGGAAATCCTAATCAAGGAGGAGGACTTTCTTCTTTCCAAATGCAAGCCTTGACACAACATTTGGAGAGATTGATGAGGCAACAAAATGACGAGCTCCATGAAAGATTGGACCAATTGGAGAATAGAGGTTATGATGAAGAAGAAAGGAGGAGAAGAGGTAATGACGGTGCTCCTAGACAAAACCGAATTGATGGAGTCAAAATTTCTATTCCTCCATTCAAAGGAAGAAGTGACCCAGAAGCTTATTTGGAGTGGGAGATCAAAATAGAGCATATTTTCACTTGTAATACCTATGAAGAGGCCCAAAAGGTAAAGCTTGCAGCTATGGAGTTTTCCGATTACGCTCTTGTGTGGTGGAACAAATTGCAAAAAGAGAGAGCTAGGAATGAGGAGCCATTGGTGGATACATGGGTTGAAATGAAAAGGATCATGAGGAAGAGATATGTGCCGGCAAGCTATTCTAGGGACTTAAAATTCAAACTTCAAAAGTTGTCCCAAGGTAGCAAAGGCGTTGAGGAGTACTACAAGGAAATGGAGGTGCTCATGATTCAAGCCAAGATAGAAGAGGATGAGGAGGTAACTATGGCTAGATTTCTTAGTGGTTTGAATAATGATATTCGTGATATTGTTGAACTGCAGGAATTTGTTGAAATGGAGGACTTGCTTCACAAAGCAATCCAAGTGGAGCAACAATTGAAAAGGAAAGGTGTGGCCAAAAGGAGCTCCACTAATTTTGGTTTTTCTAGTTGGAAGGATAAGGGAAAAGGGGCTGCCACTTCTAGTGCAGCGCCTACACCAACAAAAACTCCTCTAAAAACTCAAGAGCAACCCTCTAAAAGGAGTCGGGATGTGAAGTGCTTTAAGTGCCAAGGCTTAGGACACTATGCATATGAGTGCCCTAACAAAAAAACCATGATTCTTAGAGATGGAGAGTATATAAGTGAGTCCGAAATTGAAGAGGGAGAGGAGAATGAGGACGTGGAGGAGGAGGTGGAGAAAACACCAGAGGGAGACTTGTTGATGATAAGGCGGTTACTTGGTAGCCAATTGAAGCCTTTGGAGGAGAGCCAAAGAGAAAACATCTTCCATACTAGATGTTTGATCAATGGTAAACTTTGCATGGTGATCATTGATGGAGGGAGTTGCACCAATGTGGCGAGTGCAAGACTTGTGTCTAAATTGAATTTAGTTACAAAGCCACATCCTAGGCCATATAGGCTTCAATGGCTTAGTGAGGATGGAGAGGTGCAAGTAAGGAAGCAAGTAGAGTTGGATATTTCCATTGGAAGATACAATGATAAGGTGCTTTGTGATGTTGTTCCTATGGAGGCCAGCCACTTACTCTTGGGGAGACCATGGCAATTTGATAAAAGAGCCAATCATGATGGTTTCACCAACAAAATCTCATTCATGCACCAAGACAAGAAGATAGTGCTCAAACCTTTAAGTCCGCAAGAGGTGTGTGAGGATCAAAGAAAAATGAGAGAAAAGATTGTCCAAGAAAACAAAGAAAAAGAAAGCCAAACACTTGAGAGCTCAAAAAGTGAGGACAAAAAGAGAGAAACACATGAGAGGAAAAAGAAGAGTGAAACACTTGAGGTGAAGGAGAGCTTTTTAGCTACAAAAAGTGAGGTCAAGAGGTTGTTTCTATCTAAACAGCCCCTATTTTTGTTAATTTGCAAAAACTATGTTTTGACCACTAACACTTTTGATAACCTTGATTTGCCTTCTAGAGTGAAGTCTCTTTTGCAGGAATTTGGAGATGTGTTTCCAACAAGTGTACCAAGTGGGTTGCCACCATTAAGAGGTATTGAGCATCAAATTGATCTCATTCCAGGAGCTTCTTTGCCTAATAGGCCAGCCTATAGAAGCAACCCTCAAGAGACCAAGGAGATCCAAAGACAAGTGGATGAACTCATTGGTAAGGGATGGGTAAGAGATAGCATGAGTCCTTGTGCTGTCCCGGTAATTTTGGTTCCTAAAAAGGATGGGACATGGCGCATGTGTTCTGATTGTAGAGCCCTTAATAACATCACCATTAAATATAGGCATCCTATACCTAGGCTTGATGATTTGCTTGATGAATTGCATGGTGCATGTTACTTCTCTAAAATTGATTTAAAAAGTGGATACAATCAAATTAGGGTTAGAGAAGGGGATGAATGGAAAACTGCTTTCAAAACAAAATATGGTTTGTATGAATGGTTGGTTATGCCTTTTGGCTTAACTAATGCTCCTAGCACTTTCATGAGATTAATGAACCATGTTTTGAGAAAATTCATAGGAAAATTTGTTGTGGTGTACTTTGATGATATTCTTATCTATAGCACTTCACTTGAATTGCATGTTGATCATTTAAAATCTGTCTTGTGTGTGCTTAGAGAAGAACAATTGTATGCCAATCTTGAAAAATGCATCTTTTGTACTAACCATGTTGTGTTTCTTGGTTTTGTTGTAAGTTCAAAAGGAGTACAAGTGGATGAGGAAAAGGTTAGGGCTATTCAAGAATGGCCTACACCTAAGTCCGTGACCGAAGTGAGAAGTTTCCATGGTTTAGCAAGTTTCTATAGGAGATTTGTGAAGGATTTTAGCACATTGGCAGCACCTCTAAATGAAGTGCTTAAGAAAAATGTTGGTTTCAAATGGGGAGAGAAACAAGAAGAAGCTTTCAAAGCTCTTAAGCAAAAGCTAACTAATGCCCCTATACTTGCTTTGCCAAACTTTCAAAAATCTTTTGAAATTGAGTGTGATGCTTCAAATGTTGGGATTGGGGCTGTGTTGTTGCAAGAAGGCCATCCAATTGCTTATTTTAGTGAAAAGCTAAGTGGTCCTACCCTTAACTATTCAACTTATGATAAAGAGTTGTATGCCTTAGTGAGAGCTTTGAAAACATGGCAACACTACCTTTATCCCAAGGAATTTGTTATTCATAGTGACCATGAGTCCCTCAAATATATCAAGGGACAAGGCAAGCTTAACAAAAGGCATGCCAAGTGGGTGGAATTTCTAGAGCAATTCCCTTATGTTATCAAACATAAAAGAGGAAAAGGTAACATTGTAGCTGATGCTCTTTCTCGGCGTCATGCTTTGCTTTCTATGCTTGAAACAAAATTGATTGGTCTTGAATGTTTGAAAAACATGTATGAAAGTGATGAAACTTTTGGTGAAATTTTTAAAAATTGCGAAAAATTTTCAGAAAATGGTTTCTTTAGACATGAAGGCTTTCTTTTCAAAGAAAACAAATTGTGTGTGCCTAAATGTTCTACAAGAAACTTGCTTGTTAGTGAAGCACATGAAGGAGGTTTAATGGGGCATTTTGGGGTCCAAAAGACTCTAAAAACATTACAAGAACATTTTTATTGGCCTCATTTAAAAAAGGATGCGCAGAAATTTTGTGAACATTGCATTGTTTGTAAAAAGGCAAAGTCAAAGGTAAAGCCTCATGGATTGTATACTCCATTGCCAATTCCGGAGTATCCTTGGATTGATTTATCCATGGATTTTGTTTTGGGGCTGCCAAACACAAGTAGTGGCAAAGATTCAATTTTTGTGGTTGTTGATAGGTTTTCTAAAATGGCTCATTTTATTCCATGTAAAAGGGTGAATGATGCTTCTCATGTGGCTGATTTTTTTTTCAAGGAGATTGTGAGACTCCATGGTTTGCCAAGGAGCATTGTCAGTGATAGGGACTCTAAGTTCCTAAGCCATTTTTGGAGGACCTTGTGGGGCAAGTTGGGCACTAAATTGTTATTTTCAACCACTTGTCACCCACAAACCGATGGGCAAACGGAAGTTGTTAATAGGACGTTGGGAACATTGCTTAGGACAGTTTTAAGAAAGAACTTAAAAACTTGGGAAGTTTGTTTACCCCATGTTGAGTTTGCTTACAATAGGGCTGTTCATAGCACTACTAATTGTTCTCCTTTTGAGGTTGTTTATGGTTTTAATCCACTAACTCCTCTTGATCTTTTGCCTATGCCTAATGTTTCAGTTTTTAAGCATAAAGAAGGTCAAGCAAAGGCGGACTGTGTGAAGAAGCTTCATGAGAGAGTCAAAAATCAAATTGAGAGGAGAAATGAAAGCTATGCTAAACAAGCCAACAAAGGGAGAAAGAAGGTTATCTTCGAACCCGGAGATTGGGTTTGGGTGCACATGAGAAAGGAAAGGTTTCCGGAACAAAGGAAGTCAAAGCTTCAACCAAGGGGAGATGGTCCATTCCAAGTGCTTGAAAGAATCAATGACAATGCTTACAAAATTGAGCTGCCGGGTGAGTATAATGTTAGTTCCACCTTCAATGTGTCTGACTTATCTCTTTTTGATGTAGATGGAGAATCCGATTTGAGGACAAATCCTTCTCAAGAGGGAGAGAATGATGAGGACATGACCATGAGCAAGGGCAAGGATCCTCTTGAAGGACTTGGAGGACCTATGACAAGGGCTAGAGCAAGGAGAGCAAAAGAAGCTCTTCAACAAGTGTTGTCCATATTAATTGAATACAAGCCCAAGTTTCAAGGAGAAAAGACCAAGGTTGTGAATTACATCATGGCCCAAATGGAGGAGAACTAAGGCGCCACTTTGCTTCAGTTTTTAAGTTTTTAGTTTGTTTTAAATAATGGCCCAATCCTTTGTAAAGTTGGCTGACCAAATTATGTTTTGTGGTTAATCAACTAATAGGCTTTGGTTTGGTTTTATTTCAAGTTGTAATAAGGGCCCAATTGGCAACTTAGGCATCAGCCTTTGGAAGACCAAGAGGCGCATAGCTAGTGGCTGTTGGGTGACTTTTTGGTTGCCACAATTTCAGTTACAATCAGCCATCAAGTAGTTTCATTTTCCGTTACGGAACCTTTGTAATTCTGATGGTAAAGCTTCTATATAAGCTGAACCATTCTTATCAATAAGACAAGTTAAGTTTGATTCAGAAATATTAGAGTTTATCTCTTTTATCTTAGTGAGAGTGATTCTCCTAAGTTCTTGAGTGATTCAAGAACACCTTGGCTGTATCAAAGGGCGTTCACATCCCTTTGTGTGTTGCCTTCCTTGGAAAGAGTGATTCTTTCCTTCCCCCATTCAATTCTTCACCAAAGTTCCAAAAAAACTCAAATCTGCCCAGAATTATTTCGTTATCATAACTCTCGTTCTACTCAGTCAAATTGAGTGATTCTTGAGCCTAAATTGCATTTCAGAACGAGAACTTTCACCTCGTTTTGGAATCACCTCAATTGGAGTTCTATAACTCGAGATACCGTCATTTCTAAAATTCTGTCCAGCCACCACCAAACCAGCGTTTTTGCTTCCTTTTTCACTCATTTTTAACACCATGGACCAACACCTAATTTGCCCAGAAATTCATCACTAAATTTTCAAATTTTTCTACAAGGTTCTAACCCTAAAGATCCTAAGTCAGCCCTTGTGCAAATGGGGTTCATATCACCGTGCGACACTCGTGCAGGCTGCTAAAACTTCTTAATTGTCACTGCTAGGATTCAAGGGAAGGGTTTCTTTCAAACCACTCTCTCCACCCTTGGTGCTTCCTTGCGCCAATGGCCCCAACTTCCAGTTTTAGTCTATTTTAGTCCCCTTTTACTTACCAGCTAAATAACACCCCCGAGACTCATCTCTGGCTGCTACAACTTCTTGAATGTCACTCCTAGGACTCAAAGAAAGGGTTTCCAACAATTCTCTCCTCTCCTGGCGCTTCTTTCCCCCAACTTCCACTTTTGGTCTCTTCTGGTCCCCTTTGGCGTAGCGGGTAAAGAACCCGTGCGACACTCTTGCAGGCCGCTAAAACTTCTTGATTGTCACTACTAGGACTCAAGGGAAGGGTTTCCCACTACTCTCTCCCCTCTTGGCTCTTCCTTGCGCCAATGGCTCCAAGTTCCAGCTTTGGTCTCTTTTGGTCCCCTTTTACTTACCGGCTAAATAACATGCGCGAGACTCATATCTGCCAGCTAAATCTTCTTGAAAGTCACTCCTAGGACTCCAAGGAAGGGTTTCCAATAACTCTCTCCCCTCCTGGCGCTTCTTTCCCCCAACTTCCACTTTTGGTCTCTTCTGGTCCTCTTTGGCGTAGCGGGTAAAGAACCCGTGCGACACTCGTGGAGGCCGCTAAAACTTCTTGATTGTCACTACTAGGACTCAAGGGAAGGGTTTCCAACCACTCCCTCACCTCTTCGCACTTCCTTGCGCCAATGGCCCTAATTTCTAGCTTTGGTCAATTTTGGTCCCCTTTTCCTTAGCGGGTAAATAACACGCGCGAGACTCATATTTGGCACCTAAAACTTCTTGAATGTCACTCCTAGGACTCAAAGAAAGGGTTTCCAACAACTCTCTCCCCTCCTGGCGCTTCTTTCCCCCAACTTCCACTTTTGGTCTCTTTTGCTCCCCTTTGGCTAAGCGGGTAAAGAACCCGTGCGACACTCGTGGAGGCCGGTAAAACTTCTTGATTGTCACTACTAGGACTCAAGGGAAGGGTTTCCAACCACTCTCTCCCCTCTTCGCACTTCCTTGCGCCAATGGCCCTAATTTCTAGCTTTGGTCAATTTTGGTCCCCTTTTCCTTAGCGGGTAAATAACACGCGCGAGACTCATATTTGGCACCTAAAACTTCTTGAATGTCACTCCTAGGACTCAAAGAAAGGGTTTCCAACAACTCTCTCCCCTCCTGGCGCTTCTTTCCCCCAACTTCCACTTTTGGTCTCTTTTGCTCCCCTTTGGCTTAGCGGGTAAAGAACCCGTGCGACACTGATGCAGGCTGCTAAAACTTCTTGATTGGAACTACTAGGACTCAAGGGAAGGGTTTCCAACCACTTTCTCCCCTCCACGCGCTTCTTTGCGCCAACGGCCCCAAGTTCCCGTTTTGGTCTTTCCTTTGGCTTAGCGGGTAAAGAACCCGTGCGACACTCGTGCAGGCTGCTAAAACTTCTTAATTGTCACTGCTAGGATTCAAGGGAAGGGTTTCATTCAAACCACTCTCTCCACCCTTGGTGCTTCCTTGCGCCAATGGCCCCAACTTCCAGTTTTAGTCTATTTTCGTCCCCTTTTACTTACCAGCTAAATAACACCCCCGAGACTCATCTCTGGCTGCTACAACTTCTTGAATGTCACTCCTAGGACTCAAAGAAAGGGTTTCCAACAATTCTCTCGCCTCCTGGCGCTTCTTTCCCCCAACTTCCACTTTTGGTCTCTTCTGGTCCCCTTTGGCGTAGCGGGTAAAGAACCTGTGCGACACTCTTGCAGGCCGCTAAAACTTCTTGATTGTCACTACTAGGACTCAAGGGAAGGGTTTCCCACTACTCTCTCCCCTCTTGGCTCTTCCTTGCACCAATGGCTCCAAGTTCCAGCTTTGGTCTCTTTTGGTCCCCTTTTACTTACCGGCTAAATAACATGCGCGAGACTCATATCTGCCAGCTAAATCTTCTTGAAAGTCACTCCTAGGACTCCAAGGAAGGGTTTCCAATAACTCTCTCCCCTCCTGGCGCTTCTTTCCCCTAACTTCCACTTTTGGTCTCTTCTGGTCCTCTTTGGCGTAGCGGGTAAAGAACCCGTGCGACACTCGTGGAGGCCGCTAAAACTTCTTGATTGTCACTATTAGGACTCAAGGGAAGGGTTTCCAACCACTCTCTCCCCTCTTCGCACTTCCTTGCGCCAATGGCCCTAATTTCTAGCTTTGGTCAATTTTGGTCCCCTTTTCCTTAGCGGGTAAATAACACGCGCGAGACTCATATTTGGCACCTAAAACTTCTTGAATGTCACTCCTAGGACTCAAAGAAAGGGTTTCCAACAACTCTCTCCCCTCCTGGCGCTTCTTTCCCCCAACTTCCACTTTTGGTCTCTTTTGCTCCCCTTTGGCTAAGCGGGTAAAGAACCCGTGCGACACTCGTGGAGGCCGGTAAAACTTCTTGATTGTCACTACTAGGACTCAAGGGAAGGGTTTCCAACCACTCTCTCCCCTCTTCGCACTTCCTTGCGCCAATGCCCCCAACTTCCAGTTTTGGTCTTCATTTGTCCCCTTTTATTTACCGGCTAAATAACACGCGCGAGGCTTATATTTGAGTGCTAAAACTTCATAAATGTCACTCCTAGGACTCAAGGGAAGGGTTTTCAACCAATCTCTCACCTCCTGGCGCTTCTTTGCGCCAACGGCCCTAAGTTCCTATTTTGGTCTTTCCTTTGGTCTCCTTTGGCTTAGCGGTAAAGAACCCGTGCGACACTCGTGCAGGCCGCTAAAACTTCGTCATTGTCACTACTAGGATTCAAGGGAAGGGTTTCCAACCACTCTTTCCCCTCCTGGCGCTTCTTTGCGCAAACGGCGCCAAGTTCCAGTTTTGGTCTTTCCTTTGGTCCCCTTTGGCTTAGCAGGTAAAGAACCCGTGCGACACTCGTGGATGCTGCTAAAACTTCTTGATTGTCACTACTAGGACTCAAGGTAAGGATTTCCAACCACTCTCTCCCCTCTTGGCGCTTCCATGTGCAAGTCGCCCTAACTTCTAGTTTTGGTGTCTCTTGGTCTCCTTTTACTTACCGGCAAAATAACACGCGCGAGACTCATCTCTGGCTGCTAAAACTTTTTGAATGAAACTCCTCGGACTCAAAGGAAGGGTTTCCAACAACTCTCTCCCCTCCTGGCGCTTCTTTTCCCCAACTTCCACTTTTGGTCTCTTTTGGTCCCCTTTGGCTTAGCAGGTAAAAAAATCCGTGCGACACTCGTGCATACCACTAAAACTTCTTGAATGTCACTCCTAGGACTCAAAGGAAGAGTCCCCAGCTACCCTCTCCCCTCCTGGCGTTTCTTTGCGCTAACGGCCCCAAGTTCCAGTTTTGGTCTTTCCTTTGGTACCCTTTGGCTTAGCGGTTGAAGAACCCGTGTGACGCTCGTGCAGGCTGCTAAAACTTCTTGAATGTCACTCCTAGGACTCAAAGGTAGGGTTTCCAACAACTCTCTCCCCTCCTAGCGTTTCTTTCCCCCAACTTCTACTTTTCATATCTTTTGCTCCCCTTTGGCTTAGCGGGTAAAGAACCGTGCGACACTCGTGCAGGCCGCTAAAACTTCGTGATTGTCACTACCAGGATTCAAGAGAAGGGTTTCCAACCACTCTCTCCCCTCTTGGTGTTTCCTTGCGCTAATGGCCCCAACTTCCAATTTGGTCTCTTTTGTTCCCCTTTTACTTACTTGCTAAATAACACGTGCGAGACTCATATCTGGCAGCTAAAACTTATTGAATGTCACTCCTAGGACTCAAAGGAAGAGTTTCCAACAACTCTCTCCCCTCCTGGCCCTTCGTTGCGCCAACGTCCCCAAGTTCCCGTTTTGGTCTTTCCTTTGGTCCCCTTTGGCTTAGCTGGTAAAGAACCCGTGTGACGCTCGTGGATGCTGCTAAAACTTCTTGATTGTCACTACTAGGACTCAAGGGAAGGGTTTCCAAGCACTCTCTCCCCTCTTGGCGCTTCCATGTGCAAATAGCCCTAACTTCTAGTTTTGGTCTCTCTGTCCCCTTTTACTTACCGGAAAAATAACATGCGCGAGACTCGTCTCTGGCTGCTTAAACTTCTTGAATGACACTCCTAGGACTCAAAGGAAGGATTTCCAATAACTCTCTCCCCTCCTGGAAATTCTTTGCGCCAATGGCCCCAAGTTCCAGCTTTGGTCTCTTTTGGTCTCCTTTTACTTACAGGCTAAATAACACACGCAAGACTCATATCTGCTAGCTAAATCTTCTTGAATGTCACTCCTAGGACTCAAAGGAAGGGTTTCCAATAACTCTCTCCCCTTCTGGCGCTTCTTTCCCCCAACTTCTACTTTTGGTCTCTTTTGCTCCTTTTTGGCTTAGCGGGTAAAGAACCCGTGCGACACTCGTGCAGGCCGCTAAAACTTCTTGATTGTCACTGCTAGGAATCAAGGGAAGGGTTTCCAACCACTCTCTGCCCTCTTGGTGCTTCCTTGAGTCAATGGCCCCAACTTCCAGTTTCGTCTCTTTTGGTCCCCTTTTACTTACCGGCAAAATAAAACGCGCGAGATTCGTCTCTGGCTGCTAAAACTTCTTGAATGTCACTCTTAGGACTCAAAGGAAGGGTTTCTAGTAACTCTCTCCTCTCCTGGCGCTTCTTTGCCCCAACGTCTACTTTTCATCTCCTTTGTTCCCCTTTGGCTTAGCAGGTAAAGAACCGTGCGACACTCGTGCAGGCCGCTAAAACTTCGTGATTGTCACTACTAGGATTCAAGAGAAGGATTTCCAACCACTCTCTCCCCTCTTGGCGCTTCCTTGCACCAGTCGCCCTAACTTCCAGCTTCGGTCTCTTTTGATCCCCTTTTACTTACCGGCAAAATAACACGCGCGACACTTGTCTCTGGCCGCTAAAACTTCGTGAATGACACTCCTAGGACTCAAAGGAAGGGTTTTCAATAACTCTCTCCCCTCCTGGCGCTTCTTTCCCCCAACTTCCACTTTAGGTCTCTTTTGCTCCCCTTTGGCTTAGCGGGTAAAGAACCCGTGCGACACTCGTGCAGGCCGCTAAAACTTCTTGATTGTCACTGCTAGGACTCAAGGGAAGGGTTTCCAACCCCTCTCTCCCCTCCTGGCATTTCTTTCCCCCAACTTCTACTTTTCATCTCTTTTGCTCCCCTCTTGGCGCTTCCTTGCGCGAATGGCCCCAACTTCCAGTTTTGGTCTCTTTTGTTACCCTTTTACTTACCGGCTAAATAACACGCCCGAGACTCATATCTAGCAACTAAAACTTCTTGAATGTCACTCCTAGGACTCAAAGGAAGGGTTTCCAATAACTCTCTCCCCTCCTGGAAATTCTTTGCGCCAATGGCCCCAAGTTCCAGCTTTGGTCTCTTTTGGTCTCCTTTTACTTACAGGCTAAATAACACGCGCAAGACTCATATCTGCTAGCTAAATCTTCTTGAATGTCACTCCTAGGACTCAAAGGAAGGGTTTCCAATAACTCTCTCCCCTTCTGGCGCTTCTTTCCCCCAACTTCCACTTTTGGTCTCTTTTGCTCCTTTTTGGCTTAGCGGGTAAAGAACCCGTGCGACACTTGTGCAGGCCGCTAAAACTTCTTGATTGTCACTGCTAGGACTTAAGGGAAGGGTTTCCAACCACTCTCTCCCCTCTAGACGCATCCTTGTGCCAGAGGCCCAACTTCTAGTTTTCATCCTCTTTGGTCCCCTTTTACTTACCGGCAAAAAAAAACGCGCGAGATTCGTCTCTGGCTGCTAAAACTTCTTGAATGTCACTCCTAGAACTCAAAGGAAGGGTTTCTAGTAACTCTCTCCCCTCCTGGCGCTTCTTTCCCCCAACGTCTACTTTTCATCTCCTTTGCTCCCCTTTGGCTTAGCGGGTAAAGAACCGTGCGACACTCGTGCAGGCCGCTAAAACTTCGTGATTGTCACTACCAGGATTCAAGAGAAGGGTTTCCAACCACTCTCTCCCCTCTTGGTGTTTCCTTGCGCTAATGGCCCCAACTTCCAATTTTGGTCTCTTTTGTTCCCCTTTTACTTACCGGCTAAATAACACGTGCGAGACTCATATCTGGCAGCTAAAACTTATTGAATGTCACTCCTAGGACTCAAAGGAAGAGTTTCCTACAACTCTCTCCCCTCCTGGCACTTCTTTGCGCCAACGTCCCCAAGTTCCCGTTTTGGTCTTTCCTTTCGTCCCCTTTGGCTTAGCTGGTAAAGAACCCGTGTGACGCTCGTGGATGCTGCTAAAACTTCTTGATTGTCACTACTAGGACTCAAGGGAAGGGTTTCCAAGCACTCTCTCCCCTCTTGGCGCTTCCATGTGCAAATAGCCCTAACTTCTAGTTTTGGTCTCTCTGTCCCCTTTTACTTACCGGAAAAATAACATGCGCGAGACTCGTCTCTGGCTGCTTAAACTTCTTGAATGACACTCCTAGGACTCAAAGGAAGGATTTCCAATAACTCTCTCCCCTCCTGGCACTTCTTTTCCCTAACTTTCACTTTTGGTCTCTTTTAGTCCCCTTTGGCTTAGATGGTAATGAACCCGTGCGACACTCGTGCAGGCCGCTAAAACTTCTTGATTGTCACTACTAGGACTCAGGGCAAGGGTTTCCAACCACTCTCTTCCCTCTTGGTGCTTCCTTGCGCCAATGGCCCCAACTTCAAGTTTTGGTCACTTTTGGTCCCCTTTTACTTACCGGCTAAATAACATGCGCGAGACTCATATCTAGCAACTAAAACTTCTTGAATGTCACTCCTAGGACTCAAAGGAAGGGTTTCCAATAACTCTCTCCCCTCCTGGAAATTCTTTGCGCCAATGGCCCCAAGTTCCAGCTTTGGTCTCTTTTGGTCTCCTTTTACTTACAGGCAAAATAACACGCGCAAGAATCATATCTGCTAGCTAAATCTTCTTGAATGTCACTCCTAGGACTCAAAGGAAGGGTTTCCAATAACTCTCTCCCCTTCTGGCGCTTCTTTCCCCCAACTTCCACTTTTGGTCTCTTTTGCTCCTTTTTGGCTTAGCGGGTAAAGAACCCGTGCGACACTCGTGCAGGCCGCTAAAACTTCTTGATTGTCACTGCTAGGACTCAAGGGAAGGGTTTCCAACCACTCTCTGCCCTCTTGGTGCTTCCTTGAGTCAATGGCCCCAACTTCCAGTTTCGTCTCTTTTGGTCCCCTTTTACTTACCGGCAAAATAAAACGCGCGAGATTCGTCTCTGGCTGCTAAAACTTCTTGAATGTCACTCTTAGGACTCAAAGGAAGGGTATCTAGTAACTCTCTCCTCTCCTGGCGCTTCTTTGCCCCAACGTCTACTTTTCATCTCCTTTGTTCCCCTTTGGCTTAGCAGGTAAAGAACCGTGCGACACTCGTGCAGGCCGCTAAAACTTCGTGATTGTCACTACCAGGATTCAAGAGAAGGATTTCCAACCACTCTCTCCCCTCTTGGTGTTTCCTTGCGCTAATGGCCCCAACTTCCAATTTTGGTCTCTTTTGTTCCCCTTTTACTTACCGGCTAAATAACACGTGCGAGACTCATATCTGGCAGCTAAAACTTATTGAATGTCACTCCTAGGACTCAAAGGAAGAGTTTCCAACAACTCTCTCCCCTCCTGGCATTTCTTTGCGCCAACGTCCCCAAGTTACCGTTTTGGTCTTTCCTTTGGTCCCCTTTGGCTTAGCTGGTAAAGAACCCGTGTGACGCTCGTGGATGCTGCTAAAACTTCTTGATTGTCACTACTAGGACTCAAGGGAAGGGTTTCCAAGCACTCTCTCCCCTCTTGGCGCTTCCATGTGCAAATAGCCCTAACTTCTAGTTTTGGTCTCTCTGTCCCCTTTTACTTACCGGAAAAATAACATGCGCGAGACTCGTCTCTGGCTGCTTAAACTTCTTGAATGACACTCCTAGGACTCAAAGGAAGGATTTCCAATAACTCTCTCCCCTCCTGGCACTTCTTTTCCCTAACTTTCACTTTTGGTCTCTTTTAGTCCCCTTTGGCTTAGATGGTAAAGAACCCGTGCGACACTCGTGCAGGCCGCTAAAACTTCTTGATTGTCACTGCTAGGAATCAAGGGAAGGGTTTCCAACCACTCTCTGCCCTCTTGGTGCTTCCTTGAGTCAATGGCCCCAACTTCCAGTTTCGTCTCTTTTGGTCCCCTTTTACTTACCGGCAAAATAAAACGCGCGAGATTCGTCTCTGGCTGCTAAAACTTCTTGAATGTCACTCTTAGGAGTCAAAGGAAGGGGTTCTAGTAACTCTCTCCTCTCCTGGCGCTTCTTTGCCCCAACGTCTACTTTTCATCTCCTTTGTTCCCCTTTGGCTTAGCAGGTAAAGAACCGTGCGACACTCGTGCAGGCCGTTAAAACTTCGTGATTGTCACTACTAGGATTCAAGAGAAGGATTTCCAACCACTCTCTCCCCTCTTGGCGCTTCCTTGCGCCAGTCGCCCTAACTTCCAGCTTCGGTCTCTTTTGATCCCCTTTTACTTACCGGCAAAATAACACGCGCGACACTTGTCTCTGGCCGCTAAAACTTCGTGAATGACACTCCTAGGACTCAAAGGAAGGGTTTTCAATAACTCTCTCCCCTCCTGGCGCTTCTTTCCCCCAACTTCCACTTTAGGTCTCTTTTGCTCCCCTTTGTCTTAGCGGGTAAAGAACCCGTGCGACACTCGTGCAGGCCGCTAAAACTTCTTGATTGTCACTGCTAGGACTCAAGGGAAGGGTTTCCAACCCCTCTCTCCCCTCCTGGCGTTTCTTTCCCCCAACTTCTACTTTTCATCTCTTTTGCTCCCCTCTTGGCGCTTCCTTGCGCGAATGGCCCCAACTTCCAGTTTTGGTCTCTTTTGTTACCCTTTTACTTACCGGCTAAATAACACGCCCGAGACTCATATCTAGCAACTAAAACTTCTTGAATGTCACTCCTAGGACTCAAAGGAAGGGTTTCCAATAACTCTCTCCCCTCCTGGAAATTCTTTGCGCCAATGGCCCCAAGTTCCAGCTTTGGTCTCTTTTGGTCTCCTTTTACTTACAGGCTAAATAACACGCGCAAGACTCATATCTGCTAGCTAAATCTTCTTGAATGTCACTCCTAGGACTCAAAGGAAGGGTTTCCAATAACTCTCTCCCCTTCTGGCGCTTCTTTCCCCCAACTTCCACTTTTGGTCTCTTTTGCTCCTTTTTGGCTTAGCGAGTAAAGAACCCGTGCGACACTCGTGCAGGCCGCTAAAACTTCTTGATTGTCACTACTAGGACTCAAGGGAAGGGTTTCCAACCACTCTCTTCCCTCTTGGTGCTTCCTTGCGCCAATGGCCCCAACTTCAAGTTTTGGTCACTTTTGGTCCCCTTTTACTTACCGGCTAAATAACATGCGCGAGACTCATATCTAGCAACTAAAACTTCTTGAATGTCACTCCTAGGACTCAAAGGAAGGGTTTCCAATAACTCTCTCCCCTCCTGGAAATTCTTTGCGCCAATGGCCCCAAGTTCCAGCTTTGGTCTCTTTTGGTCTCCTTTTACTTACAGGCTAAATAACACGCGCAAGACTCATATCTGCTAGCTAAATCTTCTTGAATGTCACTCCTAGGACTCAAAGGAAGGGTTTCCAATAACTCTCTCCCCTTCTGGCGCTTCTTTCCCCCAACTTCCACTTTTGGTCTCTTTTGCTCCTTTTTGGCTTAGCGGGTAAAGAACCCGTGCGACACTCGTGCAGGCCGCTAAAACTTCTTGATTGTCACTGCTAGGACTCAAGGGAAGGGTTTCCAACCACTCTCTGCCCTCTTGGTGCTTCCTTGAGTCAATGGCCCCAACTTCCAGTTTCGTCTCTTTTGGTCCCCTTTTACTTACCGGCAAAATAAAACGCGCGAGATTCGTCTCTGGCTGCTAAAACTTCTTGAATGTCACTCTTAGGAGTCAAAGGAAGGGGTTCTAGTAACTCTCTCCTCTCCTGGCGCTTCTTTGCCCCAACGTCTACTTTTCATCTCCTTTGTTCCCCTTTGGCTTAGCAGGTAAAGAACCGTGCGACACTCGTGCAGGCCGTTAAAACTTCGTGATTGTCACTACTAGGATTCAAGAGAAGGATTTCCAACCACTCTCTCCCCTCTTGGCGCTTCCTTGCGCCAGTCGCCCTAACTTCCAGCTTCGGTCTCTTTTGATCCCCTTTTACTTACCGGCAAAATAACACGCGCGACACTTGTCTCTAGCCGCTAAAACTTCGTGAATGACACTCCTAGGACTCAAAGGAAGGGTTTTCAATAACTCTCTCCCCTCCTGGCGCTTCTTTCCCCCAACTTCGACTTTAGGTCTCTTTTGCTCCCCTTTGTCTTAGCGGGTAAAGAACCCGTGCGACACTCGTGCAGGCCGCTAAAACTTCTTGATTGTCACTGCTAGGACTCAAGGGAAGGGTTTCCAACCCCTCTCTCCCCTCCTGGCGTTTCTTTCCCCCAACTTCTACTTTTCATCTCTTTTGCTCCCCTCTTGGCGCTTCCTTGCGCGAATGGCCCCAACTTCCAGTTTTGGTCTCTTTTGTTACCCTTTTACTTACCGGCTAAATAACACGCCCGAGACTCATATCTAGCAACTAAAACTTCTTGAATGTCACTCCTAGGACTCAAAGGAAGGGTTTCCAATAACTCTCTCCCCTCCTGGAAATTCTTTGCGCCAATGGCCCCAAGTTCCAGCTTTGGTCTCTTTTGGTCTCCTTTTACTTACAGGCTAAATAACACGCGCAAGACTCATATCTGCTAGCTAAATCTTCTTGAATGTCACTCCTAGGACTCAAAGGAAGGGTTTCCAATAACTCTCTCCCCTTCTGGCGCTTCTTTCCCCCAACTTCCACTTTTGGTCTCTTTTGCTCCTTTTTGGCTTAGCGGGTAAAGAACCCGTGCGACACTCGTGCAGGCCGCTAAAACTTCTTGATTGTCACTGCTAGGACTCAAGGGAAGGGTTTCCAACCACTCTCTGCCCTCTTGGTGCTTCCTTGAGTCAATGGCCCCAACTTCCAGTTTCGTCTCTTTTGGTCCCCTTTTACTTACCGGCAAAATAAAACGCGCGAGATTCGTCTCTGGCTGCTAAAACTTCTTGAATGTCACTCTTAGGAGTCAAAGGAAGGGGTTCTAGTAACTCTCTCCTCTCCTGGCGCTTCTTTGCCCCAACGTCTACTTTTCATCTCCTTTGTTCCCCTTTGGCTTAGCAGGTAAAGAACCGTGCGACACTCGTGCAGGCCGTTAAAACTTCGTGATTGTCACTACTAGGATTCAAGAGAAGGATTTCCAACCACTCTCTCCCCTCTTGGCGCTTCCTTGCGCCAGTCGCCCTAACTTCCAGCTTCGGTCTCTTTTGATCCCCTTTTACTTACCGGCAAAATAACACGCGCGACACTTGTCTCTGGCCGCTAAAACTTCGTGAATGACACTCCTAGGACTCAAAGGAAGGGTTTTCAATAACTCTCTCCCCTCCTGGCGCTTCTTTCCCCCAACTTCCACTTTAGGTCTCTTTTGCTCCCCTTTGTCTTAGCGGGTAAAGAACCCGTGCGACACTCGTGCAGGCCGCTAAAACTTCTTGATTGTCACTGCTAGGACTCAAGGGAAGGGTTTCCAACCCCTCTCTCCCCTCCTGGCGTTTCTTTCCCCCAACTTCTACTTTTCATCTCTTTTGCTCCCCTCTTGGCGCTTCCTTGCGCGAATGGCCCCAACTTCCAGTTTTGGTCTCTTTTAGTACCCTTTTACTTACCGGCTAAATAACACGCCCGAGACTCATATCTAGCAACTAAAACTTCTTGAATGTCACTCCTAGGACTCAAAGGAAGGGTTTCCAATAACTCTCTCCCCTCCTGGAAATTCTTTGCGCCAATGGCCCCAAGTTCCAGCTTTGGTCTCTTTTGGTCTCCTTTTACTTACAGGCTAAATAACACGCGCAAGACTCATATCTGCTAGCTAAATCTTCTTGAATGTCACTCCTAGGACTCAAAGGAAGGGTTTCCAATAACTCTCTCCCCTTCTAGCGCTTCTTTCCCCCAACTTCCACTTTTGGTCTCTTTTGCTCCTTTTTGGCTTAGCGGGTAAAGACCCCGTGCGACACTCGTGCAGGCCGCTAAAACTTCTTGATTGTCACTACTAGGACTCAGGGCAAGGGTTTCCAACCACTCTCTTCCCTCTTGGTGCTTCCTTGCGCCAATGGCCCCAACTTCAAGTTTTGGTCACTTTTGGTCCCCTTTTACTTACCGGCTAAATAACATGCGCGAGACTCATATCTAGCAACTAAAACTTCTTGAATGTCACTCCTAGGACTCAAAGGAAGGGTTTCCAATAACTCTCTCCCCTCCTGGAAATTCTTTGCGCCAATGGCCCCAAGTTCCAGCTTTGGTCTCTTTTGGTCTCCTTTTACTTACAGGCTAAATAACACGCGCAAGACTCATATCTGCTAGCTAAATCTTCTTGAATGTCACTCCTAGGACTCAAAGGAAGGGTTTCCAATAACTCTCTCCCCTTCTGGCGCTTCTTTCCCCCAACTTCCACTTTTGGTCTCTTTTGCTCCTTTTTGGCTTAGCGGGTAAAGAACCCGTGCGACACTCGTGCAGGCCGCTAAAACTTCTTGATTGTCACTGCTAGGACTCAAGGGAAGGGTTTCCAACCACTCTCTGCCCTCTTGGTGCTTCCTTGAGTCAATGGCCCCAACTTCCAGTTTCGTCTCTTTTGGTCCCCTTTTACTTACCGGCAAAATAAAACGCGCGAGATTCGTCTCTGGCTGCTAAAACTTCTTGAATGTCACTCTTAGGAGTCAAAGGAAGGGGTTCTAGTAACTCTCTCCTCTCCTGGCGCTTCTTTGCCCCAACGTCTACTTTTCATCTCCTTTGTTCCCCTTTGGCTTAGCAGGTAAAGAACCGTGCGACACTCGTGCAGGCCGTTAAAACTTCGTGATTGTCACTACTAGGATTCAAGAGAAGGATTTCCAACCACTCTCTCCCCTCTTGGCGCTTCCTTGCGCCAGTCGCCCTAACTTCCAGCTTCGGTCTCTTTTGATCCCCTTTTACTTACCGGCAAAATAACACGCGCGACACTTGTCTCTGGCCGCTAAAACTTCGTGAATGACACTCCTAGGACTCAAAGGAAGGGTTTTCAATAACTCTCTCCCCTCCTGGCGCTTCTTTCCCCCAACTTCCACTTTAGGTCTCTTTTGCTCCCCTTTGTCTTAGCGGGTAAAGAACCCGTGCGACACTCGTGCAGGCCGCTAAAACTTCTTGATTGTCACTGCTAGGACTCAAGGGAAGGGTTTCCAACCCCTCTCTCCCCTCCTGGCGTTTCTTTCCCCCAACTTCTACTTTTCATCTCTTTTGCTCCCCTCTTGGCGCTTCCTTGCGCGAATGGCCCCAACTTCCAGTTTTGGTCTCTTTTAGTACCCTTTTACTTACCGGCTAAATAACACGCCCGAGACTCATATCTAGCAACTAAAACTTCTTGAATGTCACTCCTAGGACTCAAAGGAAGGGTTTCCAATAACTCTCTCCCCTCCTGGAAATTCTTTGCGCCAATGGCCCCAAGTTCCAGCTTTGGTCTCTTTTGGTCTCCTTTTACTTACAGGCTAAATAACACGCGCAAGACTCATATCTGCTAGCTAAATCTTCTTGAATGTCACTCCTAGGACTCAAAGGAAGGGTTTCCAATAACTCTCTCCCCTTCTGGCGCTTCTTTCCCCCAACTTCCACTTTTGGTCTCTTTTGCTCCTTTTTGGCTTAGCGGGTAAAGACCCCGTGCGACACTCGTGCAGGCCGCTAAAACTTCTTGATTGTCACTACTAGGACTCAGGGCAAGGGTTTCCAACAACTCTCTTCCCTCTTGGTGCTTCCTTGCGCCAATGGCCCCAACTTCAAGTTTTGGTCACTTTTGGTCCCCTTTTACTTACCGGCTAAATAACATGCGCGAGACTCATATCTAGCAACTAAAACTTCTTGAATGTCACTCCTAGGACTCAAAGGAAGGGTTTCCAATAACTCTCTCCCCTCCTGGAAATTCTTTGCGCCAATGGCCCCAAGTTCCAGCTTTGGTCTCTTTTGGTCTCCTTTTACTTACAGGCTAAATAACACGCGCAAGACTCATATCTGCTAGCTAAATCTTCTTGAATGTCACTCCTAGGACTCAAAGGAAGGGTTTCCAATAACTCTCTCCCCTTCTGGCGCTTCTTTCCCCCAACTTCCACTTTTGGTCTCTTTTGCTCCTTTTTGGCTTAGCGGGTAAAGAACCCGTGCGACACTCGTGCAGGCCGCTAAAACTTCTTGATTGTCACTGCTAGGACTCAAGGGAAGGGTTTCCAACCACTCTCTGCCCTCTTGGTGCTTCCTTGAGTCAATGGCCCCAACTTCCAGTTTCGTCTCTTTTGGTCCCCTTTTACTTACCGGCAAAATAAAACGCGCGAGATTCGTCTCTGGCTGCTAAAACTTCTTGAATGTCACTCTTAGGAGTCAAAGGAAGGGGTTCTAGTAACTCTCTCCTCTCCTGGCGCTTCTTTGCCCCAACGTCTACTTTTCATCTCCTTTGTTCCCCTTTGGCTTAGCAGGTAAAGAACCGTGCGACACTCGTGCAGGCCGTTAAAACTTCGTGATTGTCACTACTAGGATTCAAGAGAAGGATTTCCAACCACTCTCTCCCCTCTTGGCGCTTCCTTGCGCCAGTCGCCCTAACTTCCAGCTTCGGTCTCTTTTGATCCCCTTTTACTTACCGGCAAAATAACACGCGCGACACTTGTCTCTGGCCGCTAAAACTTCGTGAATGACACTCCTAGGACTCAAAGGAAGGGTTTTCAATAACTCTCTCCCCTCCTGGCGCTTCTTTCCCCCAACTTCGACTTTAGGTCTCTTTTGCTCCCCTTTGTCTTAGCGGGTAAAGAACCCGTGCGACACTCGTGCAGGCCGCTAAAACTTCTTGATTGTCACTGCTAGGACTCAAGGGAAGGGTTTCCAACCCCTCTCTCCCCTCCTGGCGTTTCTTTCCCCCAACTTCTACTTTTCATCTCTTTTGCTCCCCTCTTGGCGCTTCCTTGCGCGAATGGCCCCAACTTCCAGTTTTGGTCTCTTTTGTTACCCTTTTACTTACCGGCTAAATAACACGCCCGAGACTCATATCTAGCAACTAAAACTTCTTGAATGTCACTCCTAGGACTCAAAGGAAGGGTTTCCAATAACTCTCTCCCCTCCTGGAAATTCTTTGCGCCAATGGCCCCAAGTTCCAGCTTTGGTCTCTTTTGGTCTCCTTTTACTTACAGGCTAAATAACACGCGCAAGACTCATATCTGCTAGCTAAATCTTCTTGAATGTCACTCCTAGGACTCAAAGGAAGGGTTTCCAATAACTCTCTCCCCTTCTGGCGCTTCTTTCCCCCAACTTCCACTTTTGGTCTCTTTTGCTCCTTTTTGGCTTAGCGGGTAAAGAACCCGTGCGACACTCGTGCAGGCCGCTAAAACTTCTTGATTGTCACTGCTAGGACTCAAGGGAAGGGTTTCCAACCACTCTCTGCCCTCTTGGTGCTTCCTTGAGTCAATGGCCCCAACTTCCAGTTTCGTCTCTTTTGGTCCCCTTTTACTTACCGGCAAAATAAAACGCGCGAGATTCGTCTCTGGCTGCTAAAACTTCTTGAATGTCACTCTTAGGAGTCAAAGGAAGGGGTTCTAGTAACTCTCTCCTCTCCTGGCGCTTCTTTGCCCCAACGTCTACTTTTCATCTCCTTTGTTCCCCTTTGGCTTAGCAGGTAAAGAACCGTGCGACACTCGTGCAGGCCGTTAAAACTTCGTGATTGTCACTACTAGGATTCAAGAGAAGGATTTCCAACCACTCTCTCCCCTCTTGGCGCTTCCTTGCGCCAGTCGCCCTAACTTCCAGCTTCGGTCTCTTTTGATCCCCTTTTACTTACCGGCAAAATAACACGCGCGACACTTGTCTCTGGCCGCTAAAACTTCGTGAATGACACTCCTAGGACTCAAAGGAAGGGTTTTCAATAACTCTCTCCCCTCCTGGCGCTTCTTTCCCCCAACTTCCACTTTAGGTCTCTTTTGCTCCCCTTTGTCTTAGCGGGTAAAGAACCCGTGCGACACTCGTGCAGGCCGCTAAAACTTCTTGATTGTCACTGCTAGGACTCAAGGGAAGGGTTTCCAACCCCTCTCTCCCCTCCTGGCGTTTCTTTCCCCCAACTTCTACTTTTCATCTCTTTTGCTCCCCTCTTGGCGCTTCCTTGCGCGAATGGCCCCAACTTCCAGTTTTGGTCTCTTTTAGTACCCTTTTACTTACCGGCTAAATAACACGCCCGAGACTCATATCTAGCAACTAAAACTTCTTGAATGTCACTCCTAGGACTCAAAGGAAGGGTTTCCAATAACTCTCTCCCCTCCTGGAAATTCTTTGCGCCAATGGCCCCAAGTTCCAGCTTTGGTCTCTTTTGGTCTCCTTTTACTTACAGGCTAAATAACACGCGCAAGACTCATATCTGCTAGCTAAATCTTCTTGAATGTCACTCCTAGGACTCAAAGGAAGGGTTTCCAATAACTCTCTCCCCTTCTGGCGCTTCTTTCCCCCAACTTCCACTTTTGGTCTCTTTTGCTCCTTTTTGGCTTAGCGGGTAAAGACCCCGTGCGACACTCGTGCAGGCCGCTAAAACTTCTTGATTGTCACTACTAGGACTCAGGGCAAGGGTTTCCAACCACTCTCTTCCCTCTTGGTGCTTCCTTGCGCCAATGGCCCCAACTTCAAGTTTTGGTCACTTTTGGTCCCCTTTTACTTACCGGCTAAATAACATGCGCGAGACTCATATCTAGCAACTAAAACTTCTTGAATGTCACTCCTAGGACTCAAAGGAAGGGTTTCCAATAACTCTCTCCCCTCCTGGAAATTCTTTACGCCAATGGCCCCAAGTTCCAGCTTTGGTCTCTTTTGGTCTCCTTTTACTTACAGGCTAAATAACACGCGCAAGACTCATATCTGCTAGCTAAATCTTCTTGAATGTCACTCCTAGGACTCAAAGGAAGGGTTTCCAATAACTCTCTCCCCTTCTGGCGCTTCTTTCCCCCAACTTCCACTTTTGGTCTCTTTTGCTCCTTTTTGGCTTAGCGGGTAAAGAACCCGTGCGACACTCGTGCAGGCCGCTAAAACTTCTTGATTGTCACTGCTAGGACTCAAGGGAAGGGTTTCCAACCACTCTCTGCCCTCTTGGTGCTTCCTTGAGTCAATGGCCCCAACTTCCAGTTTCGTCTCTTTTGGTCCCCTTTTACTTACCGGCAAAATAAAACGCGCGAGATTCGTCTCTGGCTGCTAAAACTTCTTGAATGTCACTCTTAGGAGTCAAAGGAAGGGGTTCTAGTAACTCTCTCCTCTCCTGGCGCTTCTTTGCCCCAACGTCTACTTTTCATCTCCTTTGTTCCCCTTTGGCTTAGCAGGTAAAGAACCGTGCGACACTCGTGCAGGCCGTTAAAACTTCGTGATTGTCACTACTAGGATTCAAGAGAAGGATTTCCAACCACTCTCTCCCCTCTTGGCGCTTCCTTGCGCCAGTCGCCCTAACTTCCAGCTTCGGTCTCTTTTGATCCCCTTTTACTTACCGGCAAAATAACACGCGCGACACTTGTCTCTGGCCGCTAAAACTTCGTGAATGACACTCCTAGGACTCAAAGGAAGGGTTTTCAATAACTCTCTCCCCTCCTGGCGCTTCTTTCCCCCAACTTCCACTTTAGGTCTCTTTTGCTCCCCTTTGTCTTAGCGGGTAAAGAACCCGTGCGACACTCGTGCAGGCCGCTAAAACTTCTTGATTGTCACTGCTAGGACTCAAGGGAAGGGTTTCCAACCCCTCTCTCCCCTCCTGGCGTTTCTTTCCCCCAACTTCTACTTTTCATCTCTTTTGCTCCCCTCTTGGCGCTTCCTTGCGCGAATGGCCCCAACTTCCAGTTTTGGTCTCTTTTAGTACCCTTTTACTTACCGGCTAAATAACACGCCCGAGACTCATATCTAGCAACTAAAACTTCTTGAATGTCACTCCTAGGACTCAAAGGAAGGGTTTCCAATAACTCTCTCCCCTCCTGGAAATTCTTTGCGCCAATGGCCCCAAGTTCCAGCTTTGGTCTCTTTTGGTCTCCTTTTACTTACAGGCTAAATAACACGCGCAAGACTCATATCTGCTAGCTAAATCTTCTTGAATGTCACTCCTAGGACTCAAAGGAAGGGTTTCCAATAACTCTCTCCCCTTCTGGCGCTTCTTTCCCCCAACTTCCACTTTTGGTCTCTTTTGCTCCTTTTTGGCTTAGCGGGTAAAGACCCCGTGCGACACTCGTGCAGGCCGCTAAAACTTCTTGATTGTCACTACTAGGACTCAGGGCAAGGGTTTCCAACCACTCTCTTCCCTCTTGGTGCTTCCTTGCGCCAATGGCCCCAACTTCAAGTTTTGGTCACTTTTGGTCCCCTTTTACTTACCGGCTAAATAACATGCGCGAGACTCATATCTAGCAACTAAAACTTCTTGAATGTCACTCCTAGGACTCAAAGGAAGGGTTTCCAATAACTCTCTCCCCTCCTGGAAATTCTTTACGCCAATGGCCCCAAGTTCCAGCTTTGGTCTCTTTTGGTCTCCTTTTACTTACAGGCTAAATAACACGCGCAAGACTCATATCTGCTAGCTAAATCTTCTTGAATGTCACTCCTAGGACTCAAAGGAAGGGTTTCCAATAACTCTCTCCCCTTCTGGCGCTTCTTTCCCCCAACTTCCACTTTTGGTCTCTTTTGCTCCTTTTTGGCTTAGCGGGTAAAGAACCCGTGCGACACTCGTGCAGGCCGCTAAAACTTCTTGATTGTCACTGCTAGGACTCAAGGGAAGGGTTTCCAACCACTCTCTGCCCTCTTGGTGCTTCCTTGAGTCAATGGCCCCAACTTCCAGTTTCGTCTCTTTTGGTCCCCTTTTACTTACCGGCAAAATAAAACGCGCGAGATTCGTCTCTGGCTGCTAAAACTTCTTGAATGTCACTCTTAGGAGTCAAAGGAAGGGGTTCTAGTAACTCTCTCCTCTCCTGGCGCTTCTTTGCCCCAACGTCTACTTTTCATCTCCTTTGTTCCCCTTTGGCTTAGCAGGTAAAGAACCGTGCGACACTCGTGCAGGCCGTTAAAACTTCGTGATTGTCACTACTAGGATTCAAGAGAAGGATTTCCAACCACTCTCTCCCCTCTTGGCGCTTCCTTGCGCCAGTCGCCCTAACTTCCAGCTTCGGTCTCTTTTGATCCCCTTTTACTTACCGGCAAAATAACACGCGCGACACTTGTCTCTGGCCGCTAAAACTTCGTGAATGACACTCCTAGGACTCAAAGGAAGGGTTTTCAATAACTCTCTCCCCTCCTGGCGCTTCTTTCCCCCAACTTCCACTTTAGGTCTCTTTTGCTCCCCTTTGTCTTAGCGGGTAAAGAACCCGTGCGACACTCGTGCAGGCCGCTAAAACTTCTTGATTGTCACTGCTAGGACTCAAGGGAAGGGTTTCCAACCCCTCTCTCCCCTCCTGGCGTTTCTTTCCCCCAACTTCTACTTTTCATCTCTTTTGCTCCCCTCTTGGCGCTTCCTTGCGCGAATGGCCCCAACTTCCAGTTTTGGTCTCTTTTAGTACCCTTTTACTTACCGGCTAAATAACACGCCCGAGACTCATATCTAGCAACTAAAACTTCTTGAATGTCACTCCTAGGACTCAAAGGAAGGGTTTCCAATAACTCTCTCCCCTCCTGGAAATTCTTTGCGCCAATGGCCCCAAGTTCCAGCTTTGGTCTCTTTTGGTCTCCTTTTACTTACAGGCTAAATAACACGCGCAAGACTCATATCTGCTAGCTAAATCTTCTTGAATGTCACTCCTAGGACTCAAAGGAAGGGTTTCCAATAACTCTCTCCCCTTCTGGCGCTTCTTTCCCCCAACTTCCACTTTTGGTCTCTTTTGCTCCTTTTTGGCTTAGCGGGTAAAGACCCCGTGCGACACTCGTGCAGGCCGCTAAAACTTCTTGATTGTCACTACTAGGACTCAGGGCAAGGGTTTCCAACCACTCTCTTCCCTCTTGGTGCTTCCTTGCGCCAATGGCCCCAACTTCAAGTTTTGGTCACTTTTGGTCCCCTTTTACTTACCGGCTAAATAACATGCGCGAGACTCATATCTAGCAACTAAAACTTCTTGAATGTCACTCCTAGGACTCAAAGGAAGGGTTTCCAATAACTCTCTCCCCTCCTGGAAATTCTTTGCGCCAATGGCCCCAAGTTCCAGCTTTGGTCTCTTTTGGTCTCCTTTTACTTACAGGCTAAATAACACGCGCAAGACTCATATCTGCTAGCTAAATCTTCTTGAATGTCACTCCTAGGACTCAAAGGAAGGGTTTCCAATAACTCTCTCCCCTTCTGGCGCTTCTTTCCCCCAACTTCCACTTTTGGTCTCTTTTGCTCCTTTTTGGCTTAGCGGGTAAAGAACCCGTGCGACACTCGTGCAGGCCGCTAAAACTTCTTGATTGTCACTGCTAGGACTCAAGGGAAGGGTTTCCAACCACTCTCTGCCCTCTTGGTGCTTCCTTGAGTCAATGGCCCCAACTTCCAGTTTCGTCTCTTTTGGTCCCCTTTTACTTACCGGCAAAATAAAACGCGCGAGATTCGTCTCTGGCTGCTAAAACTTCTTGAATGTCACTCTTAGGAGTCAAAGGAAGGGGTTCTAGTAACTCTCTCCTCTCCTGGCGCTTCTTTGCCCCAACGTCTACTTTTCATCTCCTTTGTTCCCCTTTGGCTTAGCAGGTAAAGAACCGTGCGACACTCGTGCAGGCCGTTAAAACTTCGTGATTGTCACTACTAGGATTCAAGAGAAGGATTTCCAACCACTCTCTCCCCTCTTGGCGCTTCCTTGCGCCAGTCGCCCTAACTTCCAGCTTCGGTCTCTTTTGATCCCCTTTTACTTACCGGCAAAATAACACGCGCGACACTTGTCTCTGGCCGCTAAAACTTCATGAATGACACTCCTAGGACTCAAAGGAAGGGTTTTCAATAACTCTCTCCCCTCCTGGCGCTTCTTTCCCCCAACTTCCACTTTAGGTCTCTTTTGCTCCCCTTTGTCTTAGCGGGTAAAGAACCCGTGCGACACTCGTGCAGGCCGCTAAAACTTCTTGATTGTCACTGCTAGGACTCAAGGGAAGGGTTTCCAACCCCTCTCTCCCCTCCTGGCGTTTCTTTCCCCCAACTTCTACTTTTCATCTCTTTTGCTCCCCTCTTGGCGCTTCCTTGCGCGAATGGCCCCAACTTCCAGTTTTGGTCTCTTTTAGTACCCTTTTACTTACCGGCTAAATAACACGCCCGAGACTCATATCTAGCAACTAAAACTTCTTGAATGTCACTCCTAGGACTCAAAGGAAGGGTTTCCAATAACTCTCTCCCCTCCTGGAAATTCTTTGCGCCAATGGCCCCAAGTTCCAGCTTTGGTCTCTTTTGGTCTCCTTTTACTTACAGGCTAAATAACACGCGCAAGACTCATATCCGATAGCTAAATCTTCTTGAATGTCACTCCTAGGACTCAAAGGAAGGGTTTCCAATAACTCTCTCCCCTCCTGGCGCTTCTTTCCCCATACTTCTACTTTTGGTCTCTTTTGCTCCCCTTTGGCTTAGCGGGTAAAGAACCCGTGCAACACTCGTGGAGGCCGCTAAAACTTCTTGATTGTCACTACTAGGACTCAAGGGAAGGGTTTCCAACCACTCTTTCCCCTCTTCGCACTTCCTTGCGCCAATGGCCCTAACTTCTTGCTTTGGTCTCTTTTGGTCCCCTTTTCCTTAGCGGGTAAATAACACGCGCGAGACTCATATTTGGCACCTAAAACTTCTTGAATGTCACTCCTAGGACTCAAAGAAAGGGTTTCCAACAACTCTCTCCCCTCCGGGCGCTTTTTTCCCCCAACTTCCACTTTTGGTCTCTTTTGCTCCCCTTTGGCTTAGCGGGTAAAGAACCCGTGCGACACTTGTGCAGGCCGCTAAAACTTCTTGATTGTCACTGCTAGGACTTAAGGGAAGGGTTTCCAACCACTCTCTCCCCTCTAGACGCATCCTTGTGCCAGAGGCCCAACTTCTAGTTTTCATCCTCTTTGGTCCCCTTTTACTTACCGGCAAAAAAAAACGCGCGAGATTCGTCTCTGGCTGCTAAAACTTCTTGAATGTCACTCCTAGGACTCAAAGGAAGGGTTTCTAGTAACTCTCTCCCCTCCTGGCGCTTCTTTCCCCCAACGTCTACTTTTCATCTCCTTTGCTCCCCTTTGGCTTAGCGGGTAAAGAGCCCGTGCGACACTCGTGCAGGCCGCTAAAACTTCGTGATTGTCACTACCAGGATTCAAGAGAAGGGTTTCCAACCACTCTCTCCCCTCTTGGTGTTTCCTTGCGCTAATGGCCCCAACTTCCAATTTTGGTCTCTTTTGTTCCCCTTTTACTTACCGGCTAAATAACACGTGCGAGACTCATATCTGGCAGCTAAAACTTCTTGAATGTCACTCCTAGGACTCAAAGGAAGAGTTTCCAACAACTCTCTCCCCTCCTGGCACTTCTTTGCGCCAACGTCCCCAAGTTCCCGTTTTGGTCTTTCCTTTGGTCCCCTTTGGCTTAGCTGGTAAAGAACCCGTGTGACGCTCGTGGATGCTGCTAAAACTTCTTGATTGTCACTACTAGGACTCAAGGGAAGGGTTTCCAAGCACTCTCTCCCCTCTTGGCGCTTCCATGTGCAAGTAGCCCTAACTTCTAGTTTTGGTCTCTCTGTCCCCTTTTACTTACCGAAAAAATAACATGCGCGAGACTCGTCTCTGGCTTCTTAAACTTCTTGAATGACACTCCTAGGACTCAAAGGAAGGATTTCCAATAACTCTCTCCCCTCCTGGCACTTCTTTTCCCTAACTTTCACTTTTGGTCTCTTTTAGTCCCCTTTGGCTTAGATGGTAATGAACCCGTGCGACACTCGTGCAGGCCGCTAAAACTTCTTGATTGTCACTACTAGGACTCAGGGCAAGGGTTTCCAACCACTCTCTTCCCTCTTGGTGCTTCCTTGCGCCAATGGCCCCAACTTCAAGTTTTGGTCTCTTTTGGTCCCCTTTTACTTACCGGCTAAATAACATGCGCGAGACTCATATCTAGCAACTAAAACTTCTTGAATGTCACTCCTAGGACTCAAAGGAAGGGTTTCCAATAACTCTCTCCCCTCCTGGAAATTCTTTGCGCCAATGGCCACAAGTTCCAGCTTTGGTCTCTTTTGGTCTCCTTTTACTTACAGGCTAAATAACACGCGCAAGACTCATATCTGCTAGCTAAATCTTCTTGAATGTCACTCCTAGGACTCAAAGGAAGGGTTTCCAATAACTCTCTCCCCTCCTGGCGCTTCTTTCCCCCAACTTCTACTTTTGGTCTCTTTTGCTCCCCTTTGGCTTAGCGGGTAAAGAACCCGTGCAACACTCGTGGAGGCCGCTAAAACTTCTTGATTGTCACTACTAGGACTCAAGGGAAGGGTTTCCAACCACTCTTTCCCCTCTTCGCACTTCCTTGCGCCAATGGCCCTAACTTCTTGCTTTGGTCTCTTTTGGTCCCCTTTTCCTTAGCGGGTAAATAACACGCGCGAGACTCATATTTGGCACCTAAAACTTCTTGAATGTCACTCCTAGGACTCAAAGAAAGGGTTTCCAACAACTCTCTCCCCTCCGGGCGCTTTTTTCCCCCAACATCCACTTTTGGTCTCTTTTGCTCCCCTTTGGCTTAGCGGGTAAAGAACCCGTGCGACTCTTGTGCAGGCCGCTAAAACTTCTTGATTGTCACTGCTAGGACTTAAGGGAAGGGTTTCCAACCACTCTCTCCCCTCTAGACGCATCCTTGTGCCAGAGGCCCAACTTCTAGTTTTCATCCTCTTTGGTCCCCTTTTACTTACCAGCTAAATAACATGCCCGAGACTCGTCTCTAGCTGTTCAAACTTCTTGAATGTCACTCCTACGACTCAAAGGATGGGTTTCCAATAAATCTCTCCTCTCCTGGCGCTTCTTTCCCCCAACTTCAACTTTTGGTCCCTTTTGCTCCTCTTTGGCTGATATGAACCCCATTTGCACAAGGGCTGACTTAGGATCTTTAGGGTTAGAACCTTGTAGAAAAATTTGAAAATTTAGTGATGAATTTCTGGGCAAATTAGGTGTTGGTCCATGGTGTTAAAAATGACTGAAAAAGGAAGCAAAAACGCTGGTTTGGTGGTGGCTGGACAGAATTTTAGAAATGACGGTATCTCGAGTTATAGAACTCCAATTGAGGTGATTCCAAAACGAGGTGAAAGTTCTCGTTCTGAAATGCAATTTAGGCTCAAGAATCACTCAATTTGGCTTAGTAGAACGAGAGTTATGATAACGAAATAATTCTGGGCAGATTTGAGTTTTTTTTTGGAACTTTGGTGAAGAATTGAATGGGGGAAGAAAAGAATCACTCTTTCCAAGGAAGGCAACACACAAAGGGATGTGAAAGCCCTTTGATATAGCCAAGGTGTTCTTGAATCACTCAAGAACTTAGGAGAATCACTCTCACTAAGATAAAAGAGATAATCTCTAATATTTCTGAATCAAACTTAACTTGTCTTATTGATAAGAATGGTTCAGCTTATATAGAAGCTTTACCATCAGAATTAAAAAGGTTCCGTAACGGAAAATGAAACTACTTGATGGCTGATTGTAACTGAAATTGTGGCAACCAAAAAGTCACCCAACAGCCACTATGCGCCTCTTGGTCTTCCAAAGGCTGATTGTAACTGAAATTGTGGCAACCAAAAAGTCACCCAACAGCCACTAGCTATGCGCCTCTTGGTCTTCCAAAGGCTGATGCCTAAGTTGCCAATTGGGCCCTTATTACAATTTGAAATAAAACCAAACCAAAGCCCATTAGTTGATTAACCACAAAACATAATTTGGTCAGCCAACTTTACAAAGGATTGGGCCATTATTTAAAACAAACTAAAAACTTAAAAACTGAAGCAAAGTGGTGCCTTAGTTCTCCTCCATTTGGGCCATGATGCAATTCACAACCTTGATCTTTTCTCCTTGAAACTTGGGCTTGTATTCAATTAATATGGACAACACTTGTTGAAGAGCTTCTTTTGCTCTCCTTGCTCTAGCCCTTGTCATAGGTCCTCCAAGTCCTTCAAGAGGATCCTTGCCCTTGCTCATGGTCTTGTCCTCATCATTCTCTCCCTCTTGAGAAGGATTTGTCCTCAAATCGGATTCTCCATCTACATCAAAAAGAGATAAGTCAGAAACATTGAAGGTGGAACTAACATTATACTCACCCGGCAGCTCAATTTTGTAAGCATTGTCATTGATTCTTTCAAGCACTTGGAATGGACCATCTCCCCTTGGTTGAAGCTTTGACTTCCTTTGTTCCGGAAACCTTTCCTTTCTCATGTGCACCCAAACCCAATCTCCGGGTTCGAAGATAACCTTCTTTCTCCCTTTGTTGGCTTGTTTAGCATAGCTTTCATTTCTCCTCTCAATTTGATTTTTGACTCTCTCATGAAGCTTCTTCACATAGTCCGCCTTTGCTTGACCTTCTTTATGCTTAAAAACTGAAACATTAGGCATAGGCAAAAGATCAAGAGGAGTTAGTGGGTTAAAACCATAAACAACCTCAAAAGGAGAACAATTAGTAGTGCTATGAACAGCCCTATTGTAAGCAAACTCAACATGGGGTAAACAAACTTCCCAAGTTTTTAAGTTCTTTCTTAAAACTGTCCTAAGCAATGTTCCCAACGTCCTATTAACAACTTCCGTTTGCCCATCGGTTTGTGGGTGACAAGTGGTTGAAAATAACAATTTAGTGCCCAACTTGCCCCACAAGGTCCTCCAAAAATGGCTTAGGAACTTAGAGTCCCTATCACTGACAATGCTCCTTGGCAAACCATGGAGTCTCACAATCTCCTTGAAAAACAAATCAGCCACATGAGAAGCATCATTCACCTTTTTACATGGAATAAAATGAGCCATTTTAGAAAACCTATCAACAACCACAAAAATTGAATCTTTGCCACTACTTGTGTTTGGCAGCCCCAAAACAAAATCCATGGATAAATCAATCCAAGGATACTCCGGAATTGGCAATGGAGTATACAATCCATGAGGCTTTACCTTTGACTTTGCCTTTTTACAAACAATGCAATGTTCACAAAATTTCTGCACATCCTTTTTTAAATGAGGCCAATAAAAATGTTCTTGTAATGTTTTTAGAGTCTTTTGGACCCCAAAATGCCCCATTAAACCTCCTTCATGTGCTTCACTAACAAGCAAGTTTCTTGTAGAACATTTAGGCACACACAATTTGTTTTCTTTGAAAAGAAAGCCTTCATGTCTAAAGAAACCATTTTCTGAAAATTTTTCGCAATTTTTAAAAATTTCACCAAAAGTTTCATCACTTTCATACATGTTTTTCAAACATTCAAGACCAATCAATTTTGTTTCAAGCATAGAAAGCAAAGCATGACGCCGAGAAAGAGCATCAGCTACAATGTTACCTTTTCCTCTTTTATGTTTGATAACATAAGGGAATTGCTCTAGAAATTCCACCCACTTGGCATGCCTTTTGTTAAGCTTGCCTTGTCCCTTGATATATTTGAGGGACTCATGGTCACTATGAATAACAAATTCCTTGGGATAAAGGTAGTGTTGCCATGTTTTCAAAGCTCTCACTAAGGCATACAACTCTTTATCATAAGTTGAATAGTTAAGGGTAGGACCACTTAGCTTTTCACTAAAATAAGCAATCGGATGGCCTTCTTGCAACAACACAGCCCCAATCCCAACATTTGAAGCATCACACTCAATTTCAAAAGATTTTTGAAAGTTTGGCAAAGCAAGTATAGGGGCATTAGTTAGCTTTTGCTTAAGAACTTTGAAAGCTTCTTCTTGTTTCTCTCCCCATTTGAAACCAACATTTTTCTTAAGCACTTCATTTAGAGGTGCTGCCAATGTGCTAAAATCCTTCACAAATCTCCTATAGAAACTTGCTAAACCATGGAAACTTCTCACTTCGGTCACGGACTTAGGTGTAGGCCATTCTTGAATAGCCCTAACCTTTTCCTCATCCACTTGTACTCCTTTTGAACTTACAACAAAACCAAGAAACACAACATGGTTAGTACAAAAGATGCATTTTTCAAGATTGGCATACAATTGTTCTTCTCTAAGCACACACAAGACAGATTTTAAATGATCAACATGCAATTCAAGTGAAGTGCTATAGATAAGAATATCATCAAAGTACACCACAACAAATTTTCCTATGAATTTTCTCAAAACATGGTTCATTAATCTCATGAAAGTGCTAGGAGCATTAGTTAAGCCAAAAGGCATAACCAACCATTCATACAAACCATATTTTGTTTTGAAAGCAGTTTTCCATTCATCCCCTTCTCTAACCCTAATTTGATTGTATCCACTTTTTAAATCAATTTTAGAGAAGTAACATGCACCATGCAATTCATCAAGCAAATCATCAAGCCTAGGTATAGGATGCCTATATTTAATGGTGATGTTATTAAGGGCTCTACAATCAGAACACATGCGCCATGTCCCATCCTTTTTAGGAACCAAAATTACCGGGACAGCACAAGGACTCATGCTATCTCTTACCCATCCCTTACCAATGAGTTCATCCACTTGTCTTTGGATCTCCTTGGTCTCTTGAGGGTTGCTTCTATAGGCTGGCCTATTAGGCAAAGAAGCTCCTGGAATGAGATCAATTTGATGCTCAATACCTCTTAATGGTGGCAACCCACTTGGTACACTTGTTGGAAACACATCTCCAAATTCCTGCAAAAGAGACTTCACTCTAGAAGGCAAATCAAGGTTATCAAAAGTGTTAGTGGTCAAAACATAGTTTTTGCAAATTAACAAAAATAGGGGCTGTTTAGATAGAAACAACCTCTTGACCTCACTTTTTGTAGCTAAAAAGCTCTCCTTCACCTCAAGTGTTTCACTCTTCTTTTTCCTCTCATGTGTTTCTCTCTTTTTGTCCTCACTTTTTGAGCTCTCAAGTGTTTGGCTTTCTTTTTCTTTCTTTTCTTGGACAATCTTTTCTCTCATTTTTCTTTGATCCTCACACACCTCTTGCGGACTTAAAGGTTTGAGCACTCTCTTCTTGTCTTGGTGCATGAATGAGATTTTGTTGGTGAAACCATCATGATTGGCTCTTTTATCAAATTGCCATGGTCTCCCCAAGAGTAAGTGGCTGGCCTCCATAGGAACAACATCACAAAGCACCTTATCATTGTATCTTCCAATGGAAATATCCAACTCTACTTGCTTCCTTACTTGCACCTCTCCATCCTCACTAAGCCATTGAAGCCTATATGGCCTAGGATGTGGCTTTGTAACTAAATTCAATTTAGACACAAGTCTTGCACTCGCCACATTGGTGCAACTCCCTCCATCAATGATCACCATGCAAAGTTTACCATTGATCAAACATCTAGTATGGAAGATGTTTTCTCTTTGGCTCTCCTCCAAAGGCTTCAATTGGCTACCAAGTAACCGCCTTATCATCAACAAGTCTCCCTCTGGTGTTTTCTCCACCTCCTCCTCCACGTCCTCATTCTCCTCTCCCTCTTCAATTTCGGACTCACTTATATACTCTCCATCTCTAAGAATCATGGTTTTTTTGTTAGGGCACTCATATGCATAGTGTCCTAAGCCTTGGCACTTAAAGCACTTCACATCCCGACTCCTTTTAGAGGGTTGCTCTTGAGTTTTTAGAGGAGTTTTTGTTGGTGTAGGCGCTGCACTAGAAGTGGCAGCCCCTTTTCCCTTATCCTTCCAACTAGAAAAACCAAAATTAGTGGAGCTCCTTTTGGCCACACCTTTCCTTTTCAATTGTTGCTCCACTTGGATTGCTTTGTGAAGCAAGTCCTCCATTTCAACAAATTCCTGCAGTTCAACAATATCACGAATATCATTATTCAAACCACTAAGAAATCTAGCCATAGTTACCTCCTCATCCTCTTCTATCTTGGCTTGAATCATGAGCACCTCCATTTCCTTGTAGTACTCCTCAACGCCTTTGCTACCTTGGGACAACTTTTGAAGTTTGAATTTTAAGTCCCTAGAATAGCTTGCCGGCACATATCTCTTCCTCATGATCCTTTTCATTTCAACCCATGTATCCACCAATGGCTCCTCATTCCTAGCTCTCTCTTTTTGCAATTTGTTCCACCACACAAGAGCGTAATCGGAAAACTCCATAGCTGCAAGCTTTACCTTTTGGGCCTCTTCATAGGTATTACAAGTGAAAATATGCTCTATTTTGATCTCCCACTCCAAATAAGCTTCTGGGTCACTTCTTCCTTTGAATGGAGGAATAGAAATTTTGACTCCATCAATTCGGTTTTGTCTAGGAGCACCGTCATTACCTCTTCTCCTCCTTTCTTCTTCATCATAACCTCTATTCTCCAATTGGTCCAATCTTTCATGGAGCTCGTCATTTTGTTGCCTCATCAATCTCTCCAAATGTTGTGTCAAGGCTTGCATTTGGAAAGAAGAAAGTCCTCCTCCTTGATTAGGATTTCCTTCAGCCATCACAAACAAACAAATTCAAACGTAACAAGCAAATAGAAAGTAGAATTTGAAACCTCACCACACTCAAGTGTATCACACAATTATGGCTTTTTCTCTAATGAAAACACTCTTGCCTTTTACCACTCAAATTCTCCTTGGGTTCTTAGGCAATTCAAGATATTATGGCCACAACAAAGAACAATCCACCAATATGTGCAAGGTAAGGCTAGGTAGACAAAGAAAAGGCTAACAAATCACAAAAACAAAGGGGTAAAGGGAAATTGGTAAACAAGAGAATTAGCAACAATCCTTTAAGAACACCAATATATTACCTTATAACAAATTGTTGAAAAGCATGAATCATTCAGCCCAAAATTTTTTTATTTTTTTATTTTTTGTTTTTTAATACAATTTTCTTTTTTCACAAGGGCCTAACTTTTGCAATGATTCAGTACAATCACAAATAAAATGAACAATAAGGTAATCAATTGGCAAAAAGAGAATGAAGGAAGGATGTTACCAATTTGATGTTCAAACCCTTAAACCGGATCTGATACCAAATGATAACATACACCCAGTCCACCGGTTAGCATGATATTGTCCGCTTTGGGGGTTAACCCTCACGGTTTTGTTTCTCCCAGATATGACACACTAGGAAAAGGCCTCATGCTAGAAGGAAGGACGCCACAACTATTTAAAGACTGATAAGTCACTCCCCTCAACCGATGTGGGACTCATCATCCCCTCCCTCTTCAAGAGAGTCCGCCACGGACGCACCGATAAGGCACTTAAGCCGCCACAGATATGCCGATAAGGTCCATCGGCTCCGGCCCAGGCTCTGATACCAAATGATATGAACCCCATTTGCACAAGGGCTGACTTAGGATCTTTAGGGTTAGAACCTTGTAGAAAAATTTGAAAATTTAGTGATGAATTTCTGGGCAAATTAGGTGTTGGTCCATGGTGTTAAAAATGAGTGAAAAAGGAAGCAAAAACGCTGGTTTGGTGGTGGCTGGACAGAATTTTAGAAATGACGGTATCTCGAGTTATAGAACTCCAATTGAGGTGATTCCAAAACGAGGTGAAAGTTCTCGTTCTGAAATGCAATTTAGGCTCAAGAATCACTCAATTAGACTGAGTAGAACGAGAGTTATGATAACGAAATAATTCTGGGCAAATTTGAGTTTTTTTGGAACTTTGGTGAAGAATTGAATGGGGGAAGGAAAGAATCACTCTTTCCAAGGAAGGCAACACACAAAGGGATGTGAAAGCCCTTTGATACAGCCAAGGTGTTCTTGAATCACTCAAGAACTTAGGAGAATCACTCTCACTAAGATAAAAGAGATAAACTCTAATATTTCTGAATCAAACTTAACTTGTCTTATTGATAAGAATGGTTCAGCTTATATAGAAGCTTTACCATCAGAATTACAAAGGTTCCGTAACGGAAAATGAAACTACTTGATGGCTGATTGTAACTGAAATTGTGGCAACCAAAAAGTCACCCAACAGCCACTATGCGCCTCTTGGTCTTCCAAAGGCTGATTGTAACTGAAATTGTGGCAACCAAAAAGTCACCCAACAGCCACTAGCTATGCGCCTCTTGGTCTTCCAAAGGCTGATGCCTAAGTTGCCAATTGGGCCCTTATTACAACTTGAAATAAAACCAAACCAAAGCCCATTAGTTGATTAACCACAAAACATAATTTGGTCAGCCAACTTTACAAAGGATTGGGCCATTATTTAAAACAAACTAAAAACTTAAAAACTGAAGCAAAGTGGCGCCTTAGTTCTCCTCCATTTGGGCCATGATGCAATTCACAACCTTGGTCTTTTCTCCTTGAAACTTGGGCTTGTATTCAATTAATATGGACAACACTTGTTGAAGAGCTTCTTTTGCTCTCCTTGCTCTAGCCCTTGTCATAGGTCCTCCAAGTCCTTCAAGAGGATCCTTGCCCTTGCTCATGGTCATGTCCTCATCATTGGCTTAGCGGGTAAAGAACCCGTGCGACACTCGTGCAGGCCGCTAAAACTTCGTGATTTTCACTACTAGAATTCAAGGGAAGGGTTTCCAAACACTATCTCCCCTCCTGGCGCTTCTTAACGCAAATGGCCCCAAGTTCCCGTTTTGGTCTTTCCTTTGGTCCCCTTTGGCTTAGCGGGTAAAGAACCCGTAAGACACTCGTCCAGGCTGTTAAAACTTCATGATTGTCACTACTAGGATTCAAGGGAAGGGTTTCCAACCACTCTCTCACCTCTTGGCGCTTCTTTACGACAACGGCCCTAAGTTCCCGTTTTGGTCTTTCCTTTGGTCCCCTTTGGCTTAGCGGGTAAAGAACCCGTGTGACGCTCGTGTAGGCTGCTAAAACTTCTTGATTGTCACTACTAGGACTCAAAGGAAGGGTTTGCAACCACTCTCTCCCCCCTTGGCGCTTCCTTGAGCCAATGGCCCCAACTTCAAGTTTCGTCTCTTTTGGTCCCCATTTACTTACCGGCAAAATAAAACGCGCGAGATTCGTCTCTGGCTACTAAAACTTCTTGAATGTCACTCATAGGACTCAAAGGAAGAGTTTCCAAAACCTCTCTCCCCTCCTGGCGTTTCTTTGCGCCAACGGCCCCAAGTTCCCGTTTTGGTCTTTCCTTTGGTCCCCTTTGGCTTAGCGGGTAAATAACCCGTGTGACGCTCGTGTAGGCTGCTAAAACTTCTTGATTGTCACTACTAGGACTCAAAGGAAGGGTTTGCAACCACTCTCTCCCCCCTTGGCGCTTCCTTGAGCCAATGGCCCCAACTTCAAGTTTCGTCTCTTTTGGTCCCCTTTTACTTACCGGCAAAATAAAACGCGCGAGATTCGTCTCTGTCTGCTAAAACTTCTTGAATGTCACCTCTAGGACTCAAAGGAAGAGTTTCCAACAACTCTCTCCCCTCCTGGCGTTTCTTTACGCCCACGGACCCCAAGTTTCCGTTTTGGTCTTTCCTTTGGTCCCCTTTGGCTTAGCGGGTAAAGAACCCGTGTGACGCTTGTGTAGGCTGCTAAAACTTCGTGATTGTCACTACCAGGATTCAAGAGAAGGGTTTCCAACCACTCTCTCCCCTCTTGGTGTTTCCTTGCGCTAATGGCCCCAACTTCCAATTTTGGTCTCTTTTGTTCCCCTTTTACTTACCAGCTAAATAACACGTGCGAGACTCATATCTGGCAGCTAAAACTTCTTGAATGTCACTCCTAGGACTCAAAGGAAGAGTTTCCAACAAATCTCTCCCCTCCTGGCACTTCTTTGCGCCAACGTCCCCAAGTTCCCGTTTTGGTCTTTCCTTTGGTCCCCTTTGGCTTAGCTGGTAAAGAACCCGTGTGACGCTCGTGGATGCTGCTAAAACTTCTTGATTGTCACTACTAGGACTCAAGGGAAGGGTTTCCAAGCACTCTCTCCCCTCTTGGCGCTTCCATGTGCAAGTAGCCCTAACTTCTAGTTTTGGTCTCTCTGTCCCCTTTTACTTACCGGAAAAATAACATGCGCGAGACTCGTCTCTGGCTGCTTAAACTTCTTGAATGACACTCCTAGGACTCAAAGGAAGGATTTCCAATAACTCTCTCCCCTCCTGGCACTTCTTTTCCCTAACTTTCACTTTTGGTCTCTTTTAGTCCCCTTTGGCTTAGATGGTAATGAACCCGCGCGACACTCGTGCAGGCCGCTAAAACTTCTTGATTGTCACTACTAGGACTCAGGGCAAGGGTTTCCAACCACTCTCTTCCCTCTTGGTGCTTCCTTGCGCCAATCGCCCCAACTTCAAGTTTTGGTCTCTTTTGGTCCCCTTTTACTTACCGGCTAAATAACATGCGCGAGACTCATATCTAGCAACTAAAACTTCTTGAATGTCACTCCTAGGACTCAAAGGAAGGGTTTCCAATAACTCTCTCCCCTCCTGGAACTTCTTTTCCCTAACTTTCACTTTTAGTTTCTTTTGGTCCCCTTTGGCTTAGAGGGTAATGAACCCGTGCGACACTCGTGCAGGCCGGTAAAATTTCTTGATTGTCACTACTAGGACTTAGGGGAAGGGTTTCCAACCACTCTCTTCCCTCTTGGCGCTTCCTTGCGCCAATGGCCCCAACTTCCAGTTTTGGTCTCTTTTGTTCCCCTTTAACTTACAGGCTAAATAACACGCGGGAGACTCATATCTGGCAGCTAAAACTTCTTGAATGTCACTCCTAGGATTCCAAGGAAGGGTTTCCAACAACTCTCTCCCCTCCTGACACTTTTTTCCCCCAATTTCCACTTTTCGTCTCTTTTGCTCCCCTTTGGCTTAGCGGGTAAAGAACCCGTGCTACACTGCTGCATGCCGCTAAAACTTCTCGATTGGCACTACTAGGACTCAAGGGAAGGGTTTCCCACTACTCTCTCCCCTCCTGGTGCTTCTTTCCCCCAACTTCTACTTTTGGTCTCTTTTGCTCCCCTTTGGCTTAGCGGGTAAAGAACCCGTGCGACCTTCGTTGAGGCCGCTAAAACTTCTTGATTGTCACTACTAGGACTCAAGGGAAGGGTTTCCAACCACTCTCTCCCCTCTTCGCACTTCCTTGCGCCAATGGCCCTAACTTCTAGCTTTGGTCTCTTTTGGTCCCCTTTTCCTTAGCGGGTAAATAACTTGCGCGAGACTCATATTTGGCACCTAAAACTTCTTGAGTGTCACTCCTAGGTCTCAAAGAAAGGGTTTCCAACAACTCTTTCCCCTCCTGGCGCTTCTTGCCCCCAACTTCCACTTTTGGTCTCTTTTGCTCCCCTTTGGCTTAGCAGGTAAAGAACCCGTGCGATACTTGTGCAGGCCATTAAAACTTCTTGATTGTCACTACTAGAACCAAGGGGAAGGGTTTCCAACACTATCTTCCCTCTTGGCGCAACGAAGCGCCAATGGCCCCAACTTCTAGTTTTGGTCTATTTTGGTCCCTTTTTACTTACCGGCTAAATAACATGCGCGAGACTCATATCTAGCAGCTAAAACTTCTTGAATGTCACTCCTAGGACTCAAAGGAAGGGTTTCCAATAACTCTCTCCCCTCCTGGCACTTCTTTGCGCCAATGGCCCCAAGTTCCTGTTTTGGTCTTTTTTTTGGTCCCTTTTGGCTTAGCGGGTAAAGAACCCGTGCGACACTCCTGCAGGCCGCTAAAACTTCTTGATTGTTACTACTACGACTGAAGGAAAGGATTTCCAACCACTCTCTCCCCTCTTGGTGCTTCCTTGCGCCAATGGCCCCAAGTTCCAGCTTTGGGTTCTTTTGGTCCCCTTTTACTTATCGGCTAAATAACACGCGCGAGACTCATATCTGGCCACTAAAACTTCTTGAATGTCAGTCCTAGGATTCCAGGGAAGGGTTTCCAACAACTCTCTCCCCTCCTCGCGCTTCTTTCCCCCAATTTCCAATTTTCGTCTCTTTTGCTCCCTTTTGGCTTAGCGGGTAAAGAACCTGTGCGACACTGCTGCAGGCCGCTAAAACTTCTTGATTGGTTCTACTAAGACTCAAGGGAAGGGTTTCCAACCACTCTCTCCCCTCCACGCGCTTCTTTGCGCCAACGGCCCCAAGTTCCCGTTTTGGTCTTTCCTTTGGCTTAGCGGGTAAAGAACCCGTGCGACACTCGTGCAGGCTGCTAAAACTTCTTAATTGTCACTGCTAGGATTCAAGGGAAGGGTTTCAAACCACTCTCTCCACCCTTGGTGCTTCCTTGCGCCAATGGCCCCAACTTCCAGTTTTAGTCTATTTTAGTCCCCTTTTACTTACCAGCTAAATAACACCCCCGAGACTCTGGCTGCTACAACTTCTTGAATGTCACTCTTAGGACTCAAAGAAAGGGTTTCCAACAATTCTCTCCCCTCCTGGCGCTTCTTTCCCCCAACTTCCACTTTTGGTCTCTTCTGGTCCCCTTTGGCGTAGCGGGTAAAGAACCCGTGCGACACTCGTGGAGGCCGCTAAAACTTCTTGATTGTCACTACTAGGACTCAAGGGAAGGGTTTCCAACCACTCTCTCCCTCTTCGCACTTCCTTGCGCCAATGGCCCTAATTTCTAGCTTTGGTCAATTTTGGTCCCCTTTTCCTTAGCGGGTAAATAACACGCGCGAGACTCATATTTGGCACCTAAAACTTCTTGAATGTCACTCCTAGGACTCAAAGAAAGGGTTTCCAACAACTCTCTCCCCTCTTGGCGCTTCTTTCCCCCAACTTCCACTTTTGGTCTCTTTTGCTCCCCTTTGGCTAAGCGGGTAAAGAACCCGTGCGACACTCGTGGAAGCCGCTAAAACTTCTTGATTGTCACTACTAGGACTCAAGGGAAGGGTTTCCAACCACTCTCTCCCCTCTTCGCACTTCCTTGCGCCAATGGCCCTAATTTCTAGCTTTGGTCAATTTTGGTCCCCTTTTCCTTAGCGGGTAAATAACACGCGCGAGACTCATATTTGCATCTAAAACTTCTTGAATGTCACTCCTAGGACTCTAGGGAAGGTTTTCCAACCACTCTCTCCCCTCTTCGCACTTCCTTGCGCCAATGGCCCTAATTTCTAGCTTTGCTTAATTTTGGTCCCCTTTTCCTTAGCGGGTAAATAACACGCGCGAGACTCATATTTGGCACCTAAAACTTCTTGAATGTCACTCTTGGGACTCAAAGAAAGGGTTTCCAACAACTCTCTCCCCTCCTGGCTCTTCTTTCCCCCAACTTCCACTTTTGGTCTCTTTTGCTCCCCTTTGGCTTAGCGGGTAAAGAACCCGTGCGACACTGATGCAGGCTGCTAAAACTTCTTGATTGGAACTAGTAGGACTCAAGGGAAGGGTTTCCAACCACTTTCTCCCCTCCACGCGCTTCTTTGCGCCAACGGCCCCAAGTTCCCGTTTTGGTCTTTCCTTTTGCTTAGCGGGTAAAGAACCCGTGCGACACTCGTGCAGGCTGCTAAAACTTCTTAATTGTCACTGCTAGGATTCAAGGGAAGGGTTTCAAACCACTCTCTCCACCCTTGGTGCTTCCTTGCGCCAATGGCCCCAACTTCCAGTTTTAGTCTATTTTAGTCCCCTTTTACTTACCAGCTAAATAACACCCCCGAGACTCATCTCTGGCTGCTACAACTTCTTGAATGTCACTCCTAGGACTCAAAGAAAGGGTTTCCAACAATTCTCTCCCCTCCTGGCGCTTCTTTCCCCCAACTTCCACTTTTGGTCTCTTCTGGTCCCCTTTGGCGTAGCGTGTAAAGAACCCGTGCGACACTCTTGCAGGCCGCTAAAACTTCTTGATTGTCAATACTAGGACTCAAGGGAAGGGTTTCCCACTACTCTCTCCCCTCTTGGCTCTTCCTTGCGCCAATGGCTCCAAGTTCCAGCTTTGGTCTCTTTTGGTCCCCTTTTACTTACCGGCTAAATAACATGCGCGAGACTCATATCTGCCAGCTAAATCTTCTTGAAAGTCACTCCTAGGACTCAAAGGAAGGGTTTCCAATAACTCTCTCCCCTCCTGGCGCTTCTTTCCCCCAACTTCCACTTTTGGTCTCTTTTGCTCCCCTTTGGCTAAGCAGGTAAAGAACCCGTGCGACACTCGTGGAGGACGCTAAAACTTCTTGATTGTCACTACTAGGACTCAAGGGAAGGGTTTCCAACCACTCTCTCCCCTCTTCGCACTTCCTTGCGCCAATGGCCCTAATTTCTAGCTTTGGTCAATTTTGGTCCCCTTTTCCTTAGCGGGTAAATAACACGCGCGAGACTCATATTTGGCACCTAAAACTTCTTGAATGTCACTCCTAGGACTCAAGGGAAGGGTTTCCAACCACTCTCTCCCCTCCTGGCGCTTCTTTCCCCCAACTTCCACTTTTGGTCTCTTTTGCTCCCCTTTGGCTTAGCGGGTAAAGAACCCGTGCGACACTGATGCAGGCTGCTAAAACTACTTGATTGGAACTACTCCTTTGGCTTAGCGGGTAAAGAACCCGTGCGACACTGATGCAGGCTGCTAAAACTTCTTGATTGGAACTACTAGGACTCAAGGGAAGGGTTTCTAACCACTTTCTCCCCTCCACGCGCTTCTTTGCGCCAACGGCCCCAAGTTCCCGTTTTGGTCTTTCTTTTGGCTTAGCGGGTAAAGAACCCGTGCGACAGTCGTGCAGGCTGCTAAAACTTCTTAATTGTCACTGCTAGGATTCAAGTGAAGGGTTTCAAACCACTCTCTCCACCCTTGGTGCTTCCTTGCACCAATGGCCCCAACTTCCAGTTTTAGTCTATTTTATTCCCCTTTTACTTACCAGCTAAATAACACCCCCGAGACTCATCTCTGGCTGCTACAACTTCTTGAATATCACTCCTAGGACTCAAAGAAAGGGTTTCTAACAACTCTCTCCCCTCCTGGCGCTTCTTTCCCCCAACTTCCACTTTTGGTCTCTTTTGCTCCCCTTTGGCTAAGTGGGTAAAGAACCCGTGCGACACTGATGCAGGCTGCTAAAACTTCTTGATTGGAACTACTAGGACTCAAGGGAAGGGTTTCCAACCACTCTCTTTCCTCTAGACGCATCCTTGTGCCAGAGGCCCAACTTCTAGTTTTGGTCCTTTTTGGTCCCCTTTTACTTACCGGCTAAATAACATGCCCGAGACTCGTCTCTGGCTGCTAAAACTTCTTGAATGTCACTCCTAGGACTCAAAGGATGGGTTTCCAATAAATCTCTCCTCTTCTGGCGCTTCTTTCCCCCAACTTCCACTTTTGTTCTCTTTTGCTCCTCTTTGGCTTAGCGGGTAAAGAACCCGTGCGACACTCGTGCAGGCCGCTAAAACTTCGTGATTTTCACTACTAGAATTGCCCCAAGTTCCCTTTTTGGTCTTTCCTTTGGTCCCCTTTGGCTTAGCGGGTAAAGAACCCGTGCGACACTCGTCCAGGCTCCCAAAACTTCTTAATTGTCACTGTTAGGACTTAAGGGAAGGGTTTCCAACCACTCTCTCCCCCTTTGGCGCAAGTGCCAATGGCCCTAACTTCAAGTTTTCGTCTCTTTCTGTCCCCTTTTACTTACCGGCAAAATAACACGCGCGAGACTCATCTCTGGCTGCTAAAACTTCTTGAATGTCACTCCTCGGACTCAAAGGAAGGGTTTCCAATAAATCTCTCCTCTCCTGGCGCTTCTTTCCCCCAACTTCCACTTTTGGTCTCTTTTGCTCCTCTTTGGCTTAGCAGGGAAAGAAACCGTGCGACACTCGTGCAGGCCGCTAAAACTTCTTGATTGTCACTGCTACGACTCAGAGGAAGGGTTTCCAACCACTCTCTCCCCTCTTGGTGCTTCCTTGCGCCAATGGCCCCAACTTCCAGTTTCGGTCTTTCCTTTGGTCCCCTTTGGCTTAGCAAGTAAAGAACCCGTGCGACGCTCGTGCAAGGCGCTAAAACTTCTTGATTGTCACTACTAGGAATCAAGGGAAGGGTTTCCAACCACTTTGTCCCCCCTTGGCGCTTCCTTGCGCCAATGGCCCCAACTTCAAGTTTTCGTCTCTTCTGTTCCCCTTTTACTTACCGGCAAAATAAAAGGCGCGAGACTCATCTTTGGCTGCTAAAACTTCTTGAATGTCACTCCTAGGACTCAAAGGAAGGGTTTCCAACAACTCTCCCCTCTCCTGGCGCTTCTTCCCCCCAACTTCTACTTTTTATCTCTTTTGCTCCCCTTTGGCTTAGCGGGTAAAGAACCCGTGCGACACTCGTGCAGGCCGCTAAAACTTCTTGATTGTCACTGCTACGACTCAGGGGAAGGGTTTCCAACCACGCTTTCCCCTCTTGGTGCTTCCTTGCACCAATGGCCCCAACTTCCAGTTATGGTCTCTTTTGTTCCCCTTTTACTTACCGGCTAAATAACACGCGCGAGACTCATATCTGGCAGCTAAAACTTCTTGAATGTATTTCCAAGGACTTAAAGGAAGAGTTTCCAACAACTCTCTCCCCTCCTAGCACTTCTTTGCGCTAACGGCCCCAAATTCCCGTTTTGGTCTTTCCTTTGGTCCCCTTTGGCTTAGCGGGTAAAGCAACCGTGTGACGCTCGTGCAGGCTGCAAAAACTTCTTGATTGTCACTACTAGGACTCAAGGGAAGGGTTTCCAACCACTCTCTCCCCCCTTGGCGCTTCCTTGCGCCCATGGCCCCAACTTCAAGTTTTCGTCTCTTTTGGTCCCCTTTTACTTACCGGTAAAAGAAACTGGGCGAGAGTCGTTTCTGGCTGCTAAAAATTCTTAAATGTTACTCCAAGGACTCAAAGGAAGGGTTTCCAACAACTCTCTCTCCTCCTGGCGCTTCTTTCCCCAACGTCTACTTTTCACCTCCTTTGCTCACCTTTGGTTTAGTGGGTAAAGAACCGTGCGTCACTTGTGCAGGCCGCTAAAACTTCGTGATTGTCACTACTAGGATTCAAGAAAATGGTTTCCAACCACTCTCTCCCCTCTTGGCGCTTCCTTGCGCCAGTCGCCCTAACTTCCAGTTTCGGTCTCTTTTGGTCCCCTTTTACTTACCGGCAAAATAACACGTGCGAGACTTGTCTCTGGCCACTCAAAGGAAGGGTTTTCAATAACTCTCTCCCCTCCTGGCGCTTCTTTCCCCCAACTTCCACTTTAGGTCTCTTTTGCTCCCCTTTGGCTTAGCAGGTAAAGAACCCGTGCGACACTCGTGCAGGCCGCTAAAACTTCTTGATTGTCACTGCTAGGACTCAAGGGAAGGGTTTCCAACCACTCTCTCCCCTCCTGGCGTTTCTTTCCCCCAACTTCTACTTTTCATCTCTTTTGCTCCCCTCTTGGCGCTTCCTTGCGCGAATGTCCCCAACTTCCAGTTTTGGTCTCTTTTGTTACCCTTTTACTTACCGGCTAAATAACACGTGCGAGACTCATATCTGCCAGCTAAATCTTCTTGAAAGTCACTCCTAGGACTCCAAGGAAGGGTTTCCAATAACTCTCTCCCCTCCTGGCGCTTCTTTCCCCCAACTTCCACTTTTGGTCTCTTCTGGTCCTCTTTGGCGTAGCGGGTAAAGAACCCGTGCGACACTCGTGGAGGCCGCTAAAACTTCTTGATTGTCACTATTAGGACTCAAGGGAAGGGTTTCCAACCACTCTCTCCCCTCTTCGCACTTCCTTGCGCCAATGGCCCTAATTTCTAGCTTTGGTCAATTTTGGTCCCCTTTTCCTTAGCGGGTAAATAACACGCGCGAGACTCATATTTGGCACCTAAAACTTCTTGAATGTCACTCCTAGGACTCAAAGAAAGGGTTTCCAACAACTCTCTCCCCTCCGGGTGCTTTTTTCCCCCAACTTCCACTTTTGGTCTCTTTTGCTCCCCTTTGGCTTAGCGGGTAAAGAACCCGTGCGACACTTGTGTAGGCCGCTAAAACTTCTTGATTGTCACTGCTAGGACTTAAGGGAAGGGTTTCCAACCACTCTCTCCCCTCTAGACACATCCTTGTGCCAGAGGCCCAACTTCTAGTTTTCATCCTCTTTGGTCCCCTTTTACTTACCGGCAAAAAAAAACGCGCGAGATTCGTCTCTGGCTGCTAAAACTTCTTGAATGTCACTCCTAGGACTCAAAGGAAGAGTTTCCAACAACTCTCTCCCCTCCTGGCGTTTCTTTGCGCCAACGGCCCCAAGTTCCCGTTTTGGTGTTTCCTTTGGTCCCCTTTGGCTTAGCGGGTAAAGACCCGTGTGACGCTCGTGCAAGCTGCTAAAACTTCTTGATTGTCACTACTAGGACTCAAGGGAAGGGTTTCTAACCACTCTCTCCCCTCTTGGCGCTTCCTTGCGCCAGTCGCCCTAACTTCCAGTTTTGGTCTCTTTTGCTCCCCTTTTCATACCGGCAAAATAAAACGCGCGAGACTCGTCTCTGGCTACTAAAACTTTTTAAATGTGACTCCTAGGACTCAAAGGAAGGGTTTCCAACAACTCTCTCCCCTCTTGGCACTTTTTTTCCCATGTTCTACTTTTGGTCTCTTTTGGTCCCCTTTGGCTTAGTGGGTAAAGAACCGTGCAACACTCGTGCAGGCCACTAAAACTTCGTCATTGTCACTACTAGGATTCAAGGGAAGGGTTTCCAACCACTCTCTCCCCTCCTGGCGCTTCTTTACGCCAACGGCCCCAAGTTCCCGTTTTGGTCTTTCCTTTGGTCCCCTTTGGCTTAGCAAGTAAAGAACTCGTGTGACACTCGTGCAGGGCGCAAACACTTCTTTATTATCACTACTAGGACTCAACGGAAGGATTTCCAACCACTCTCCCCCTCTTGGCGCTTCCTTACGCCAGTCGCCCCAACTTCCAGTTTTGGTCTCTTTTGGTCCCATTTTACTTACCGGCAAAATAACACGCGCGAGACTTGTCTCTGGCCGCTAAAACTTCTTGAATGACACTCCTAGGACTCAAAGGAAGGGTTTTCAACAACTCTCTCCCCTCCTGGCGCTTCTTTCCCCCAACTTCAACTTTTGGTCTTTTTTGCTCCCCTTTAGCTTAGCGGGTAAAGAACCGTGCGACACTCGTGCAGGCTGCTAAAACTTTGTCATTGTCACTACTAGGATTCAAGGGAAGGGTTTCCAACCACTCTCTCCCCTCCTGGCGCTTCTTTACGCCAATGTCCCCAAGTTCCCGTTTTGGTCTTTCCTTTGGTCCCCTTTGGCTTAGCAAGTAAAGAACTCGTGTGACACTCGTGCACGGTGCAAACACTTCTTTATTATCACTACTAGGACTCAACGGAAGGCTTTCCAACCACTCTCCCTCTTGGCGCTTCCTTGCGCCAGTCGCCCTAACTTCCAGTTTTGGTCTCTTTTGGTCCCCTTTTACTTACCGGCAAAATAACACGCGCGAGACTTGTTTCTGGCCGCTAAAACTTCTTGAATAACACTCCTAGGACTCAAAGTGATGAGGACATGACCATGAGCAAGGGCAAGGATCCTCTTGAAGGACTTGGAGGACCTATGACAAGGGCTAGAGCAAGGAGATCAAAAGAAGCTCTTCAACAAGTGTTGTCCATATTAATTGAATACAAGCCCAAGTTTCAAGGAGAAAAGGCCAAGGTTGTGAATTGCATCATGGCCCAAATGGAGGAGAACTAAGGCGCCACTTTGCTTCAGTTTTTAAGCTTTTAGTTTGTTTTAAATAATGGCCCAATCCTTTGTAAAGTTGGCTGACCAAATTATGTTTTGTGGTTAATCAACTAATGGGCTTTGGTTTGGTTTTATTTCAAGTTGTAATAAGGGCCCAATTGGCAACTTAGGCATCAGCCTTTGGAAGACCAAGAGGCGCATAGCTAGTGGCTGTTGGGTGACTTTTTGGTTGCCACAATTTCAGTTACAATCAGCCTTTGGAAGACCAAGAGGCGCATAGTGGCTGTTGGGTGACTTTTTGGTTGCCACAATTTCAGTTACAATCAGCCATCAAGTAGTTTCATTTTCCGTTACGGAACCTTTGTAATTCTGATGGTAAAGCTTCTATATAAGCTGAACCATTCTTATCAATAAGACAAGTTAAGTTTGATTCAGAAATATTAGAGTTTATCTCTTTTATCTTAGTGAGAGTGATTCTCCTAAGTTCTTGAGTGATTCAAGAACACCTTGGCTGTATCAAAGGGCTTTCACATCCCTTTGTGTGTTGCCTTCCTTGGAAAGAGTGATTCTTTCCTTCCCCCATTCAATTCTTCACCAAAGTTCCAAAAAAAACTCAAATCTGCCCAGAATTATTTCGTTATCATAACTCTCGTTCTACTCAGCCAAATTGAGTGATTCTTGAGCCTAAATTGCATTTCAGAACGAGAACTTTCACCTCGTTTTGGAATCACCTCAATTGGAGTTCTATAACTCGAGATACCGTCATTTCTAAAATTCTGTCCAGCCACCACCAAACCAGCGTTTTTGCTTCCTTTTTCACTCATTTTTAACACCATGGACCAACACCTAATTTGCCCAGAAATTCATCACTAAATTTTCAAATTTTTCTACAAGGTTCTAACCCTAAAGATCCTATGTCAGCCCTTGTGCAAATGGGGTTCATATCACAAAGGAAGGGTTTTCAACAACTCTCTCCCCTCCTGGCGCTTCTTTCTCCCAACTTCAACTTTTGGTCTCTTTTGCTCCCCTTTGGATTAGCGGGTAAAGAACCCGTGCGACACTCATGCAGGCCGCTAAAACTTCTTGATTGTCACTGCTAGGACTCAAGGGAAGGGTTTCCAACCACTCTCTCCCCTCTTGGTGCTTCCTTGCACCAATGGCCCTAACTTCTAGTTTTGGTCTTCATTGGTCCCCTTTTATTTGCTGGCTAAATAACACGCGCGAGGCTCATATTTGAGTGCTAAAACTTCATAAATGTCACTCCTAGGACTCAAAGGAAGGGTTTCGAACAACTCTCTCCCCTCCTGGCGCTTCTTTCCCCAAACGTCTACTTTTCATCTCCTTTGGTCCCCTTTGGCTTAGTGGGTAAAGAACCGTGAGACACTCGTGCAGGCCGCTTAAACTTCGTGATTGTCACTACTAGGATTCAAGGGAAGGGTTTCCAACCACTCTCTCCTCTCTTGGCGCTTCTTTACGACAACGGCCCCATGTTCCCATTATGGTCTTTCCTTTGGTCCCCTTTGGCTTAGCGGGTAAAGAACACGTGTGACACTCCTGTAGGCTGCTAAAAATTCTTGATTGTCACTACTAGGACTCAAGGGAAGGGTTTCCAACCACTCTCTCCCCCCTTGGCGCTTCCTTGCGCCAATGGCCCCAACTTCAAGTTTCGTCTCTATTGGTCCCCTTTTACTTACCGGCAATATAAAACGCGCGAGATTCGTCTCTGGCTGCTAAAACTTCTTGAATGTCACTCCTAGGACTCAAAGGAAGAGTTTCCAACAACTCTCTCCCCTCCTGGCGTTTCTTTGCGCCAACGGCCCCAAGTTCCCGTTTTGGTCTTTCCTTTGGTCCTCTTTGGCTGCGTAAAGAACCCATGTGACGCTCGTGCAGGCTGCTTCAACTTCTTGAGTGTCACTACTAGGACTCAAGGGAAGGGTTTCCAACCACTCTCTCCCCCCTTGGCGCTTCTTGCGCCAATGGCCCCAACTTCAAGTTTTCGTCTGTTTTGGTCCCATTTTACTTACCGGCAAAATAAAACGCGCGAGACTCATCTCTGGCTGCTAAAACTTCTTGGATGTCACTCCTAGAACTCAAAGGAAGGGTTTCCAACAACTCTCTCCCCTCCTAGCGCTTCTTTCCCCCAACTTCCACTTTTGGTCTTTTTTGCTCCCCTTTGGCTTAGCGGATAAAGAGCCCGTGCGACACTCGTGCAGGCTGCTAAAACTTCTTGATTGTCACTGGTAGGACTCAAGGGAAGGGTTTCCAACCACTTTCTACCCTCTTGGTGCTTCCTTGAGCCGATGGCCCCAACTTCCATTTTCGTCTCTTTTGGTCCCCTTTTACTTACCGGCAAAATAAAACGCGCGAGATTCGTCTCTGGCTGCTAAAACTTCTTGAATGTCACTCCTAGGACTCAAATGAAGGGTTTCTAGTAACTCTCTCCTCTCCTGGCGCTTCTTTCCCCCAACGTCTACTTTTCATCTCGTTTGCTCCCCTTTGGCTTAGCAGGTAAAGAACCGTGCGACACTCGTGCAGGCCGCTAAAACTTCGTGATTGTCACTACTAGGATTCAAGAGAAGGGTTTCCAACCACTCTCTCCCCTCTTGGCGCTTCCTTGCGCCAGTCGCCCTAACTTCCAGTTTCGGTCTCTTTTGGTCCCCTTTTAGTTACCGGCAAAGTAACACGCGCGAGACTCGTCTCTGACTGCTAAAACTTCTTGAATAACACTCCCAGGCCTCAAAGGAAGGGTTTTCAACAACTCTTTCCCCTCCTGGCGCTTCTTTCCCCAACTTCCAATTTTGGTCTCTTTTGCTCCCCTTTGGCTTAGCGGGTAAAGAACCCGTGCGACACTCGTGCAGGCCGCTAAAACTTCTTGATTGTCACTGCTAGGACTCAAGGGAAGGGTTTCCAACCACTCTCTACCCTCTTGGTGCTCCCTTGAGCCGATGGCCCCAACTTCCATTTTCGTCTCTTTTGGTCCCCTTTTACTTACCGGCAAAATAAAACGCGCGAGATTCGTCTCTGGCTGCTGAAACTTCTTGAATGTCACTCCTAGGACTCAAAGGAAGGGTTTCTAGTAACTCTCTCCTCTCCTGGCGCTTCTTTCCCCCAACTTCTACTTTTCATCTCTTTTGCTCCCCTTTGGCTTAGCGGGTAAAGAATCGTGCGACACTCGTGCAGGCCGCTAAAACTTCATGATTATCACTACTAGGATTCAAGGGAAGGGTTTCCAATCACTCTCTCCCCTCTTGGCGCTTCTTTACGCCAACGGCCCAAAGTTCCCGTTTTGGTCTTTCCTTTGGTCCCCTTTGGCTTAGCAAGTAAAGAACCCGTGCGACACTCGTGCAGGGCGCTAACACGTCTTTATTATCACTACTAGGACTCAAGGGAAGGGTTTCCAACCACTCTCCCCCCTCTTGGCGCTTCCTTGCGCCAGTCGCCCTAACTTACAGTTTTGGTCTCTTTTGGTCCCCTTTTACTTACCGGCAAAATAACACGCGCGAGACTCGTCTCTGGCTGCTTAAACTTCTTGAATGACACTCCTAGACCTCAAAGGAAGGGTTTTCAACAACTCTCTCCCCTCCTGGCGGTTCTTTCCTCCAACTTCTACTTTTGGTCTCTTTTGCTCTCGTTTGGCTTAGCGGGTAAAGAACCCGTGCAACACTCGTGCAGGCCGCTAAAACATCGTGATTGTCACTACTAGGACTCAAGGGAAGGGTTTCAAACCACTCTCTCCACCCTTGGCGCTTCCTTACGCCAATGGCCCCAACTTCAAGTTTTCGTCTCTTTTGCTCTCCTTTTACATACAGGCTAAACAAAATGTGTGAGACTCGTCTCTGGCTACTAAAACATCTTGAATGTAACTCCTAGGACTCAAAGGAAGGGTTTCCAACAACTCTCTCCCCTCCTGGCACTTCTTTCCCCCACCTTCCACTTTTGGTCTCTTTTGCTCCCCTTTGGCTTAGCGAGTAAAGAATCCGTGCGACACTCCTGCAAGCTGCTAAAACTTCTTGATTGTCACTGCTAGGACTCAAGGGAAGGGTTTTCAACCACTCTCTCCCCTCCTGGCGCTTCTTTACGCCAATGGCCCCAAGTTCCCGTTTTGGTCTTTCCCTTGGTCCCCTTTGGCTTAGCAAGTAAAGAACCTGTGTGACGCTCGTGCAGGCTGCTAAAACTTCTTGATTGTCACTACTAGGACTCAAGGGAAGGGTTCTCAACCACTCTCTCCCCTCCTGGCGCTTCTTTACGCCAATGGCCCCAAGTTCCCGTTTTGGTCTTTCCTTTGGTCCCCTTTGGCTTAACTGGTAAAGAACACGTGTGACGCTCGTGCAGGCTGCTAAAACTTCTAGATCGTCACTACCAAAACTCAAGGGAAGGGTTTCCAACCACTCTCTCCCCCCTTGGCGCTTCCTTGCGCCAATGGCCCCAACTTCAAGTTTTCGTCTCTTTTTGTCCTCTTTTACTTACCGGCAAAAGAAAACGCGCGAGACTCGTCTCTGGCTACTAAAACTTCTTGGATATCATTCCTAGAACTCAAAGGAAGGGTTTCCAACAACTCTCTCCCCTCCTGGCGCTTCTTTCCCCCAACTTCCACTTTTGGTCTCTTTTGCTCCTCTTTGGCTTAGCGGGTAAAGATCCCTTGCGACACTCGTGCAGGCGGCTAAATCTTTTTTATTGTCACTACTAAGAGTCAAGGGAAGGGTTTTCAACCACTCTCTCCCCTCTTGGCACTTCTTTCTCCTAACTTTCACTTTTGGTCTCTTTTGGTCCCCTTGGCTTAGCGGGTAAAGAATCCGTGCGACACTCTCGCAAGCCGCTAAAACTTCTGGATTGTCACTACTAGGACTCAAGGGAAGGGTTTCGTACCACTATCTCCCCTCTTGGCGCTTCCTTGCACAAATGGCCCCAACTTCAAGTTTTGGTCTCTTTTGGTCCCCTTTTACTTACCTGCTAAATAACATGCGTGAGGCTCGTCTCTGAGTCGTAAAACTTCTTAAATCTCACTTCTAGGACTCAAAGGAAGGGTTTTGAACAACTCTCTCCCCTTCTGGCGTATCTTTACGGTAACGGGCCAAGTTCCCATTTTGGTCTTTCCTTTGGTCCCCTTTGACTTAGAGGGTAATGAACCCGTGCGACACTCGTGCAGGGGGCTAAAACTTCTTGATTGTCACTACTAGGACTCAGGGGAAGGGTTTCCAACCACTCTCTTCCCTCTTGGCGCTTCCTTGCGCCAATTGCCCCAACTTCAAGTTTTGGTCTCTTTTGGTCCCCTTTTACTTACCGGCTAAATAACATGCGCGAGACTGATCTATGGCTACTAAAACATATTGACTGTCACTCCTAGGTCTCAAAGGAAGGGTTTCTAATAACTCTCTCCCCTCCTGGCACTTCTTTGCGCCAATTGCCCCAAGTTCCTATTTTGGTCTTTCTTTTGGTCCCTTTTGGCTTAGCGGGTAAAGAACCTTGCGACACTCCTGCAGGCCGCTAAAAATTCTTGATTGTCACTACTAGGACTCAAGGGAAGGATTTTCCAACCACTCTCTCCCCTCTTGGCGCTTTCTTGCGCCAATGGCCCCAACTTCTAGTTTTGGTCTCTTTTGTTCCCCTTTTACTTACCAACTAAATAACACGCGCGAGACTTAAATCTGGCAGCTAAAACTTCTTAAATGTCACTCCTAGGACTCAAAAGAAAAGTTTTCAACAACTCTCTCCCCTCCTGGCGCTTCTTTGCGCCAACGGCCCCAAGTTCCCGTTTTGGTCTTTCCTTTGGTCCCCTTTGGCTTAACTGGTAAAGAACACGTGTGACGCTCGTGCAGGCTGCTAAAACTTCTAGATTGTCACTACCAGAACTCAAGGGAAGGGTTTCCAACCACTCTCTCCCCCCTTGGCGCTTCCTTGCGCCAATGGCCCCAACTTCAAGTTTTCATCTCTTTTGGTCGCATTTTACTTACCGGCAAAATAAAATGCGCGAGACTTAAATCTGGCAGCTAAAACTTCTTGAATGTCACTCCTAGGACTCAAAGGAATAGTTTCCAACAACTCTCTCCCCTCCTGGCGCTTCTTTCCCCCAACTTCTACTTTTCATCTCTTTTGCTCCCCTTTGGCTTAGCGGGTAAAGAACCGTACGACACTCGTGCAGGCCGCTAAAACTACGTGATTGTCACCACTAGGATTCAAGGGAGGGTTTCCAACCACTCTCTCCCCTTCTGGCGCTTCTTTACGCCAACGGCCCCAAGTTCCCATTTTGGTCTTTCCTTTGGTCCCCTTTGGCTTAGCGGGTAAAGAACCCGTGTGAGGCTTGTGCAGGCTGCTAAAACTTATTGATTGTCACTACTAGGACTCAAGGGAAGGGTTTCCAACCACTCTCTCCACCCTTGGCGCTTCCTTGCGCCAGTCGCCCGAACTTCCAGTTTTGGTCTCTTTTGGTCCCCTTTTACTTACCGGCTAAATAAAATGTGCGAGACTCGTCTCTGGCTACTAAAACATCTTGAATGTCACTCCTAGGACTCAAAGGAAGGGTTTCCAACAACTCTCTCCCCTCCTGGCACTTCTTTCCTCCAGCTTCCACTTTTGGTCTCTTTTGCTCCCCTTTGGCTTAGCGGGTAAAGAATCCGTGCGACACTCCTGCAAGCTGCTAAAACTTCTTGATTGTCACTGCTAGGACTCAAGGGGAAGGTTTTCAACCACTCTCTCCCCTCCTGGCGTTTCTTCACGCCAATGGCGCCAAGTTCCAATTTTGGTCTTTCCTTTGGTCCCCTTTGGCTTAGCGGGTAAAGATCCCGTGCGACACTCGTGGATGCTGCTAAACCTTCTTGATTGTCACTACTAGGACTCAAGGGAAGGGTTTCCAACCACTCTCTCCTCTCTTGGCGCTTCCGTGTGCAAGTCGCCCTAACTTCTAGTTTTGGTCTCTCTGTCCCCTTTGGCTTAGCGGGTAAAGAACCCATACAACAGTCGTGCAGGCCACTAAAACTTCATGATTGTCACTACTAGGACTCAAGGGAAAGGTTTCCAACCACTTTTGGTCTCTTTTGGTCCCCTTTGGCTTAGCAAGTAGAAAACCTGTGCGACACTCGTGCATACCGCTAAAAGTTCTTGATTGTCACTACTAGGACTCAAGGGAAGGGTTTCCAACCACTCTCTCCCCTCTTGGCCCTTCCTTACGCCAATGGCCCCAACTTCCAGTTTTGGTCTTTATTGGTCCCCTTTTTTTTACCAGCTAAATAACACGCGCGACGCTCGTATTTGAGTGCTAAAACTTCTTAAATGTCACTCCTAGGACTCAAAGGAAGGGTTTCGAACAACTCTCTCCCCTCCTGGCACTTCTTTACGCCAACGCCCCAATTTCCCGTTTTGGTCTTTCCTTTGGTCCCCTTTGGCTTAGCGGGTAAAGAACCCGTGTGACGCTCGTGCAGGCTGCTAAAACTTCTTGATTGTCATTACTAGGACTCAAGGGAAGGGTTTCCAACCACTTTCTCCCCCGTTGGCGCTTCCTTGCGCCAATGGCCCCAACTTCAAGTTTTCGTCTCTTTTGGTCCCCTTTTACTTACCAGCAAAATAAAACGCGCAAGAATCGTATCTGGCTGCTAAAACTTCTTGAATGACACTCCTTGGACTCAAAGGAAGGGTTTCGAACATCTCTCTTCCCTCCTGGCGCTTCTTTCCCTCAACTTCCACTTTTGGTCTCTTTTGGTCCCTTTTGGCTTAGCAAGTAGAAAACTCGTGCGACACTCGTGCATACCGCAAAAAGTTCTTGATTGTCACTACTAGGACTCAAGGGAAGGGTTTCCAACCACTCTCTCCCCCGTTGGCGCTTCCTTGCGCCAATGGCCCCAACTTCAAGTTTTCGTCTCTTTTGGTCCCCTTTTACTTACCAGCAAAATAAAACGCGCAAGACTCGTATCTGGCTGCTAAAACTTCTTGAATGACACTCCTTGGACGCAAAGGAAGGGTTTCCAACAACTCTCTCCCCTCCTGGCGCTTCTTTCCCTCAACTTCCACTTATGGTCTCTTTTGGTCCCCTTTGGCTTAGCAAGTAGAAAACTCGTGCGACACTCGTGCATACCGCAAAAAGTTCTTGATTGTCACTACTAGGACTCAAGGGAAGGGTTTCCAACCACTCTCTCCCCCGTTGGCGCTTCCTTGCGCCAATGGCCCCAACTTCAAGTTTTCGTCTCTTTTGGTCCCCTTTTACTTACCAGCAAAATAAAACGCGCAAGACTCGTATCTGGCTGCTAAAACTTCTTGAATGACACTCCTTGGACTCAAAGGAAGGGTTTCGAACATCTCTCTCCCCTCCTGGCGCTTCTTTCCCCCAACTTCCACTTTTGGTCTCTTTTGGTTCCCTTTGGCTTAGCAGGTAAAATACCCGTGCGACACTCTTGCATACCGCTAAAAGTTCTTGATTGTCACTACTAGGACTCAAGGGACGGGTTTCCAACCACTCTCTCCCCTCTTGGCCCTTCCTTACGCCAATGGCCCAACTTCCAGTTTTGGTCTTTATTGGTCCCCTGTTATTTACCGGCTAAATAACAAGCGCGACGCTCGTATTTGAGTGGTAAAACTTCTTAAATGTCACTCCTAGGACTCAAAGGAAGGGTTTCGAACAACTCTCTCCCCTCCTGGCACTTCTTTATGCCAACGCCCCAATTTCCCGTTTTGGTCTTTCCTTTGGTCCCCTTTGGCTTAGCGAGTAAAGAACCCGTGTGACGCTCGTGCAGGCTGCTAAAACTTCTTGATTGTCACTACTAGGTGATATGAACCCCATTTGCACAAGGGCTGACTTAGGATCTTTAGGGTTAGAACCTTGTAGAAAAATTTGAAAATTTAGTGATGAATTTCTGGGCAAATTAGGTGTTGGTCCATGGTGTTAAAAATGAGTGAAAAAGGAAGCAAAAACGCTGGTTTGGTGGTGGCTGGACAGAATTTTAGAAATGACGGTATCTCGAGTTATAGAACTCCAATTGAGGTGATTCCAAAACGAGGTGAAAGTTCTCGTTCTGAAATGCAATTTAGGCTCAAGAATCACTCAATTTGACTGAGTAGAACGAGAGTTATGATAACGAAATAATTCTGTGCAGATTTGAGTTTTTTTGGAACTTTGGTGAAGAATTGAATGGGGGAAGGAAAGAATCACTCTTTCCAAGGAAGGCAACACACAAAGGGATGTGAAAGCCCTTTGATACAGCCAAGGTGTTCTTGAATCACTCAAGAACTTAGGAGAATCACTCTCACTAAGATAAAAGAGATAAACTCTAATATTTCTGAATCAAACTTAACTTGTCTTATTGATAAGAATGGTTCAGCTTATATAGAACCTTTACCATCAGAATTACAAAGGTTCCGTAACGGAAAATGAAACTACTTGATGGCTGATTGTAACTGAAATTGTGGCAACCAAAAAGTCACCCAACAGCCACTATGCGCCTCTTGGTCTTCCAAAGGCTGATTGTAACTGAAATTGTGGCAACCAAAAAGTCACCCAACAGCCACTAGCTATGCGCCTCTTGGTCTTCCAAAGGCTGATGCCTAAGTTGCCAATTGGGCCCTTATTACAACTTGAAATAAAACCAAACCAAAGCCCATTAGTTGATTAACCACAAAACATAATTTGGTCAGCCAACTTTACAAAGGATTGGGCCATTATTTAAAACAAACTAAAAACTTAAAAACTGAAGCAAAGTGGCGCCTTAGTTCTCCTCCATTTGGGCCATGATGCAATTCACAACCTTGGTCTTTTCTCCTTGAAACTTGGGCTTGTATTCAATTAATATGGACAACACTTGTTGAAGAGCTTCTTTTGCTCTCCTTGCTCTAGCCCTTGTCATAGGTCCTCCAAGTCCTTCAAGAGGATCCTTGCCCTTGCTCATGGTCATGTCCTCATCATTCTCTCCCTCTTGAGAAGGATTTGTCCTCAAATCGGATTCTCCATCTACATCAAAAAGAGATAAGTCAGACACATTGAAGGTGGAACTAACATTATACTCACCCGGCAGCTCAATTTTGTAAGCATTGTCATTGATTCTTTCAAGCACTTGGAATGGACCATCTCCCCTTGGTTGAAGCTTTGACTTCCTTTGTTCCGGAAACCTTTCCTTTCTCATGTGCACCCAAACCCAATCTCCGGGTTCGAAGATAACCTTCTTTCTCCCTTTGTTGGCTTGTTTAGCATAGCTTTCATTTCTCTTCTCAATTTGATTTTTGACTCTCTCATGAAGCTTCTTCACATAGTCCGCCTTTGCTTGACCTTCTTTATGCTTAAAAACAATGAGTTCATCCACTTGTCTTTGGATCTCCTTGGTCTCTTGAGGGTTGCTTCTATAGGCTGGCCTATTAGGCAAAGAAGCTCCTGGAATGAGATCAATTTGATGCTCAATGCCTCTTAATGGTGGCAACCCACTTGGTACACTTGTTGGAAACACATCTCCAAATTCCTGCAAAAGAGACTTCACTCTAGAAGGCAAATCAAGGTTATCAAAAGTGTTAGTGGTCAAAACATAGTTTTTGCAAATTAACAAAAATAGGGGCTGTTTAGATAGAAACAACCTCTTGACCTCACTTTTTGTAGCTAAAAAGCTCTCCTTCACCTCAAGTGTTTCACTCTTCTTTTTCCTCTCATGTGTTTCTCTCTTTTTGTCCTCACTTTTTGAGCTCTCAAGTGTTTGGCTTTCTTTTTCTTTGTTTTCTTGGACAATCTTTTCTCTCATTTTTCTTTGATCCTCACACACCTCTTGCGGACTTAAAGGTTTGAGCACTATCTTCTTGTCTTGGTGCATGAATGAGATTTTGTTGGTGAAACCATCATGATTGGCTCTTTTATCAAATTGCCATGGTCTCCCCAAGAGTAAGTGGCTGGCCTCCATAGGAACAACATCACAAAGCACCTTATCATTGTATCTTCCAATGGAAATATCCAACTCTACTTGCTTCCTTACTTGCACCTCTCCATCCTCACTAAGCCATTGAAGCCTATATGGCCTAGGATGTGGCTTTGTAACTAAATTCAATTTAGACACAAGTCTTGCACTCGCCACATTGGTGCAACTCCCTCCATCAATGATCACCATGCAAAGTTTACCATTGATCAAACATCTAGTATGGAAGATGTTTTCTCTTTGGCTCTCCTCCAAAGGCTTCAATTGGCTACCAAGTAACCGCCTTATCATCAACAAGTCTCCCTCTGGTGTTTTCTCCACCTCCTCCTCCACGTCCTCATTCTCCTCTCCCTCTTCAATTTCGGACTCACTTATATACTCTCCATCTCTAAGAATCATGGTTTTTTTGTTAGGGCACTCATATGCATAGTGTCCTAAGCCTTGGCACTTAAAGCACTTCACATCCCGACTCCTTTTAGAGGGTTGCTCTTGAGTTTTTAGAGGAGTTTTTGTTGGTGTAGGCGCTGCACTAGAAGTGGCAGCCCCTTTTCCCTTATCCTTCCAACTAGAAAAACCAAAATTAGTGGAGCTCCTTTTGGCCACACCTTTCCTTTTCAATTGTTGCTCCACTTGGATTGCTTTGTGAAGCAAGTCCTCCATTTCAACAAATTCCTGCAGTTCAACAATATCACGAATATCATTATTCAAACCACTAAGAAATCTAGCCATAGTTACCTCCTCATCCTCTTCTATCTTGGCTTGAATCATGAGCACCTCCATTTCCTTGTAGTACTCCTCAACGCCTTTGCTACCTTGGGACAACTTTTGAAGTTTGAATTTTAAGTCCCTAGAATAGCTTGCCGGCACATATCTCTTCCTCATGATCCTTTTCATTTCAACCCATGTATCCACCAATGGCTCCTCATTCCTAGCTCTCTCTTTTTGCAATTTGTTCCACCACACAAGAGCGTAATCGGAAAACTCCATAGCTGCAAGCTTTACCTTTTGGGCCTCTTCATAGGTATTACAAGTGAAAATATGCTCTATTTTGATCTCCCACTCCAAATAAGCTTCTGGGTCACTTCTTCCTTTGAATGGAGGAATAGAAATTTTGACTCCATCAATTCGGTTTTGTCTAGGAGCACCGTCATTACCTCTTCTCCTCCTTTCTTCTTCATCATAACCTCTATTCTCCAATTGGTCCAATCTTTCATGGAGCTCGTCATTTTGTTGCCTCATCAATCTCTCCAAATGTTGTGTCAAGGCTTGCATTTGGAAAGAAGAAAGTCCTCCTCCTTGATTAGGATTTCCTTCAGCCATCACAAACAAACAAATTCAAACGTAACAAGCAAATAGAAAGTAGAATTTGAAACCTCACCACACTCAAGTGTATCACACAATTATGGCTTTTTCTCTAATGAAAACACTCTTGCCTTTTACCACTCAAATTCTCCTTGGGTTCTTAGGCAATTCAAGATATTATGGCCACAACAAAGAACAATCCACCAATATGTGCAAGGTAAGGCTAGGTAGACAAAGAAAAGGCTAACAAATCACAAAAACAAAGGGGTAAAGAGAAATTGGTAAACAAGAGAATTAGCAACAATCCTTTAAGAACACCAATATATTACCTTATAACAAATTGTTGAAAAGCATGAATCATTCAGCCCAAAATTTTCTTCTTTTTTTTTTTTTTTGTTTTTTTATACGATTTTTTTTTTTGAATTTTCACAAGGGCTTAACTTTTGCAATGATTCAGTACAATCACAAATAATATGAACAATAAGGTAATCAATTGGGAAAAAAAAAAGAATGAAGGAAGGATGTTACCAATTTGACGTTCAAACCCTTAAACCGGAGCTTTGATACCAAATGATATGAACCCCATTTGCACAAGGGCTGACTTAGGATCTTTAGGGTTAGAACCTTGTAGAAAAATTTGAAAATTTAGTGATGAATTTCTGGGCAAATTAGGTGTTGGTCCATGGTGTTAAAAATGAGTGAAAAAGGAAGCAAAAACGCTGGTTTGGTGGTGGCTGGACAGAATTTTAGAAATGACGGTATCTCGAGTTATAGAACTCCAATTGAGGTGATTCCAAAACGAGGTGAAAGTTCTCGTTCTGAAATGCAATTTAGGCTCAAGAATCACTCAATTTGACTGAGTAGAACGAGAGTTATGATAACGAAATAATTCTGGGCAGATTTGAGTTTTTTTGGAACTTTGGTGAAGAATTGAATGGGGGAAGGAAAGAATCACTCTTTCCAAGGAAGGCAACACACAAAGGGATGTGAAAGCCCTTTGATACAGCCAAGGTGTTCTTGAATCACTCAAGAACTTAGGAGAATCACTCTCACTAAGATAAAAGAGATAAACTCTAATATTTCTGAATCAAACTTAACTTGTCTTATTGATAAGAATGGTTCAGCTTATATAGAAGCTTTACCATCAGAATTACAAAGGTTCCGTAACGGAAAATGAAACTACTTGACGGCTGATTGTAACTGAAATTGTGGCAACCAAAAAGTCACCCAACAGCCACTATGCGCCTCTTGGTCTTCCAAAGGCTGATTGTAACTGAAATTGTGGCAACCAAAAAGTCACCCAACAGCCACTAGCTATGCGCCTCTTGGTCTTCCAAAGGCTGATGCCTAAGTTGCCAATTGGGCCCTTATTACAACTTGAAATAAAACCAAACCAAAGCCCATTAGTTGATTAACCACAAAACATAATTTGGTCAGCCAACTTTACAAAGGATTGGGCCATTATTTAAAACAAACTAAAAACTTAAAAACTGAAGCAAAGTGGCGCCTTAGTTCTCCTCCATTTGGGCCATGATGCAATTCACAACCTTGGTCTTTTCTCCTTGAAACTTGGGCTTGTATTCAATTAATATGGACAACACTTGTTGAAGAGCTTCTTTTGCTCTCCTTGCTCTAGCCCTTGTCATAGGTCCTCCAAGTCCTTCAAGAGGATCCTTGCCCTTGCTCATGGTCATGTCCTCATCACTAGGACTCAAGGAAAGGGTTTCCAACCACTCTCTCTCCCGTTGGCGCTTCCTTGCGCCAATGGCCCCAACTTCAAGTTTTCATCTCTTTTGATCCCCTTTTACTTACCAGCAAAATAAAACGCGCGAGACTCGTATCTGGCTGCTAAAACTTCTTGAATGACACTCCTAGGACTCAAAGGAAGGGTTTCGAACATTTCTTTCCCCTCCTGGCGCTTTTTTCCCTCAACTTCCACTTTTGGTCTCTTTTGGTCCCTTTTGGCTTAGCGGGTAAAGAACCCATACGACACTAGTGCAGGCCACTAAAACTTCTTGCTGTCACTACTAGGACTCAAGGGAAAGGTTTCCAACCACTCTCTCCCCTCTTGGTTTTTCCTTGCGCCAATGGCCCCAACTTCCAGTTTTCGTCTCTTTTGGTCCCCTTTTACTTACTGGCAAAATAAAACGTGCGAGACTCGTCTCTGGCTGCTAAAACTTCTTAAATGTGACTCCTAGGATGCAAAGGAAGGGTTTCCAACAACTCTCTCCCCTCCTGGCGCTTCTTTCCCCCAACTTTCACTTTTGGTCTCTTTTGCTCCCCTTTGGCTTAGAGGGTAAAGAGCCCGTGCGACACTCGTGCTGGCTGCTAAAACTTCTTAATTGTCACTGCTAGGACTCAAGGGAAGGGTTTCAAACCACTCTCTCCACCCTTGGCGCTTCCTTGCGCCAATGGCCCCAACTTAAAGTTTTCGTCTCTTTTGGTCTCCTTTTACTCACCGGCTAAATAAAATGTGCGAGACTCGTCTCTGGCTACTAAAACATCTTGAATGTCACTCCTAGGACTCAAAGGAAAGGTTTCCAATAACTCTCTCCCTTCCTTGGACTTCTTTCCCCCACCTTCCACTTTTGGTCTCTTTTGCTCCCCTTTGGCTTAGCAGGTAAAGAATCCGTGCGACACTCCTGCAAGCTGCTAAAACTTCTTGATTGTTACTACTAGGACTTAAGGGAAGGGTTTCCAACCACTCTCTCCCCTCTTGGCGCTTCCTTGCGCCAATGGCCCCAACTTCCAGTTTTGGTCTTCATTGGTCCCCTTTTATTTACCGGCTAAATAACACGCGCGAGGCTCATATTTGAGTGCTAAAACTTCATAAATGTCACTCCTAGGACTCAAGGGAAGGGTTTTCAACCACTCTCTCCCCTCCTGGCGCTTCTTTACGCCAATGGCCCCAAGTTCCCGTTTTGGTCTTTCCTTTGGTCCCCTTTCGCTTAGCAAGTAAAGAACCTGTGTGACGCTCGTGCAGGCTGCTAAAACTTCTTGATTGTCACTACTAGGACTCAAGGGAAGGGTTTCCAACCACTCTCTCCACCCTTGGCGCTTCCTTGCGCCAATGGCCCCAACTTCAAATTTTCATCTCTTTTGGTCTCCTTTTACTTACCGGCTAAATAAAATGTGCGAGACTCGTCTCTGGCTACTAAAACATCTTGAATGTCACTCCTAGGACTCAAAGGAAGGGTGTCCAACAACTCTCTCCCCTCCTGGCACTTCTTTCCCCCACCTTCCACTTTTTGTCTCTTTTGCTCCCCTTTGGCTTAGCGGGTAAAGAATCCGTGCGACACTCGTGCAAGCTGCTAAAACTTCTTGATTGTCACTGCTAGGACTCAAGGGAAAGGTTTTCAACCACTCTCTCCCCTCCTGGCGCTTCTTTACGCCAAGGGCGCCAAGTTCCAATTTTGGTCTTTCCTTTGGTCCCTTTTGGCTTAGCGGGTAAAGAACCCGTGTGACACTCGTGGATGCTGCTAAAACCTCTTGATTGTCACTACTAGGACTCAAGGGTAGGGTTTCCAACCACTCTCTCCACCCTTGGCGCTTCCTTGCGCCAATGGCCCCACTTTCCTGTTTTGGTCTTCATTGGTCCCCTTTTATTTACAGGCTAAATAACACGCGCGAGGCTCATACTTGAGTGCTAAAACTTCATAAATGTCACTCCTAGGACTCAAGGGAAGGGTTTTCAACCACTCTCTCCCCTCCTGGCGCTTCTTTACGCCAATGGCGCCAAGTTCCAATTTTGGTCTTTCCTTTGGTGCCCTTTGGCTTAGCGGGTAAAGAACCTGTGTGACGCTCGTGCAGGCTGCTAAAACTTCTTGATTGTCACTACTAGGACTCAAGGGAAGGGTTTCCAACCACACTCTCCACCCTTGGCGCTTCCTTGCGCCAATGGCCCCAACTTCAAGTTTTCGTCTCTTTTGTTCTCCTTTTACTTACCGGCTAAATAAAATGTGCGAGACTAATCTCTGGCTACTAAAACATCTTGAATGTCACTCCTAGGACTCAAAGGAAGGGTTTCCAACAACTCTCTCCCCTCCTGGCACTTCTTTCCCCCACCTTCCACTTTTGGTCTCTTTTGCTCCCCTTTGGCTTAGCGGGTAAAGAATCCGTGCGACACTCCTGCAAGCTGCTAAAACTTCTTGATTGTTACTACTAGGACTCAAGGAAAGGGTTTCCAACCTCTCTCTCCCCTCTTGGCACTTCTTTCCCCCACCTTCCACTTTTGGTCTCTTTTGCTCCCCTTTGGCTTAGCGGGTAAAGAATCCGTGCGACACTCCTACAAGCTGATAAAACTTCTTGATTGTCACTACTAGGACTCAAGGAAAGGGTTTCCAACCACTCTCTTCTCTCTTGGCGCTTCAATCCGCAAGTCGCCCAAACTTCTAGTTTTCGTCTCTCTGTCCACTTTTACTTACCGGCAAAATAACACGCGTGAGACTATCTCTGACTGCTAAAACTTCTTGAATGACACTCCTAGGACTCAAAGGAAGGGTTTCGAACATCTCTCTCCCCTCCTGGCGCTTCTGTCCCTCAACTTCCACTTTTGGTCCCCTTTGGCTTAATGGGTAAAGAACCCATACGACACTTGTGCAGGCCACTAAAACTTCTTAATTGTCACTACTAGGACTCAAGGAAAGGGTTTCCAACCACTCTCTTCTCTCTTGGCGCTTCCATGTGCAAGTCGCCCTAACTTCTAGTTTTGGTCTCTCTGTCCACTTTTATTTACCGGCAAAATAACACGCGCGACACTCATCTCTGACTGCTAAAACTTCTTGAATGACACTCCTAGGACTCAAAGGAAGGGTTTCGAACATCTCTCTCCCCTCCTGGCGCTTCTTTCCCTCAACTTTCACTTTTGGTCCCCTTAGGCTTAACGGGTAAAGAATCCATACGACACTTGTGCAGGCCACTAAAACTTCTTGATTGTCACTACTAGGACTCAAGGAAAGGGTTTCCAACCACTCTCTTCTCTCTTGGTGCTTCCATGTGCAAGTCGCCCTAACTTCTAGTTTTGGTCTCTCTGTCCACTTTTACTTACCGGCAAAATAACACGCGCGAGACTCGTATCTGACTGCTAAAACTTCTTGAATGACACTCCTAGGACTCAAAGGAAGGGTTTCGAACATCTCTCTCCCCTCCTGGCGCTTCTTTCCCTCAACTTCCACTTTTGGTCCCCTTTGGCTTAACGGGTAAAGAACCCATACGACACTTGTGCAGGCCACTAAAACTTCTTGATTGTCACTACTAGGACTCAAGGGAAAGGTTTCCAACCACTCTCTCCCCTCTTGGTGTTTCCTTGCGCCAATAGCCCCAACTTTAAGTTTTGGTCTCTTTTGGTCCCCTTTTACTTACTGGCAAAATAAAACGTGCGAGACTCGTCTCTGGATGCTAAAACTTCTTAAATGTGACTCCTAGGACGCAAAGGAAGGGTTTCCAACAACTCTCTCCCCTCCTGGCGCTTCTTTCCCTCAACTTCCACTTATGGTCTCTTTTGGTCCCCTTTGGCTTAGCAAGTAGAAAACTCGTGCGACACTCGTGCATACCGCAAAAAGTTCTTGATTGTCACTACTAGGACTCAAGGGAAGGGTTTCCAACCACTCTCTCCCCCCTTGGCGCTTCCTTGCGCCAATGGCCCCAACTTCAAGTTTCGTCTCTTTTGGTCCTCTTTTACTTACCAGCAAAATAAAACACGCGAGATTAGTCTCTGGCTGCTAAAACTTCTGGAATGTCACTCCTAGGACTCAAAGGAAGAGTTTCCAACAACTCTCTCCCCTCCTGGCGTTTCTTTGCGCCAACAGCCCCAAGTTCCTGTTTTGGTCTTTCCTTTGGTCCTCTTTGGCTTAGCGGGTAAAGAGCCCGTGTGACGCTCGTGTAGGCTGCTAAAACTTCTTGATTGTCACTACTAGGACTCAAGGGAAGGGTTTCCAACCACTCTCTCCCCCCTTGGCGCTTCCTTGCGCCAATGGCCCCAACTTCAAGTTTTCGTCTCTTTTGGTCCCCTTTTACTTACTGGCAAAATAAAACGCGCGTGACTCGTCTCTGGCTGCTAAAACTTCTCGAATGTCACTCATAGGACACAAAGGAAGGGTTTCCATCAACTCTCTCCCCTCCTGGCATTTCTTTCCCCCAACTTCTACTCTTCATCTCTTTTGCTCCCCTTTGGCTTAGCGGGTAAAGAACCGTACGACACTCGTGCAGGCCGCTAAAACTTCGTCATTGTCACTACTAGGATTCAAGGGAAGGGTTTCCAACCACTCTCTCCCCTCCTGGCGCTTCTTTACGCCGACGGCCCCAACTTCCCGTTTTGGTCTTTCCTTTGGTCCCCTTTGGCTTAGCAAGTAAAGAACCTGTGTGACGCTCGTGCAGGCTGCTAAAACTTCTTGATTGTCACTACTAGGACTCAAGGGAAGGGTTTCCAACCACACTCTCCACCCTTGGCGCTTCCTTGCGCCAATGGCCCCAACTTCAAGTTTTCGTCTCTTTTGTTCTCCTTTTACTTACCGGCTAAATAAAATGTGCGAGACTAATCTCTGGCTACTAAAACATCTTGAATGTCACTCCTAGGACTCAAAGGAAGGGTTTCCAACAACTCTCTCCCCTCCTGGCACTTCTTTCCCCCACCTTCCACTTTTGGTCTCTTTTGCTCCCCTTTGGCTTAGCGGGTAAAGAATCCGTGCGACACTCCTGCAAGCTGCTAAAACTTCTTGATTGTTACTACTAGGACTCAAGGAAAGGGTTTCCAACCACTCTCTCCCCTCTTGGCACTTCTTTCCCCCACCTTCCACTTTTGGTCTCTTTTGCTCCCCTTTGGCTTAGCGGGTAAAGAATCCGTGCGACACTCCTACAAGCTGATAAAACTTCTTGATTGTCACTGCTAGGACTCAAGGGAATTGTTTTTAACCACTCTCTCCCCTCCTGGCGCTTCTTTGTGCCAACGGCCCCAAGTTCCCGTTTTTTTGGTCCCCTTTGGCTTAGCGGGTAAAGAACCCGTCTGACACTCGTGCAGGCCGCTAAAACTTCTTGATTGTTACTACTAGGACTCAAGCGAAGGGTTTCCAACCACTCTCTCCCCTCTTGGCGCTTCCTTGCGCCAATGGCCCCAACTTCCAGTTTTGGTCTTCATTGGTCTCCTTTTATTTACCGGCTAAATAACACGCGCGAGGCTCATATTTGAATGCTAAAACTTCTTGATTGTCACTCCTAGGACTCAAGGGAAGGGTTTCCAACCACTCTCTCCCCTCCTGGAGCTTCTTTGCGCCAACGGCCCTAAGTTCCTACTTGGTCTTTCCTTTGGTCCCCTTTGGCTTAGCGGTAAAGAACCCGTCCGACACTCGTGCAGGCCCCTCAAACTTCGTCATTTTCACTACTAGGATTCAAGGGAAGGGTTTCCAACCACTCTCTCCCCTCCTGGCGCTTCTTTGCGCCAACGGCGCCAAGTTCCAATTTTGGTCTTTTCTTTGGTCCCCTTTGGCTTAGCGGTAAAGAACCCGTCCAACACTCGTGCAGGCCGCTTAAACTTCGTCATTGTCACTACTAGGATTCAGGGGAAGGGTTTCCAACCACTCTCTCCCCTCCTGGCGCTTCTTTGCGCCAACGGCGCCAAGTTCCAATTTTGGTCTTTCCTTTGGTCCCCTTTGGCTTAGCGGTAAAGAACCCGTCCGACACTCGTGCAGGCCGCTTAAACTTCGTCATTGTCACTACTAGAATTCAAGGGAAGGGTTTCCAACCACTCTCTCCCCTCCTGGCGCTTCTTTGCGCCAACGGCGCCAAGTTCCAATTTTGGTCTTTCCTTTGGTCCTCTTTGGCTTATCGGGTAAAGAACCCGTGCGACACTCGTGGATGCTGCTAAAACTTTTTGATTGTCACTACTAGGACTCAAAGGAAGGGTTTCCAACCACTCTCTCCTCTCTTGTCGCTTCCATGTGCAAGTCGCCCTAACTTCTAGTTTTGGTCTCTCTGTCCCCTTTTACTTACCGACAAAATAACACCCGCGAGACTCGTCTCTGGCTTCTTAAACTTCTTGAATGACACTCCTAGGACTCAAAGGAAGGGTTTCGAACATCTCTCTCCCCTCCTGGCGCTTCTTTCCCTCAACTTCCACTTTTGGTCTCTTTTGGTCCCCTTTGGCTTAGCGGGTAAAGAACCCATGCGACACTCGTGCAGGCCACTAAAACTTCTTGATTGTCACTACTAGGACTCAAGGGAAGGGTTTCCAACCACTCTCTCCCCTCTTGGTGCATCCTTGAGCCAATGGCCCCAACTTTCAGTTTTGGTCTCTTTTGTTCCACTTTTACTTACCGGCTAAATAACACGCGCGAGACTCATATCTGGCAGCTAAAACTTCTTGAATGTCACTCCTTGGACTCAAAGGAAGGGTTTCCAACAACTCTCTTCCCTCCTGGCGTTTCTTTCCCCCAACTTCTACTTTTCATCTCTTTTGCTCCAATTTGGCTTAGCGGGTAAAGAACCGTGCGACACTCGTGCAGGCCGCTAAAACTTCGTGATTGTCACTACTAGGATTCATGGGAAGGGTTTCCAACCACTCTCTCCCCTCCTGGCATTTCTTTACGCCAACGGCCCCAAGTTCCCGTTTTGGTCTTTCCTTTGGTTCCCTTTGGCTGAGCAAGTAAAGAACCCGTCCAACACTCGTGCAAGGCGCTAGCACGTCTTTATTATCACTACTAGGACTCAAGGGAAGGGTTTCCAACCACTCTCTCCCATCCTGGTGCTTCCTTGAGCCAATGGCCCCAACTTTCAGTTTTGGTCTCTTTTATTCCCCTTTTACTTACCGGCTAAATAACACGCGTGAGACTCATATCTGGCAGCTAAAACTTCTTGAATGTCACTCCTAGGACTCAAAGGAAGGGTTTCCAACAACTCTCTCCCCTCTTGGCGTTTCTTTCCCCCAACTTCCACTTTTGGTCTCTTTTGGTCCCCTTTGGCTTAGCAAGTAGAAAACTCGTGCGACACTCGTGCATACCGCAAAAAGTTCTTGATTGTCACTACTAGGACTCAAGGGAAGGGTTTCCAACCACTCTCTCCCCCCTTGGCGCTTCCTTGCGCCAATGGCCCCAACTTCAAGTTTCGTCTCTTTTGGTCTTCTTTTACTTATCGGCAAAATAAAACGCGCGATATTAGTCTCTGGCTGCTAAAACTTCTGGAATGTCACTCCTAGGACTCAAAGGAAGAGTTTCCAACAACTCACTCCCCTCTTGGCACTTTTTTCCCCAAGTTCCACTTTTGGTCTCTTTTGGTCCCCTTTAGCTTAGCGGGTAAAGAACCCGTGTGATACTCGTGGATGTTACTAAAACTTCTTGATTGTCACTACTAGGACTCAAGGGAAGGGTTTCCAACCACTCTCTGCTCTCTTGGCGCTTCCTTGCACCAATGGCCCCAACTTCCAGTTTTGGTCTTCATTGGTCCGCTTTTATTTACCGGCTAAATAACACGTGCGAGGCTCATATTTGAGTGCTAAAACTTCATAAATGTCACTCCTAGGACTCAAGGGAAGGGTTTCCAACCACTCACTCCCCTCTTGGTGCTTCCTTGCGCCAATGGCCCCTACTTCTAGTTTTGGTCTGTTTTGGTCCCCTTTTACTTACCGGCAAAATAAAACACGCGAGACTCGTCTCTTGCTGCTAAAACTTCTTGAATGTCACTCCGAGGACTCAAGGGAAGGGTTTCTAACCACTCTCTCCCCTCTTGGCGCTTCCTTGCGCCAATGGCCCCAACTTCAAGTTTTCGTCTCTTTTGGTCCCCTTTTACTTACCGGCAAAATAAAACGCGCGAGACTCGTCTCTGGCTGCTAAAACTTCTTGAATGTCACTCCTAGGACTCAAAGGAAGGGTTTCGAACAACTCTCTCCCCTCCTTGTGCTTCTTTCCCCCAATTTCTACTTTTCATCTCTTTTGCTCCCCTTTGGCTTAGCGGGTAAAGAACCGTACGACACTCGTGCAGGCCGCTAAAACTACGTGATTGTCACCACTAGGATTCAAGGGAAGGGTTTCCAACCACTCTCTCCCCTTCTGGCGCTTCTTTACGCCAACGGTCCCAAGTTCCCATTTTGGCCTTTCCTTTGGTCCCCTTTGGCTTAGCAAGTAAAGAACCCGTGCGACACTCGTGCAGGGCGCTAACACTTCTTTGTTGTCACTACTAGGACTCAAAGAACCCGTCCGACACTCGTGCAGGCCGCTAAAACTTCTTGATTTTTACTACTAGGACTCAAGGGAAGGGTTTCCAACCACTCTCTGCTCTCTTGGCGCTTCCTTGCACCAATGGCCCCAACTTCCAGTTTTGGTCTTCATTGGTCCCCTTTTATTTACCGGCTAAATAACACGTGCGAGGCTCATATTTGAGTGCTAAAACTTCATAAATGTCACTCCTAGGACTCAAGGGAAGGGTTTCCAACCACTCACTCCCCTCTTGGTGCTTCCTTGCGCCAATGGCCCCAACTTCTAGTTTTGGTCTCTTTTGTTCCCCTTTTATTTACCGGCTAAATAACATGTGCGAGACTCATATCTGGCAGCTAAAATTTCTTGAATGTCACTCCTAGGACTCAAAGGAAGAGTTTCCAACAACTTTCTCCCCTCCTGGCGCTTCTTTACGCCAACGGCCCCAAGTTCCCGTTTTGGTCTTTCCTTTGGTCCCCTTGGGCTTAGCGGGTAAAGAACCCGTGTTAGGCTTGTGCAGGCTGCTAAAACTTCTTGATTGTCACTACTAGGACTCAAGGGAAGGGTTTCTAACCACTCTCTCCCCTCTTGGCGCTTCCTTGCGCCAGTCGCCCTAACTTCCACTTTTGGTCTGTTTTGGTCCCCTTTTACTTACCGGCAAAATAAAACACGCGAGACTCGTCTCTTGCTGCTAAAACTTCTTGAATGTCACTCCGAGGACTCAAGGGAAGGGTTTCTAACCACTCTCTCCCCTCTTGGCGCTTCCTTGCGCCAATGGCCCCAACTTCAAGTTTTCGTCTCTTTTGGTCCCCTTTTACTTACCGGCAAAATAAAACGCGCGAGACTCGTCTCTGGCTGCTAAAACTTCTTGAATGTCACTCCTAGGACTCAAAGGAAGGGTTTCGAACAACTCTCTCCCCTCCTTGTGCTTCTTTCCCCCAATTTCTACTTTTCATCTCTTTTGCTCCCCTTTGGCTTAGCGGGTAAAGAACCGTACGACACTCGTGCAGGCCGCTAAAACTACGTGATTGTCACCACTAGGATTCAAGGGAAGGGTTTCCAACCACTCTCTCCCCTTCTGGCGCTTCTTTACGCCAACGGTCCCAAGTTCCCATTTTGGCCTTTCCTTTGGTCCCCTTTGGCTTAGCAAGTAAAGAACCCGTGCGACACTCGTGCAGGGCGCTAACACTTCTTTGTTGTCACTACTAGGACTCAAAGAACCCGTCCGACACTCGTGCAGGCCGCTAAAACTTCTTGATTTTTACTACTAGGACTCAAGGGAAGGGTTTCCAACCACTCTCTGCTCTCTTGGCGCTTCCTTGCACCAATGGCCCCAACTTCCAGTTTTGGTCTTCATTGGTCCCCTTTTATTTACCGGCTAAATAACACGTGCGAGGCTCATATTTGAGTGCTAAAACTTCATAAATGTCACTCATAGGACTCAAGGGAAGGGTTTCCAACCACTCACTCCCCTCTTGGTGCTTCCTTGCGCCAATGGCCCCAACTTCTAGTTTTGGTCTCTTTTGTTCCCCTTTTATTTACCGGCTAAATAACATGTGCGAGACTCATATCTGGCAGCTAAAATTTCTTGAATGTCACTCCTAGGACTCAAAGGAAGAGTTTCCAACAACTTTCTCCCCTCCTGGCGCTTCTTTACGCCAACGGCCCCAAGTTCCCGTTTTGGTCTTTCCTTTGGTCCCCTTGGGCTTAGCGGGTAAAGAACCCGTGTTAGGCTTGTGCAGGCTGCTAAAACTTCTTGATTGTCACTACTAGGACTCAAGGGAAGGGTTTCTAACCACTCTCTCCCCTCTTGGCGCTTCCTTGCGCCAGTCGCCCTAACTTCCACTTTTGGTCTGTTTTGGTCCCCTTTTACTTACCGGCAAAATAAAACACGCGAGACTCGTCTCTTGCTGCTAAAACTTCTTGAATGTCACTCCGAGGACTCAAGGGAAGGGTTTCTAACCACTCTCTCCCCTCTTGGCGCTTCCTTGCGCCAATGGCCCCAACTTCAAGTTTTCGTCTCTTTTGGTCCCCTTTTACTTACCGGCAAAATAAAACGCGCGAGACTCGTCTCTGGCTGCTAAAACTTCTTGAATGTCACTCCTAGGACTCAAAGGAAGGGTTTCGAACAACTCTCTCCCCTCCTTGTGCTTCTTTCCCCCAATTTCTACTTTTCATCTCTTTTGCTCCCCTTTGGCTTAGCGGGTAAAGAACCGTACGACACTCGTGCAGGCCGCTAAAACTACGTGATTGTCACCACTAGGATTCAAGGGAAGGGTTTCCAACCACTCTCTCCCCTTCTGGCGCTTCTTTACGCCAACGGTCCCAAGTTCCCATTTTGGCCTTTCCTTTGGTCCCCTTTGGCTTAGCAAGTAAAGAACCCGTGCGACACTCGTGCAGGGCGCTAACACTTCTTTGTTGTCACTACTAGGACTCAAAGAACCCGTCCGACACTCGTGCAGGCCGCTAAAACTTCTTGATTTTTACTACTAGGACTCAAGGGAAGGGTTTCCAACCACTCTCTGCTCTCTTGGCGCTTCCTTGCACCAATGGCCCCAACTTCCAGTTTTGGTCTTCATTGGTCCCCTTTTATTTACCGGCTAAATAACACGTGCGAGGCTCATATTTGAGTGCTAAAACTTCATAAATGTCACTCCTAGGACTCAAGGGAAGGGTTTCCAACCACTCACTCCCCTCTTGGTGCTTCCTTGCGCCAATGGCCCCAACTTCTAGTTTTGGTCTCTTTTGTTCCCCTTTTATTTACCGGCTAAATAACATGTGCGAGACTCATATCTGGCAGCTAAAATTTCTTGAATGTCACTCCTAGGACTCAAAGGAAGAGTTTCCAACAACTTTCTCCCCTCCTGGCGCTTCTTTACGCCAACGGCCCCAAGTTCCCGTTTTGGTCTTTCCTTTGGTCCCCTTGGGCTTAGCGGGTAAAGAACCCGTGTTAGGCTTGTGCAGGCTGCTAAAACTTCTTGATTGTCACTACTAGGACTCAAGGGAAGGGTTTCTAACCACTCTCTCCCCTCTTGGCGCTTCCTTGCGCCAGTCGCCCTAACTTCCACTTTTGGTCTGTTTTGGTCCCCTTTTACTTACCGGCAAAATAAAACACGCGAGACTCGTCTCTTGCTGCTAAAACTTCTTGAATGTCACTCCGAGGACTCAAGGGAAGGGTTTCTAACCACTCTCTCCCCTCTTGGCGCTTCCTTGCGCCAATGGCCCCAACTTCAAGTTTTCGTCTCTTTTGGTCCCCTTTTACTTACCGGCAAAATAAAACGCGCGAGACTCGTCTCTGGCTGCTAAAACTTCTTGAATGTCACTCCTAGGACTCAAAGGAAGGGTTTCGAACAACTCTCTCCCCTCCTTGTGCTTCTTTCCCCCAATTTCTACTTTTCATCTCTTTTGCTCCCCTTTGGCTTAGCGGGTAAAGAACCGTACGACACTCGTGCAGGCCGCTAAAACTACGTGATTGTCACCACTAGGATTCAAGGGAAGGGTTTCCAACCACTCTCTCCCCTTCTGGCGCTTCTTTACGCCAACGGTCCCAAGTTCCCATTTTAGCCTTTCCTTTGGTCCCCTTTGGCTTAGCAAGTAAAGAACCCGTGCGACACTCGTGCAGGGCGCTAACACTTCTTTGTTGTCACTACTAGGACTCAAAGAACCCGTCCGACACTCGTGCAGGCCGCTAAAACTTCTTGATTTTTACTACTAGGACTCAAGGGAAGGGTTTCCAACCACTCTCTGCTCTCTTGGCGCTTCCTTGCACCAATGGCCCCAACTTCCAGTTTTGGTCTTCATTGGTCCCCTTTTATTTACCGGCTAAATAACACGTGCGAGGCTCATATTTGAGTGCTAAAACTTCATAAATGTCACTCCTAGGACTCAAGGGAAGGGTTTCCAACCACTCACTCCCCTCTTGGTGCTTCCTTGCGCCAATGGCCCCAACTTCTAGTTTTGGTCTCTTTTGTTCCCCTTTTATTTACCGGCTAAATAACATGTGCGAGACTCATATCTGGCAGCTAAAATTTCTTGAATGTCACTCCTAGGACTCAAAGGAAGAGTTTCCAACAACTTTCTCCCCTCCTGGCGCTTCTTTACGCCAACGGCCCCAAGTTCCCGTTTTGGTCTTTCCTTTGGTCCCCTTGGGCTTAGCGGGTAAAGAACCCGTGTTAGGCTTGTGCAGGCTGCTAAAACTTCTTGATTGTCACTACTAGGACTCAAGGGAAGGGTTTCTAACCACTCTCTCCCCTCTTGGCGCTTCCTTGCGCCAGTCGCCCTAACTTCCACTTTTGGTCTGTTTTGGTCCCCTTTTACTTACCGGCAAAATAAAACACGCGAGACTCGTCTCTTGCTGCTAAAACTTCTTGAATGTCACTCCGAGGACTCAAGGGAAGGGTTTCTAACCACTCTCTCCCCTCTTGGCGCTTCCTTGCGCCAATGGCCCCAACTTCAAGTTTTCGTCTCTTTTGGTCCCCTTTTACTTACCGGCAAAATAAAACGCGCGAGACTCGTCTCTGGCTGCTAAAACTTCTTGAATGTCACTCCTAGGACTCAAAGGAAGGGTTTCGAACAACTCTCTCCCCTCCTTGTGCTTCTTTCCCCCAATTTCTACTTTTCATCTCTTTTGCTCCCCTTTGGCTTAGCGGGTAAAGAACCGTACGACACTCGTGCAGGCCGCTAAAACTACGTGATTGTCACCACTAGGATTCAAGGGAAGGGTTTCCAACCACTCTCTCCCCTTCTGGCGCTTCTTTACGCCAACGGTCCCAAGTTCCCATTTTGGCCTTTCCTTTGGTCCCCTTTGGCTTAGCAAGTAAAGAACCCGTGCGACACTCGTGCAGGGCGCTAACACTTCTTTGTTGTCACTACTAGGACTCAAAGAACCCGTCCGACACTCGTGCAGGCCGCTAAAACTTCTTGATTTTTACTACTAGGACTCAAGGGAAGGGTTTCCAACCACTCTCTGCTCTCTTGGCGCTTCCTTGCACCAATGGCCCCAACTTCCAGTTTTGGTCTTCATTGGTCCCCTTTTATTTACCGGCTAAATAACACGTGCGAGGCTCATATTTGAGTGCTAAAACTTCATAAATGTCACTCCTAGGACTCAAGGGAAGGGTTTCCAACCACTCACTCCCCTCTTGGTGCTTCCTTGCGCCAATGGCCCCAACTTCTAGTTTTGGTCTCTTTTGTTCCCCTTTTATTTACCGGCTAAATAACATGTGCGAGACTCATATCTGGCAGCTAAAATTTCTTGAATGTCACTCCTAGGACTCAAAGGAAGAGTTTCCAACAACTTTCTCCCCTCCTGGCGCTTCTTTACGCCAACGGCCCCAAGTTCCCGTTTTGGTCTTTCCTTTGGTCCCCTTGGGCTTAGCGGGTAAAGAACCCGTGTTAGGCTTGTGCAGGCTGCTAAAACTTCTTGATTGTCACTACTAGGACTCAAGGGAAGGGTTTCTAACCACTCTCTCCCCTCTTGGCGCTTCCTTGCGCCAGTCGCCCTAACTTCCACTTTTGGTCTGTTTTGGTCCCCTTTTACTTACCGGCAAAATAAAACACGCGAGACTCGTCTCTTGCTGCTAAAACTTCTTGAATGTCACTCCGAGGACTCAAGGGAAGGGTTTCTAACCACTCTCTCCCCTCTTGGCGCTTCCTTGCGCCAATGGCCCCAACTTCAAGTTTTCGTCTCTTTTGGTCCCCTTTTACTTACCGGCAAAATAAAACGCGCGAGACTCGTCTCTGGCTGCTAAAACTTCTTGAATGTCACTCCTAGGACTCAAAGGAAGGGTTTCGAACAACTCTCTCCCCTCCTTGTGCTTCTTTCCCCCAATTTCTACTTTTCATCTCTTTTGCTCCCCTTTGGCTTAGCGGGTAAAGAACCGTACGACACTCGTGCAGGCCGCTAAAACTACGTGATTGTCACCACTAGGATTCAAGGGAAAGGTTTCCAACCACTCTCTCCCCTTCTGGCGCTTCTTTACGCCAACGGTCCCAAGTTCCCATTTTGGCCTTTCCTTTGGTCCCCTTTGGCTTAGCAAGTAAAGAACCCGTGCGACACTCGTGCAGGGCGCTAACACTTCTTTGTTGTCACTACTAGGACTCAAAGAACCCGTCCGACACTCGTGCAGGCCGCTAAAACTTCTTGATTTTTACTACTAGGACTCAAGGGAAGGGTTTCCAACCACTCTCTGCTCTCTTGGCGCTTCCTTGCACCAATGGCCCCAACTTCCAGTTTTGGTCTTCATTGGTCCCCTTTTATTTACCGGCTAAATAACACGTGCGAGGCTCATATTTGAGTGCTAAAACTTCATAAATGTCACTCCTAGGACTCAAGGGAAGGGTTTCCAACCACTCACTCCCCTCTTGGTGCTTCCTTGCGCCAATGGCCCCAACTTCTAGTTTTGGTCTCTTTTGTTCCCCTTTTATTTACCGGCTAAATAACATGTGCGAGACTCATATCTGGCAGCTAAAATTTCTTGAATGTCACTCCTAGGACTCAAAGGAAGAGTTTCCAACAACTTTCTCCCCTCCTGGCGCTTCTTTACGCCAACGGCCCCAAGTTCCCGTTTTGGTCTTTCCTTTGGTCCCCTTGGGCTTAGCGGGTAAAGAACCCGTGTTAGGCTTGTGCAGGCTGCTAAAACTTCTTGATTGTCACTACTAGGACTCAAGGGAAGGGTTTCTAACCACTCTCTCCCCTCTTGGCGCTTCCTTGCGCCAGTCGCCCTAACTTCCACTTTTGGTCTGTTTTGGTCCCCTTTTACTTACCGGCAAAATAAAACACGCGAGACTCGTCTCTTGCTGCTAAAACTTCTTGAATGTCACTCCGAGGACTCAAGGGAAGGGTTTCTAACCACTCTCTCCCCTCTTGGCGCTTCCTTGCGCCAATGGCCCCAACTTCAAGTTTTCGTCTCTTTTGGTCCCCTTTTACTTACCGGCAAAATAAAACGCGCGAGACTCGTCTCTGGCTGCTAAAACTTCTTGAATGTCACTCCTAGGACTCAAAGGAAGGGTTTCGAACAACTCTCTCCCCTCCTTGTGCTTCTTTCCCCCAATTTCTACTTTTCATCTCTTTTGCTCCCCTTTGGCTTAGCGGGTAAAGAACCGTACGACACTCGTGCAGGCCGCTAAAACTACGTGATTGTCACCACTAGGATTCAAGGGAAAGGTTTCCAACCACTCTCTCCCCTTCTGGCGCTTCTTTACGCCAACGGTCCCAAGTTCCCATTTTGGCCTTTCCTTTGGTCCCCTTTGGCTTAGCAAGTAAAGAACCCGTGCGACACTCGTGCAGGGCGCTAACACTTCTTTGTTGTCACTACTAGGACTCAAAGAACCCGTCCGACACTCGTGCAGGCCGCTAAAACTTCTTGATTTTTACTACTAGGACTCAAGGGAAGGGTTTCCAACCACTCTCTGCTCTCTTGGCGCTTCCTTGCACCAATGGCCCCAACTTCCAGTTTTGGTCTTCATTGGTCCCCTTTTATTTACCGGCTAAATAACACGTGCGAGGCTCATATTTGAGTGCTAAAACTTCATAAATGTCACTCCTAGGACTCAAGGGAAGGGTTTCCAACCACTCACTCCCCTCTTGGTGCTTCCTTGCGCCAATGGCCCCAACTTCTAGTTTTGGTCTCTTTTGTTCCCCTTTTATTTACCGGCTAAATAACATGTGCGAGACTCATATCTGGCAGCTAAAATTTCTTGAATGTCACTCCTAGGACTCAAAGGAAGAGTTTCCAACAACTTTCTCCCCTCCTGGCGCTTCTTTACGCCAACGGCCCCAAGTTCCCGTTTTGGTCTTTCCTTTGGTCCCCTTGGGCTTAGCGGGTAAAGAACCCGTGTTAGGCTTGTGCAGGCTGCTAAAACTTCTTGATTGTCACTACTAGGACTCAAGGGAAGGGTTTCTAACCACTCTCTCCCCTCTTGGCGCTTCCTTGCGCCAGTCGCCCTAACTTCCACTTTTGGTCTGTTTTGGTCCCCTTTTACTTACCGGCAAAATAAAACACGCGAGACTCGTCTCTTGCTGCTAAAACTTCTTGAATGTCACTCCGAGGACTCAAGGGAAGGGTTTCTAACCACTCTCTCCCCTCTTGGCGCTTCCTTGCGCCAATGGCCCCAACTTCAAGTTTTCGTCTCTTTTGGTCCCCTTTTACTTACCGGCAAAATAAAACGCGCGAGACTCGTCTCTGGCTGCTAAAACTTCTTGAATGTCACTCCTAGGACTCAAAGGAAGGGTTTCGAACAACTCTCTCCCCTCCTTGTGCTTCTTTCCCCCAATTTCTACTTTTCATCTCTTTTGCTCCCCTTTGGCTTAGCGGGTAAAGAACCGTACGACACTCGTGCAGGCCGCTAAAACTACGTGATTGTCACCACTAGGATTCAAGGGAAGGGTTTCCAACCACTCTCTCCCCTTCTGGCGCTTCTTTACGCCAACGGTCCCAAGTTCCCATTTTGGCCTTTCCTTTGGTCCCCTTTGGCTTAGCAAGTAAAGAACCCGTGCGACACTCGTGCAGGGCGCTAACACTTCTTTGTTGTCACTACTAGGACTCAAAGAACCCGTCCGACACTCGTGCAGGCCGCTAAAACTTCTTGATTTTTACTACTAGGACTCAAGGGAAGGGTTTCCAACCACTCTCTGCTCTCTTGGCGCTTCCTTGCACCAATGGCCCCAACTTCCAGTTTTGGTCTTCATTGGTCCCCTTTTATTTACCGGCTAAATAACACGTGCGAGGCTCATATTTGAGTGCTAAAACTTCATAAATGTCACTCCTAGGACTCAAGGGAAGGGTTTCCAACCACTCACTCCCCTCTTGGTGCTTCCTTGCGCCAATGGCCCCAACTTCTAGTTTTGGTCTCTTTTGTTCCCCTTTTATTTACCGGCTAAATAACATGTGCGAGACTCATATCTGGCAGCTAAAATTTCTTGAATGTCACTCCTAGGACTCAAAGGAAGAGTTTCCAACAACTTTCTCCCCTCCTGGCGCTTCTTTACGCCAACGGCCCCAAGTTCCCGTTTTGGTCTTTCCTTTGGTCCCCTTGGGCTTAGCGGGTAAAGAACCCGTGTTAGGCTTGTGCAGGCTGCTAAAACTTCTTGATTGTCACTACTAGGACTCAAGGGAAGGGTTTCTAACCACTCTCTCCCCTCTTGGCGCTTCCTTGCGCCAGTCGCCCTAACTTCCACTTTTGGTCTGTTTTGGTCCCCTTTTACTTACCGGCAAAATAAAACACGCGAGACTCGTCTCTTGCTGCTAAAACTTCTTGAATGTCACTCCGAGGACTCAAGGGAAGGGTTTCTAACCACTCTCTCCCCTCTTGGCGCTTCCTTGCGCCAATGGCCCCAACTTCAAGTTTTCGTCTCTTTTGGTCCCCTTTTACTTACCGGCAAAATAAAACGCGCGAGACTCGTCTCTGGCTGCTAAAACTTCTTGAATGTCACTCCTAGGACTCAAAGGAAGGGTTTCGAACAACTCTCTCCCCTCCTTGTGCTTCTTTCCCCCAATTTCTACTTTTCATCTCTTTTGCTCCCCTTTGGCTTAGCGGGTAAAGAACCGTACGACACTCGTGCAGGCCGCTAAAACTACGTGATTGTCACCACTAGGATTCAAGGGAAGGGTTTCCAACCACTCTCTCCCCTTCTGGCGCTTCTTTACGCCAACGGTCCCAAGTTCCCATTTTGGTCTTTTCTTTGGTCCCCTTTGGCTTAGCAAGTAAAGAACCCGTGCGACACTCGTGCAGGGCGCTAACACTTCTTTGTTGTCACTACTAGGACTCAAAGAACCCGTCCGACACTCGTGCAGGCCGCTAAAACTTCTTGATTTTTACTACTAGGACTCAAGGGAAGGGTTTCCAACCACTCTCTGCTCTCTTGGCGCTTCCTTGCACCAATGGCCCAACTTCCAGTTTTGGTCTTCATTGGTCCCCTTTTATTTACCGGCTAAATAACACGTGCGAGGCTCATATTTGAGTGCTAAAACTTCATAAATGTCACTCCTAGGACTCAAGGGAAGGGTTTCCAACCAATCTCTCCCCTCCTGGCGATTCTTTGCGCCAACGGCCCTAAGTTCCTGTTTTGGTCTTTCCTTTGGTCCCCTTTGGCTTAGCTGGTAAAGAACCCGTGCGACACTCGTGCAGGCTGCTAAAACTTCTTAATTGTCACTGCTAGGACTCAAGGGAAGGGTTTCAAACCACTCTCTCCACCCTTGGTGCTTCCTTGCGCCAATGGCCCCAACTTCAAGTTTTCGTCTCTTTTGGTCTCCTTTTACTTACCGGCTAAATAAAATGTGCGAGACTCGTCTCTGGTTACTAAAACATCTTCAATGTCACTTCTAGGCCTCAAAGGAAGGGTTTCCAACAACTCTCTCCCCTCCTGGCGCTTCATTCCCCCACATTCCACTTTTGGTCTCTTTTGCTCCCCTTTGGCTTAGCGGGTAAATAATCCGTACGACACTCCTGCAAGCTGCTAAAACTTCTTGATTGTCACTGCTAGGACTAAAGGGAAGGGTTTTCAACCACTCTTTCCCCTCCTGGCGCTTCTTTACGCCAATGGCCCCAAGTTCCCGTTTTGGTCTTTCCTTTGGTCCCTTTTGGCTTAACAAGTAAAGAACCTGTGTGACGCTCGTGCAGGCTACTAAAACTTCTTGATTGTCACTACTAGGACTCAAGGGAAGGGTTTCTAACCACTCTGTCCCCCCTTGGCGCTTCCTTGCGCCAATGGCCCCAACTTCAAGTTTTGGTCTCTTTTGGTCACATTTTACTTACCGGCAAAATAAAACACGTGAGACTCGTCTCTGGCTGCTAAAAGTTCTTGAATGTCACTCCTAGAACTCAAAGGAAGTGTTTCCACCAACTCTCTCCCTTTCTGGCGCTTCTTTCCCCCAACTTCCACTTTTGGTCTCTTTTGCTCCCCTTTGGCTTAGCGGGTAAAGAGCCCGTGCGACACTCGTGCAGGCGGCTAAATCTTCTTGATTTTCACTACTAGGAGTCAAGGGAAGAGTTTCCAACCACTCTCTGCCCTCTTTGCGCTTCCTTGCACCAATGGCCGCAACTTCCAGTTTTGGTCTTCATTGGTCCCCTTTTATTTACCGGCTAAATAACACGTGCGAAGCTCATATTTTAGTGCTAAAACCTGATAAATGTCACTCCTAGGACTCAAGGGAAGGGTTTCCAACCAATCTCTCCCCTCCTGGCGCTTCTTTGCGCCAACGGCCCTAAGTTGCCGTTTTGGTCTTTCCTTTCGTCCCCTTTGGCTTAGCTGGTAAAGAACCCGTGTGACGCTCGTTCAGGCTGCTAAAACTTCTTGATTGTCACTACTAGGACTCAAGGGAAGGGTTTCCAACCACTCTTCCCCTCCTGGCACTTCTTTCCCTCAACTTCACTTTTGGTCTCTTTTGGTCCCCTTTGGCTTAGCGGGTAAATAACCCGCACGACACTCGTGCAGGCCGCTAACACTTCTTGATTGTCACTACTAGGACTTAAGGGAAGGGTTTCCAACCACTCTCTCCCCTCTTGGCCCTTCCTTGCCCCAATGGCCCCAACTTCCAGTTTTGGTCTCTTTTGGTCCTTTTTTACTGACCGGCTAAATAACACGCGCGAGACTCGTATTTGGCTGCTAAAACTTCTTGAATGTCACTCCTACGAATCAAAGGAAGGGTTTCCAACAACTCTCTCCCCTCCTGGCGCTTCTATCCCCCAACTTCCACTTGTTGTCTCTTTTGGTCCCCTTTGGCGTAGCGGGTAAAGAACCCATGCGACACTCGTGCAGGCCGCTAAAACTTCTTGATTGTTACTACTAGGACTCAAGGGAAGGGTTTCCAACCACTCTCTCCCCTCCTGGCGCTTCCTTGCGCCAACGGCCACAAGTTCCCATTTTGGTCTTTCCTTTGGTTCCCTTTGGCTTAGCGAGTAAAGAACTCATGCGACACTTGTGCTGGCCACTTAAACTTCTTGATTGTCACTACTAGAAACTCAAGGGAAAGATTTCAAACCACTCTCTCCCCTTTGGCTTAGCGGGTAAATAACCCGCACGACACTCGTGCAGGCCGCTAACACTTCTTGAATGTCATTCCTAGGACTCAAAGGAAGGGTCTCCAACAACTCTCTCCCCTCTGGGAGCTTCTTTCCCCCAACTTCCACTCTTGGTCCCCTTCGGCTTAGCGGGTAAAGAACCGGTGTGACACCCCTGCTGACCACTAAAACTTCCACTTTTCTCACTACTAGAAACTCAAGGGAAGGGTTTCCAACCACTCTCTCCCCTCCTGGCGCTTCCTTGCGCCAATGGCCACAAGTTCCCATTTTTCTCCCCTTTTTCTTACCGGCTAAATAACACGCGCGAGACTCGTCTCTGGCTGCTAAAAATTCTTGAATCTCACTCCTAGGACTCAAAGGAAGGGTTTCCAACAACTCTCTCCCCTCCTGGCGCTTCTATCCCCCAACTTCCACTTGTTGTCTCTTTTGGTCCCCTTTGGCTTAGCGGGTAAAGAACCCATGCGACACTCGTGCAGGCCGCTAAAACTTCTTGATTGTTACTACTAGGACTCAAGGGAAGGGTTTCCAACCACTCTCTCCCCTCCTGGCGCTTCCTTGCGCCAATGGCCACAAGTTCCCATTTTTGTCCCCTTTTTCTTACCGGCTAAATAACACGCGCGAGACTCGTCTCTGGCTGCTAAAAATTCTTAAATCTCACTCCTAGGACTCAAAGGAAGGGTTTCCAACAACTCTGTCCCATCCTGGCGCTTCTTTCCCCCAACTTCCACTTGTCGTCTCTTTTGGTCTCCTTTGGCTTAGCGGGTAAGGAATCAGTGCGACACTCGTGCAGGCCGCTAAAACTTCTTGATTGTCACTACTAGGACTCAAGGAAAGGGTTTCCAACCACTCTCTCTCCTGTTGGCGCTTCCGTGCGCCAATGGCCCCAACTTCCAGTTTTGGTCTTTTTTGGTCCCCTTTTACTTACCGACTAAACAACACGCGCGAGAGTCGTCTATGGCTGCTAAAACGTCTTGAATGTCACTCCTAGGAGTCAATGGAAGGGTTTCCAACCACTCTCTCCCCTCTTGGCGCTTGCTTGCGCCAATGGCCCCAACTTCCAATTTTGGTCTCTTTTGGTCCCCTTTTACTTACCGGCTAAATAACACGCGCGAGACTTGTCTCTGGCTGCTAAAACTTCTTGAATGTCACTCCTAGGACTCAAAGGAAGGGTTTCGAACAACTCTCTCCCCTCCTGGCGCTTCTTTCCCCCAACTTCCACTTGGGTCTCTTTTGGTCCCCTTTGGCTTAGCGGGTAAATAACCCGTACGACACTCGTGCAGGCCGCTAACACTTCTTGATTGTCACTCCTAGGACTCAAGGGTAGGGTTTCCGACCATTCTCTCCCTACTTGGCGCTTCCTTCCGGCAACGGCCGCAAGTTCTCGTTTTGGTCTCTTTTGGTCCCCTGTTATTTACCGGCTAAATAACACGCGCGAGACTTTTCTCTGGCTGCTAAAAATTCTTGAATCTCACTCCTAGGACTCAAAGGAAAGGTTTCCAACAACTCTGTCCCCTCCTGGCGCTTCTTTCCCCCAACTTCACTTGTCGTCTCTTTTGGTCCCCTTTGGCTTAGCGGGTAAATAACCCGCACGACACTCGTGCAGGCCGCTAACACTTCTTGATTGTCACTACTAGGACTCAAGGGAAGGGTTTCCAACCACTCTCTCCCCTCTTGGCCCTTCCTTGCCCCAATGGCCCCAACTTCCAGTTTTGGTCTCTTTTGGTCCTTTTTTACTGACCGGCTAAATAACACGCGCGAGACTCGTATTTGGCTGCTAAAACTTCTTGAATGTCACTCCTACGAATCAAAGGAAGGGTTTCCAACAACTCTCTCCCCTCCTGGCGCTTCTATCCCCCAACTTCCACTTGTTGTCTCTTTTGGTCCCCTTTGGCGTAGCGGGTAAAGAACCCATGCGACACTCGTGCAGGCCGCTAAAACTTCTTGATTGTTACTACTAGGACTCAAGGGAAGGGTTTCCAACCACTCTCTCCCCTCCTGGCGCTTCCTTGCGCCAACGGCCACAAGTTCCCGTTTTGGTCTTTCCTTTGGTTCCCTTTGGCTTAGCGAGTAAAGAACTCATGCGACACTTGTGCTGGCCACTTAAACTTCTTGATTGTCACTACTAGAAACTCAAGGGAAAGATTTCAAACCACTCTTTCCCCTTTGGCTTAGCGGGTAAATAACCCGCACGACACTCGTGCAGGCCGCTAACACTTCTTCAATGTCATTCCTAGGACTCAAAGGAAGGGTCTCCAACAACTCTCTCCCCTCTGGGAGCTTCTTTCCCCCAACTTCCACTCTTGGTCCCCTTCGGCTTAGCGGGTAAAGAACCGGTGTGACACCCCTGCTGACCACTAAAACTTCCACTTTTCTCACTACTAGGACTCAAGGGAAAGGTTTCCAACCACGCTCTCCCCTCCTGGCGCTTCTTTGGGCCAACGGCCCCCAGTTCCCGTTTTGGTCTTTCCTTTGGTCCCCTTTGGCTTAGCGAGTAAAGAACCCGTGCGACACTCGTGCAGGCCGCAAAAACATTTTGATTGTCACTACTAGAAACTCAAGGGAAGGGTTTCCAACCACTCTCTCCCCTCCTGGCGCTTCCTTGCGCCAATGGCCACAAGTTCCCATTTTTCTCCCCTTTTTCTTACCGGCTAAATAACACGCGCGAGACTCGTCTCTGGCTGCTAAAAATTCTTGAATCTCACTCCTAGGACTCAAAGGAAGGGTTTCCAACAACTCTCTCCCCTCCTGGCGCTTCTATCCCCCAACTTCCACTTGTTGTCTCTTTTGGTCCCCTTTGGCTTAGCGGGTAAAGAACCCATGCGACACTCGTGCAGGCCGCTAAAACTTCTTGATTGTTACTACTAGGACTCAAGGGAAGGGTTTCCAACCACTCTCTCCCCTCCTGGCGCTTCCTTGCGCCAATGGCCACAAGTTCCCATTTTTGTCCCCTTTTTCTTACCGGCTAAATAACACGCGCGAGACTCGTCTCTGGCTGCTAAAAATTCTTAAATCTCACTCCTAGGACTCAAAGGAAGGGTTTCCAACAACTCTGTCCCATCCTGGCGCTTCTTTCCCCCAACTTCCACTTGTCGTCTCTTTTGGTCTCCTTTGGCTTAGCGGGTAAGGAATCAGTGCGACACTCGTGCAGGCCGCTAAAACTTCTTGATTGTCACTACTAGGACTCAAGGAAAGGGTTTCCAACCACTCTCTCTCCTGTTGGCGCTTCCGTGCGCCAATGGCCCCAACTTCCAGTTTTGGTCTTTTTTGGTCCCCTTTTACTTACCGACTAAACAACACGCGCTAGAGTCGTCTATGGCTGCTAAAACGTCTTGAATGTCACTCCTAGGAGTCAATGGAAGGGTTTCCAACCACTCTCTCCCCTCTTGGCGCTTGCTTGCGCCAATGGCCCCAACTTCCAATTTTGGTCTCTTTTGGTCCCCTTTTACTTACCGGCTAAATAACACGCGCGAGACTTGTCTCTGGCTGCTAAAACTTCTTGAATGTCACTCCTAGGACTCAAAGGAAGGGTTTCGAACAACTCTCTCCCCTCCTGGCGCTTCTTTCCCCCAACTTCCACTTGTGGTCTCTTTTGGTCCCCTTTGGCTTAGCGGGTAAATAACCCGTACGACACTCGTGCAGGCCGCTAACACTTCTTGATTGTCACTACTAGGACTCAAGGGTACGGTTTCCGACCATTCTCTCCCTACTTGGCGCTTCCTTGCGGCAACGGCCGCAAGTTCCCGTTTTGGTCTCTTTTGGTCCCCTGTTATTTACCGGCTAAATAACACGCGCGAGACTTGTCTCTGGCTGCTAAAAATTCTTGAATCTCACTCCTAGGACTCAAAGGAAAGGTTTCCAACAACTCTGTCCCCTCCTGGCGCTTCTTTCCCCCAACTTCACTTGTCGTCTCTTTTGGTCCCCTTTGGCTTAGCGGGTAAATAACCCGCACGACACTCGTGCAGGCCGCTAACACTTCTTGATTGTCACTACTAGGACTCAAGGGAAGGGTTTCCAACCACTCTCTCCCCTCTTGGCCCTTCCTTGCCCCAATGGCCCCAACTTCCAGTTTTGGTCTCTTTTGGTCCTTTTTTACTTACCGGCAAAATTAGACGCGCGAGACTTGTCTCTGGCTGCTAAATATTCTTGAATCTCACTCCTAGGACTCAAAGGAAGGGTTTCCAACAACTCTGTCCCATCCTGGCGCTTCTTTCCCCCAACTTCCGCTTGTCGTCTCTTTTGGTCCCTTTTGACTTAGCGGGTAAGGAACCAGTGCGACACTCGTGCAGGCCGCTAAAACTTCTTGATTGTCACTACTAGGACTCAAGGAAAGGGTTTCCAACCACTCTCTCTCCTGTTGGCGCTTCCGTGCGCCAATGGCCCCAACTTCCAGTTTTGGTCTTTTTTGGTCCCCTTTTACTTACCGACTAAACAACACGCGCGAGAGTCGTCTATGGCTGCTAAAACGTCTTGAATGTCACTCCTAGGAGTCAATGGAAGAGTTTCCAACAACTCTCTCCCCACCTGGCATTTCTTTCCCCCAACTTCCACTTGTGGTCTCTTTTGGTCCCCTTTGGCTTAGTGGGTAAAGAACCCGTGCGACACTCGTGCAGGCCGCTAACACTTCTTGATTGTCACTACTAGGACTCAAGGGAAGGGTTTCCAACCACTCTCTCCCCTCTTGGCGCTTCCTTGCGCCAATGGCCCCCAACTTCTAGTTTTGGTCCCTTTTGGTCCCCTTTTCCTGACCAGCTAAAATACACGCGTGACACTCGTCTCTAGCTGCTAAAACTTCTTAAATGTCACTCCTAGGAGTCAAAGGAAGGGTTTCGAACAACTCTCTCCCCTCCTGGCATTTCTTTCCCCCAACTTCCACTTGTGGTCTCTTTTGGTCCCTTTTGGCTTAGTGGGTAAAGAACCCATGCGACACTCGTGCAGGCCGCTAACACTTCTTGATTGTCACTACTAGGACTCAAGGGAAGGGTTTCCAACCACTCTCTCCCCTCCTGGCGCTTCCTTGCGCCAATGGCCCCAACTTCTAGTTTTGGTCTCTTTTGGTCCCCTTTTACTTACCGGCTAAATAACACGCGCGAGACTCGTATCTGGCTGCTAAAACTTCTTAAATAACATTCCTACGAATCAAAGGAAGGGTTTCCAACAACTCTCTCCCCTCCTGACGCTTCTTTCCCCAAACTTCCACTTGTCGGCTCTTTTGGTCCCCTTTGGCTTAGCGGGTAATGAACCCGTGCGACACTCGTGCATGCCGCTAAAACTTCTTGATTGTCGCTACTAGGACTCAAGGGAAGGGTTTCCAACCACTCTCTCCCCTCTTGGCGCTTGGAGCCAATGGCCCCAACTTCTATTTTTGGTCTCTTTTGGTCCCCTTTTACTTACCGGCTAAATAACACGCGCGAGACTCGTATCTGGCTGCTAAAACTTCTTAAATAACATTCCTACGAATCAAAGGAAGGGTTTCCAACAACTCTCTCCCCTCCTGACGCTTCTTTCCCCAAACTTCCACTTGTCGGCTCTTTTGGTCCCCTTTGGCTTAGCGGGTAATGAACCTGTGCGACACTCGTGCATGCCGCTAAAACTTCTTGATTGTCACTACTAGGACTCAAGGGAAGGGTTTCCAACCACTCTCCCCCTACTTGGTGCTTCCTTGCGGCGAAGGGCCCAAGTTCCTGTTTTGGTCTCTTTTGGTCCCCTTTTATTTACTGGTTAAATAACACGCGCGAGACTTGTCTTTGGCTGCTAAAAATTCTTGAATGTCACTCCTAGGACTCAAAGGAAGGGTTTCCAACAACTCTTTCCCCTCCTGGCTCTTCTTTCCCCCAACTTCCACTTGTGGTCTCTTTTGGTCCCCTCTGGCTTAGCGGGTAAAGAACCCGCACGACACTCGTGCAGGCCGCTAACACTTCTTGATTGTCACTACTAGGACTCAAGGGAAGGGTTTCCAACCACTCTCTCCCCTCTTGGCCCTTCCTTGCCCCAATGGCCCCAACTTCCAGTTTTGGTCTCTTTTGGTCCTTTTTTACTGACCGGCTAAATAACACGCGCGAGACTCGTATTTGGCTGCTAAAACTTCTTGAATGTCACTCCTACGAATCAAAGGAAGGGTTTCCAACAACTCTCTCCCCTCCTGGCGCTTCTATCCCCCAACTTCCACTTGTTGTCTCTTTTGGTCCCCTTTGGCTTAGCGGGTAAAGAACCCATGCGACACTCGTGCAGGCCGCTAAAACTTCTTGATTGTTACTACTAGGACTCAAGGGAAGGGTTTCCAACCACTCTTTCCCCTCCTGGCGCTTCCTTGCGCCAACGGCCACAAGTTCCCGTTTTAGTCTTTCCTTTGGTCCCCTTTGGCTTAGCGAGTAAAGAACTCATGCGACACTTGTGCAGGCCACTTAAACTTCATGATTGTCACTACTAGAAACTCAAGGGAAAGATTTCAAACCACTCTCTCCCCTTTGGCTTAGCGGGTAAATAACCCGCACGACACTCGTGCAGGCCGCTAACACTTCTTGAATGTCATTCCTAGGACTCAAAGGAAGGGTTTCCAACAACTCTCTCCCCTCCTGGCGCTTCTTTCCCCCAACTTCCACTTGTGGTCTCTTTTGGTCCCCTTTGGCTTAGCGGGTAAAGAACCCGCACGACACTCGTGCAAGCTGCTAAAACATCTTGATTGTCACTACTAGGACTCAAGGGAAGGGTTTCCTACCTCTCTCTCCTGGCGCTTCCTTGCGCCAATCACCCCAACTTCCGATTTTGGTCTCTTTTGGTCCCCTTTTACTTAACGACTAAATAACACGCGCGAGACTCATCTCTGGCTGCTAAAACTTCTTGAATGTCACTCCTACGACTCAAAGAAAGGGTTTCCAACAACTCTCACCCCTTCTGGCACTTCTTTCTGCCAACTTTCAATTGTGGTCTCTTTTGGTCCCTTTTGGCTTAGCGGGTAAAGAACCCGTGCGACACTCGTGCAGGCTGCTAAAACTTCTTGATTGTCACTACTAGGACTCAAGGGAAGGGTTTCCAAGCACTCTCTCCCCTACTGGCGCTTCCTTGCACCAACGGCCACAAGTTCCCGTTTTGGTCTCTTTTGGTCTCCTTTTACTTACCGGCTAAATAACACGTGCGAGACTTGTCTCTGCCTGCTAAAACTTCATGAATCTCACAACTAGGACTCAAAGGAAGGGTTTCCGAAAACACTCTCCCCTCCTGGCGCTTCTTTCCCCCAACTTCCACTTTTGGTCCCCTTTGGCTTAGCCGGTAAAGAACCCGTGCGACACTCATGCAGGCTGCTAAAACTTCTTGATTGTCATTACTAGAACTCAAAGGAAGGGTTTCCAACCACTCTCTCCCCTCCTAGCGCTTCCTTGCGCCAACGGCCACAAGTTCCCGTTTTGGTCTCTTTTGGTCCCCATTTACTTACCGGCTAAATAACACGCGCGATACTTGTTTCTGGCTGCTAAATTGTCTTGAATGTCACCCCTAGGACTCAAAGGAAGGGTTTCGAACAACTCTCTCGCCTCCTGGCGCTTCTTTCCCCCAACTTCCACTTGAGGTCTCTTTTGGTCCCATTTCGCTTCGCAGGTAAAGAACCCGTGCGACACTCCTACAGGCCGCTAAAACTTCTTGATTGTCACTACCAGAACTCAAGGGAAGGGCTTGCGACCACTCTCTCCCCTGTTGGCGCTTCCTTGCGTCAATGGCCCCACTTTCCAGTTTTGGTCTCTTTTGGTCCCCTTTTACTTACTGGCTAAATAACACGCGCGAGACTCTCCTCTGGCTACTAAAACTTCTTGAATGTTACTCCTTGGACTCAAAGGAAGGGTTTCCAACAACTCTCTCCCCTCCTGGCGCTTCTTTCCCTCAACTTCCACTTTTGGTCACCTTTGGCTTAGCGGGTAAAGAACCCAGATGACACTGCTGCAGGCCGCTAAAACTTGTTGATTGTCATTACTAGAACTCAAAGGAAGGGTTTCCAACCACTCTCTCCCCTCCTAGCGCTTCCTTGCGCCAACGGCCACAAGTTCCCGTTATGGTCTCTTTTGGTCCCCATTTACTTACCGGCTAAATAACACGCGCGATACCCGTCTCTGGCTGCTAAAATGTCTTGAATGTTACCCCTAGGACTCAAAGGAAGGGTTTTGAACAACTCTCTCGCCTCCTGGCGCTTCTTTCCCCCAACTTCCACTTGTGGTCTATTTTGGTCCCATTTCGCTTAGCAGGTAAAGAACCCGTGCGACACTCCTGCAGGCCGCTAAAACTTCTTGATTGTCACTACCAGAACTCAAGGGAAGGGCTTGCGACCACACTCTCCCCTCTTGGCGCTTCCTTGCGTCAATGGCCCCAACTTCCAGTTTTGGTCTCTTTTCATCCCCTTTTACTTACTGGCTAAATAAAACGCGCGAGACTCTCCTCTGGCTGCTAAAACTTCTTGAATGTTACTCCTTGGACTCAAAGGAAGGGTTTCGAACAACTCTCTCCCCTCCTGGCGCTTCTTTCCACCAACTTCAACTTTTGGTCACCTTTGGCTTAGCGGGTAAAGAACCCGTATGACACTCCTGCAGGCCGCTAAAACTTGTTGATTGTCACTTCTAGGACCCAAGGGAAGGGTTTCCAACCACTCTCTCCCCTCATGGCGTATCTCTGTACCAACTGCCCAAGTTCCCATTTTGGTCTTTCCTTTGGTACCCTTTGGCTTAGTGGGTAAAGAACCCGTGCGACACTCACGCAAGCAGCTAAAAATTCTTCATTGTCACTACTAGGACCCAAGGGAAGGGTTTCCAACCACTCTCTCCCCTCCTAGCGCTTCCTTGCGCCAACGGCCACAAGTTCCCGTTTTGGTCTCTTTTGGTCCCCGATTACTTACCGGCTAAATAACACGCGCGATACTTGTCTCTGGCTGGTAAAATATCTTGAATGTCACCCCTAGGACTCAAAGGAAGGGTTTCGAACAACTCTCTCGCCTCCTGCCGCTTCTTTCCCCCAACTTCCACTTGTGGTCTCTTTTGGTCCCCTTTCGCTTAGCACGTAAAGAACCCGTGAGACACTTCTGCAGGCCGCTAAAACTTCTTGATTGTCACTACCAGATCTAAAGGGAAGGGTCTCCAACCACTTGCTCCGCTCTTGGCGCTTCCTTGCGCCAACGGCAACAAGTTCCCGTTTTGGTCTCTTTTGGTCCCCATTTACTTACCGGATAAATAACACGCGCGAGACTTATCTCTGGCTGCTAAAACTTTTTGAATGTCACTGCTACGACTCAAAGGAAGGGTTTCCAACAACTCTCTCCCCTCCTGGCCCTTCTTTCCCCCAACTTCCACTTTTGGTCACCTTTGGCTTAGCGGGTAAAGAACCCGTGTGACACTCCTGCAGGCTGCTAAAACTTGTTGATTGTCGCTACTAGGACTCAAGGGAAGGGTTTCCAACCACTCTCTCCCCTCCTGGCGCATCTCTGTACCAACGGCCCAAGTTCCCATTTTGGTCTTTCCTTTGGTACCCTTTGGCTTAGCGGGTAAAGAACCCGTGCGACACTCGTGCAGGCAGCTAAAACTTCTTGATTGTCACTACTAGGACTCAAGGGAAGGGTTTCCAACCACTCTCTCCCCTCCTAGCGCTTCCTTGCACCAACGGCCACAAGTTCCCGTTTTGGTCTCTTTTGGTCCCCATTTAATTACCGGCTAAATAACACGCGCGAGACTTGTTTCTGGCTGCTAGAAAGTCTTGAATGTCACCCCTAGGACTCAAAAGAAGGGTTTCGAACAACTCTCTCCCCTCCTGGCGCTTCTTTCCCCCAAGTTCCACTTGTGGTCTCTTTTGGTCCCCTTTCGCTTAGCAAGTAAAGAACCCGTGCGACACTCCTGCAGGCCGCTACAACTTCTTGATTGTCACTACCAGAACTCAAGGGAAGGGTCTCCAATCACTTGCTCCGCTCTTGGCGCAAGGAAGCGCCAACGGCAGCAAGTTCCCGTTTTGGTCTCTTTTGGTCCCCATTTACTTACCGGCTAAATAACACGCGCGAGACTTGTCTCTGGCTGCTAAAACTTCTTGAATGTCACTGCTACGACTTAAAGGAAGGGTTTCCAGCAACTCTCTCCCCTCCTGGCCCTTCTTTCCCCCAACTTCCACCTTTGGTCACCTTTGGCTTAACGGGTAAAGAACCCGTGTGACACCCCTGCAGGCCGCTAAAACTTGTTGATTGTCCCTACTAGGACTCAAGGGAAGGGTTTCCAACAACTCTCTCCCCTCCTGGCCCTTATTTCCCCCAACTTCCACTTTTGGTCCCCTTTCGCTTAGCAGGTAAAGAACCCGTGCTACACTCCTGCAGGCTGCTAAAACTTCTTGATTGTCACTACCAGAACTCAAGGGAAGGGCGTGGGACTACTCTCTCCCCTCTTGGCGCTTCCTTGCGTCAATGGCCCTAACTTCCAGTTTTGGTCTCTTTTGGTCCCCTTTTACTTACTGGCTAAATAACACGCGCGAGACTTGTCTCTGGCTGCTAAAACTTCTTGAATGTCACTCCTAGGACTCAAAGGAAGGGTTTCGAACAACTCTCTTCCCTCCTGGCGCTTCTTTCCCCCAACTTCCACTTGTGGTCTCTTTTGGTCCCCTTTCGCTTAGCAAGTAAAGAACCCGTGCGACACTCCTGCAGGCCGCTACAACTTCTTGATTGTCACTACCAGAACTCAAGGGAAGGGTCTCCAACCACTCGCTCCACTCTTGGCCCTTCCTTGCGCCAATGGCCCCAACTTTCAGTTTTGGTCTCTTTTGGTCCCCTTTTACTTACGGCTAAATAACACGCGAGACTAATCTCTGGCTGGTAAAACTTCTTGAATGTCACTGCTACGACTCAAAGGAAGGGTTTCCAACAACTCTCTCCCCTCCTGGCCCTTCTTTCCCCCAACTTCCTCTTTTGGTCACCTTTGGCTTAGCGGGTAAAGAACCCGTGTGACATTCCTGCAGGCCGCTAAAACTTGTTGATTGTCACTACTAGGACTCAAGGGAAGGGTTTCCAACCACTCTCTCCCCTCCTGGCGCATCTCTATACCAACGGCCCCAAGTTCCCATTATGGTCTTTCCTTTGGTCCCCTTTGGCTTAGCGGGTAAAGAACCCGTGTGACACTCGTGCAGGCAGCTAAAACTTCTTGATTGTCACTACTAGGACTCAAGGGAAGGGTTTCCAGCCACTCCGTCCCCTCCTAGCGCTTCCTTACGGCAACGGCCCCACGTTCCCGATTTGGTCTCTTTTGGTCCCCTTTTACTGACCGGCTAAATAACACGCGCGAGACTTGTCTCTGGCTACTAAAACTTCTTGAATGTCACTTCTAGGACTCAAACGATAGGTTTTGAACAACTCTCTCCCCTCCTGGCGCTTCTTTCCCCCAACTTCCACTTTTGGTCCCCTTTGGCTTAGCGGGTAAAGAACCCGTGTGACACTCATGCAGGTCGCTAAAACATCTCTATTGTCACTACTAGGACTCAAGGGAAGGGTTTCCAACCACTCTGCCCCCTCTTGGCACTTTCTTGCGCCAATGGCCCCAACTTCCAGTTTTGGGCTCTTTTGGTCCCCTTTTACATATCGACTAAATAACACGCGCGAGACTCGTCTTTGGCAGCTAAAACTTCTCGAATGTCACTCTTATGACTCAAAGGAAGGGTTTCCAACAACTCTCTCCCCTCCGGGCGCTTCTTTCCCCCAATTTCCACTTTTGGTTCCCTTCGGCATAGCGGGTAAAGAACCTGTGTGACACTCCTGCAGGCCACTAACACTTCCACTTTTGTCACTACTAGGACTCAAGGGAAGGGTTTCCAACCACTCTCTCCCCTCCTGGCGCATCTCTATACCAACGGCCCCAAGTTCCCATTATGGTCTTTCCTTTGGTCCCCTTTGGCTTAGCGGGTAAAGAACCCGTGTGACACTCGTGCAGGCAGCTAAAACTTCTTGATTGTCACTACTAGGACTCAAGGGAAGGGTTTCCAGCAACTCTGTCCCCTCCTGGCGCTTCCTTACGGCAACGGCCCCACGTTCCCGTTTTGGTCTCTTTTGGTCCCCTTTTACTGACCGGCTAAATAACACGCGCGAGACTTGTCTCTGGCTACTAAAACTTCTTGAATGTCACTTCTAGGACTCAAACGATAGGTTTTGAACAACTCTCTCCCCTCCTGGCGCTTCTTTCCCCCAACTTCCAATTTTGGTCCCCTTTGGCTTAGTGGGTAAAGAACCCGTGTGACACTCCTGCAGGTCGCTAAAACATCTCTATTGTCACTACTAGGACTCAAGGGAAGGGTTTTCAACCCCTCTCTCCCCTCTTGGCGCTTCCTTGCGCCAATGGCCCCAAATTCCAGTTTTGGTCTCTTTTGGTCCCCTTTTACATATTGACTAAATAACACGCGCGAGACTCGTCTTTGGCAGCTAAAACTTCTCGAATGTCACTCTTAGGACTCAAAGGAAGGGTTTCCAACAACTCTCTCCCCTCTGGGCGCTTCTTTCCCCCAATTTCCACTTTTGGTTCCCTTCGGCATAGCGGGTAAAGAACCTGTGTGACACTCCTGCAGGCCAATAACACTTCCACTTTTGTCACTACTAGGACTCAAGGGAAGGGTTTCCAACCACTCTCTCCGCTCTTGGCGCTTCTTTGCGCCAATGGCACCAACTTTCAGTTTTGGTCTCTTTTGGTCCCCTTATACTTATGGCAAAATAACACGCGCGAGACTCATCTCTGGCTGCTAAGACTTCTTAAATGTCACTCCTACGACTCAAGGGAAGGGTTTCCAAAAACACTCTCCCCTCCTGGCGCTTCTTTCCCCAACTTCCACTTTTGGTCACCTTTGGCTTAGCGGGTAAAGAACCCGTGTGACAGTCCTGCAGACCGCTAAAACTTCTTGATTGTCACTACAAGGACTCAAGGGAAGGGTTTCCAACCACGCTCTCCCCTTCTGGCGCTTCTTTGCGCCAACGGCCCCAAGTTCCCGTTTTGGTCTTTCCTTTGGTCCTCTTTGGCTTAGCGGGTGAAGAACTCGTGCAACACTCGTGCAGGCTGCTGAAACTTCTTGATTGTCACTACTAGGTCTCAAGGGAAGGGTTTCCAACCCCTCTCTCCCTTCTTGGGGCTTCCTTGCGGCAACGGCCCCACGTTCCCGTTTTGGTCTCTTTTGGACCCCTTTTACTGACCGACTAAATAACACTCGCGAGACTTGTCTCTGGCTGGTAAAACTTCTTCAATGTCACTTCTAGGACTCAAAGGAAGGGTTTTGAACAACTCTCTCCCCTCCTGGCACTTCTTTCCCCCAACTTTCACTTGTCGTCTCTTTTGGTCCCCTTTGGCTTAGTGGGTAAAGAACCCGTGCGACACTCCTGCAGGCCGCTAAAACATCTTGATTGTCACTACTAGAACTCAAGGGAAGGGTTTTCAACCCCTCTCTCCCCTCTTGGCGCTTCCTTGCGCCAATGGCCCCAAATTCCAGTTTTGGTCTCTTTTGGTCCCCTTTTACATATCGACTAAATAACACGCGCGAGACTCGTCTTTGGCAGCTAAAACTTCTCGAAAGTCACTCTTAGGACTCAAAGGAAGGGTTTCCAACAACTCTCTCCCCTCCGGGCGCTTCTTTCCCCCAACTTCCACTTTTGGTTCCCTTCGGCATAGCGGGTAAAGAACCTGTGTGACACTCCTGCAGGCCACTAACACTTCCACTTTTGTCACTACTAGGACTCAAGGGAAGGGTTTCCAACCACTCTCTCCGCTCCTGGCGCTTCCTTGCGCCAATGGCCCCAACTTTCAGTTTTGGTCTCTTTTGGTCCCCTTATACTTATGGCAAAATAACACGCGCGAGACTCATCTCTGGCTGCTAAGAATTCTTAAATGTCACTCCTACGACTCAAGGGAAGGGTTTCCAAAAACACTCTCCCCTCCTGGCGCTTCTTTCCCCCAACTTCCACTTTTGGTCACCTTTGGCTTAGCGGATAAAGAACCCGTGTGACACTCCTGCAGGTCGCTAAAACTTCTTGATTGTCACTCTTAGGACTCAAAAGAAGGCTTTCCAACAACTCTCTCCCCTCCGGGCGCTTCTTTGCCCCAACTTCCACTTTTGGTTCCCTTCGGCATAGCGGGTAAAGAACCCGTGCGACACTCCTGCAGGCCGCTAAAACTTGTTGATTGTCGCTACTAGGACTCAAGGGAAGGGTTTCCAACCACTCTCTCCCCTCCTGGCGCATCTCTGTACCAACGGCCCAAGTTCCCATTTTGGTCTTTCCTTTGGTACCCTTTGGCTTAGCGGGTAAAGAACCCGTGCGACACTCGTGCAGGCAGCTAAAACTTCTTGATTGTCACTACTAGGACTCAAGGGAAGGGTTTCCAACCACTCTCTCCCCTCCTAGCGCTTCCTTGCACCAACGGCCACAAGTTCCCGTTTTGGTCTCTTTTGGTCCCCATTTAATTACCGGCTAAATAACACGCGCGAGACTTGTTTCTGGCTGCTAGAAAGTCTTGAATGTCACCCCTAGGACTCAAAAGAAGGGTTTCGAACAACTCTCTCCCCTCCTGGCGCTTCTTTCCCCCAAGTTCCACTTGTGGTCTCTTTTGGTCCCCTTTCGCTTAGCAAGTAAAGAACCCGTGCGACACTCCTGCAGGCCGCTACAACTTCTTGATTGTCACTACCAGAACTCAAGGGAAGGGTCTCCAACCACTTGCTCCGCTCTTGGCGCAAGGAAGCGCCAACGGCAACAAGTTCCCGTTTTGGTCTCTTTTGGTCCCCATTTACTTACCGGCTAAATAACACGCGCGAGACTTGTCTCTGGCTACTAAAACTTCTTGAATGTCACTGCTACGACTCAAAGGAAGGGTTTCCAGCAACTCTCTCCCCTCCTGGCCCTTCTTTCCCCCAACTTCCACCTTTGGTCACCTTTGGCTTAACGGGTAAAGAACCCGTGTGACACTCCTGCAGGCCGCTAAAACTTGTTGATTGTCCCTACTAGGACTCAAGGGAAGGGTTTCCAACAACTCTCTCCCCTCCTGGCCCTTCTTTCCCCCAACTTCCACTTTTGGTCCCCTTTCGCTTAGCAGGTAAAGAACCCGTGCTACACTGCTGCAGGCTGCAAAAACTTCTTGATTGTCACTACCAGAACTCAAGGGAAGGGCGTGGGACTACTCTCTCCCCTCTTGGCACTTCCTTGCGTCAATGGCCCTAACTTCCAGTTTTGGTCTCTTTTGGTCCCCTTTTACTTACTGGCTAAATAACACGCGCGAGACTCTCCTCTGGCTGCTAAAACTTCTTGAATGTTACTCCTTGGACACAAAGGAAGGGTTTCGAACAACTCTCTCCCCTCCTGGCGCTTCTTTCCCCCAACTTCCACTTGTGGTCTCTTTTGGTCCCCTTTCGCTTAGCAAGTAAAGAACCTGTTCGACACTCCTGCAGGCCGCTACAACTTCTTGATTGTCACTACCAGAACTCAAGGGAAGGGTCTCCAACCACTCGCTCCACTCTTGGCCCTTCCTTGCGCCAATGGCCCCAACTTTTAGTTTTGGTCTCTTTTGGTCCCCTTTTACTTACGGCTAAATAACACGCGTGAGACTAATCTCTTGCTGGTAAAACTTCTTGAATGTCACTGCTACGACTCAAAGGAAGGGTTTCCAACAACTCTCTCCCCTCCTGGCCCTTCTTTCCCCCAACTTCCCATTTTGGTCACCTTTGGCTTAGCGGGTAAAGAACCCGTGTGACATTCCTGCAGGCCGCTAAAACTTGTTGATTGTCACTACTAGGACTCAAGGGAAGGGTTTCCAACCACTCTCTCCCCTCCTGGTGCATCTCTATACCAACGGCCCCAAGTTCCCATTATGGTCTTTCCTTTGGTCCCCTTTGGCTTAGCGGGTAAAGAACCCGTGTAACACTCGTGCAGGCAGCTAAAACTTCTTGATTGTCACTACTAGGACTCAAGGGAAGGGTTTCCAGCCACTCTGTCCCCTCCTGGCGCTTCCTTGCGGCAACGGCCCCACGTTCCCGTTTTGGTCTCTTTTGGTCCCCTTTTACTGACCGGCTAAATAACACGCGCGAGACTTGTCTCTGGCTGCTAAAACTTCTTGAATGTCACTTCTAGGACTCAAACGAAGGGTTTTGAATAACTCTCTCCCCTCCTGGCGCTTCTTTCCCCCAACTTCCACTTTTGGTCCCCTTTGGCTTAGCGGGTAAAGAACCCGTGTGACACTCCTGCAGGTCGCTAAAACATCTCTATTGTCACTACTAGGACTCAAGGGAAGGGTTTCCAACCACTCTCCCCCCTCTTGGCACTTTCTTGCGCCAATGGCCCCAACTTCCAGTTTTGGTCTCTTTTGGTCCGCTTTTACTTACGGCTAAATAACACGCACAAGACTCATCTCTGGCTGCGAAAACTTCTTGAATGTCACTCCTACGACTCAAAGGAAGGATTTCCAACAACACTCTCCTCTCCTGGCGCTTCTTTCCCCAACTTCCACTTTTGGTCACCTTTGGCTTAGCGGGTAAAGAACTCGTGTGACAGTCCTGCAGACCGCTAAAACTTCTTGATTGTCACTACAAGGACTCAAGGGAAGGGTTTCCAACCACGCTCTCCCCTTCTGGCGCTTCTTTGCGCCAACGGCCCCAAGTTCCCGTTTTGGTCTTTCCTTTGGTCCTCTTTGGCTTAGCGGGTGAAGAACTCGTGCAACACTCGTGCAGGCTGCTGAAACTTCTTGATTGTCACTACTAGGTCTCAAGGGAAGGGTTTCCAACCCCTCTCTCCCTTCTTGGCGCTTCCTTGCGGCAACGGCCCCACGTTCCCGTTTTGGTCTCTTTTGGACCCCTTTTACTGACCGACTAAATAACACTCGCGAGACTTGTCTCTGGCTGGTAAAACTTCTTCAATGTCACTTCTAGGACTCAAAGGAAGGGTTTTGAACAACTCTCTCCCCTCCTGGCACTTCTTTCCCCCAACTTTCACTTGTCGTCTCTTTTGGTCCCCTTTGGCTTAATGGGTAAAGAACCCGTGCGACACTCCTGCAGGCCGCTAAAACATCTTGATTGTCACTACTAGAACTCAAGGGAAGGGTTTTCAACCCCTCTCTCCCCTCTTGGCGCTTCCTTGCGCCAATGGCCCCAAATTCCAGTTTTGGTCTCTTTTGGTCCCCTTTTACATATCGACTAAATAACACGCGCGAGACTCGTCTTTGGCAGCTAAAACTTCTCGAATGTCACTCTTAGGACTCAAAGGAAGGGGTTCCAACAACTCTCTCCCCTCCGGGCGCTTCTTTCCCCCAACTTCCACTTTTGGTTCCCTTCGGCATAGCGGGTAAAGAACCTGTGTGACACTCCTGCAGGCCACTAACACTTCCACTTTTGTCACTACTAGGACTCAAGGGAAGGGTTTCCAACCACTCTCTCCGCTCTTGGCGCTTCCTTGCGCCAATGGCCCCAACTTTCAGTTTTGGTCTCTTTTGGTCCCCTTATACTTATGGCAAAATAACACGCGCGAGACTCATCTCTGGCTGCTAAGACTTCTTAAATGTCACTCCTACGACTCAAGGGAAGGGTTTCCAAAAACACTCTCCCCTCCTGGCGCTTCTTTCCCCTAACTTCCACTTTTGGTCACCTTTGGCTTAGCGGATAAAGAACCCGTGTGACACTCCTGCAGGTCGCTAAAACTTTTTGATTGTCACTCTTAGGACTCAAAAGAAGGCTTTCCAACAACTCTCTCCCCTCCGGGCGCTTCTTTGCCCCAACTTCCACTTTTGGTTCCCTTCGGCATAGCGGGTAAAGAACCCGTGCGACACTCCTGCAGGCCGCTAAAACTTGTTGATTGTCGCTACTAGGACTCAAGGGAAGGGTTTCCAACCACTCTCTCCCCTCCTGGCGCATCTCTGTACCAACGGCCCAAGTTCCCATTTTGGTCTTTCCTTTGGTACCCTTTGGCTTAGCGGGTAAAGAACCCGTGCGACACTCGTGCAGGCAGCTAAAACTTCTTGATTGTCACTACTAGGACTCAAGGGAAGGGTTTCCAACCACTCTCTCCCCTCCTAGCGCTTCCTTGCACCAACGGCCACAAGTTCCCGTTTTGGTCTCTTTTGGTCCCCATTTAATTACCGGCTAAATAACACGCGCGAGACTTGTTTCTGGCTGCTAGAAAGTCTTGAATGTCACCCCTAGGACTCAAAAGAAGGGTTTCGAACAACTCTCTCCCCTCCTGGCGCTTCTTTCCCCCAAGTTCCACTTGTGGTCTCTTTTGGTCCCCTTTCGCTTAGCAAGTAAAGAACCCGTGCGACACTCCTGCAGGCCGCTACAACATCTTGATTGTCACTACCAGAACTCAAGGGAAGGGTCTCCAACCACTTGCTCCGCTCTTGGCGCAAGGAAGCGCCAACGGCAACAAGTTCCCGTTTTGGTCTCTTTTGGTCCCCATTTACTTACCGGCTAAATAACACGCGCGAGACTTGTCTCTAGCTGCTAAAACTTCTTGAATGTCACTGCTACGACTCAAAGGAAGGTTTCCAGCAACTCTCTCCCCTCCTGGCCCTTCTTTCCCCCCACTTCCACCTTTGGTCACCTTTGGCTTGACGGGTAAAGAACCCGTGTGACACTCCTGCAGGCCGCTAAAACTTGTTGATTGTCCCTACTAGGACTCAAGAGAAGGGTTTCCAACAACTCTCTCCCCTCCTGGCCCTTCTTTCCCCCAACTTCCACTTTTGGTCCCCTTTCGCTTAGCAGGTAAAGAACCCGTGCTACACTCCTGCAGGCTGCTAAAACTTCTTGATTGTCACTACCAGAACTCAAGGGAAGGGCGTGGGACTACTCTCTCCCCTCTTGGCGCTTCCTTGCGTCAATGGCCCCAACTTCCAGTTTTGGTCTCTTTTGGTCCCCTTTTACTTACTGGCTAAATAACACGCGCGAGACTCTCCTCTGGCTGCTAAAACTTCTTGAATGTTACTCCTTGGACACAAAGGAAGGGTTTCGACCAACTCTCTCCCCTCCTGGCGCTTCTTTCCCCCAACTTCCACTTGTGGTCTCTTTTGGTCCCCTTTTGCTTAGCAAGTAAAGAACCCGTGCGACACTCGTGCAGGCCGCTAAAACTTCTTGATTGTCACTACTAGGAGTCAAGGGAAGGGTTTCCAACCACTCACTCCCCTCTTGCGCCTCCTTGCGCCAATGGTCTCAACTTCCAGTTTTGGTCTCTTTTGGTCCCCTTTTACTTACCGGGCTAAGGAAGATGCGCGAGACTCGTCTCTGGCTGCTAAAACTTCTTGAATGTCACTCCCAGGACTCAAAGGAAGGGTTTCCAACAACTCTTCCCCTCCTGGCGTTTCTTTCCCCCCACTTCCACTTTTCGTCTCTTTTGGCTTAGCGGGTAAAGAACTTGTGCGACACTCGTGCAGGCAGCTAAAACTTCTTGATTGTCACTAGTTGGACTCAAGGGAAGGATTTCCAACCACTCTCTCCCCTCTTGGCGCTTCCTTGTGCCAATGGCCCCAACTTTCAGTTTTGGTCTCTTTTGGTCCCCTTTTACTTACCGGTTAAATAACACGCGCGAGACTCGTCTCTGGCTAGAAAACCTTCTTGAATGTCACTCCTAGGAATCAAAGGAAGGGTTTCCAACAACTCTCTCCCCTCCTCGCGCTTCTTTCCCCCCACTTCCACTTTTGGTCTCCTTTGGCTTAGCGGGTAAAGAACCCGTGCGCCACTCGTGCAGGCCGCTAAAACTTCTTGATTGTCACTAGTTGGACTCAAGGGAAGGGTTTCCAACAACTCTCTACCCTCCTGGCGCTTCTTTCCCCAAATTATCACTTTTGGTCTCGTTTGGTCCCCTTTGGTTTAGCGGGTAAAAAATCCGTACGACACTCCTGCAGGCCGCTAAAACTTCTTGATTGTCACTACTAGGACTCAAGGGAAGGGTTTCCAACACTCTCCCCCCTCCTAGCGCTTCTTTGCGCCAATGGCCCCAAGTTCCCGTTTTGGTCTTTCCTTTGGTCCCTTTTGGCTTAGCTGGTAAAGAACCTGTGCGACACTCGTGCAGGCCGCTAAAACTTCTTGATTGTCACCACTAGGAGTGAAGGGAAGGGTTTCCAACCACTCTCTCCCCTGTTGGCACTTCTTTGCCTCAATCGCCCCCGGTTCTCGTCTTGGTCTTTGCTTTGGTCCCCTTTGGCTTCGCAGTTAAAGAACCCGTGCGACACCCGTGCAGGCCGCTAAAACTTCTTGATTGTCACTAGTTGGACTCAAGGAAAGGGTTTCTAACCAGTCAATCGCCCCAAGTTCCCGTTTTGCTCTTTCCTTTGGCTTAGCTGGTAAAGAACCCGTGCGACACTCGTGCAGGCCGCTAAAACTTCTTGATTGTCACTACTGGGAGTCAAGGGAAGGGGTTCCAACCACTCTCTCCCCTCCTGGCGCTTCTTTGCGTCAATGGCCCCAAGTTCCTGTTTTGGTCTTTCCTTTGATCCCCTTTGGCTTCGCGGGTAGAGAAAGTGTGCGACACTTGTGTAGGCCGCTAAAACTTCTTGATTGTCACTACTAGGGCTCAAAGGAAGGGTTTCCAACAACTCTCTCCCCTCCTGGAGCTTCTTTCCCCCAACTTTCACTTTTGGTCCCCTTTGGCTTAGCGGGTAAAGAACCCGTGCGACACTCGTGCAGGCCGCAAAAACTTCTTGATTGTCACTAGTTGGACTCAAGGGAAGGGTTTCCAACCACTCTCTCCCCTCTTGGCGCTTCCTTGCGCCAATGGCCCCAACTTCCAGTTTTAGTCTCTTTTGGTCCCCTTTTACTTACCGGTTAAAGAACACGCGCGACACTCGTCTCTGGCTAGAAAAACTTCTTGAATGTCACTCCTAGGAATCAAAGGAAGGGTTTCCAACAACTCTCTCCCCTCCTCGCGCTTCTTTCCCCAAATTTTCACTTTTGGTCTCGTTTCGTCACCTTTGGTTTAGTGGGTAAAGAATCTGTATGACACTCCTGCAGGCCGCTAAAACTTCATCATTGTCACTACTAGGACTCAAGGGAAGGGTTTCCAACACTCTTCCCCCTCCTGGCGCTTCTTTGCGCCAACGGCCCCAAGTTCCCGTTTTGGTCTTTCCTTTGGTCCCCTTTGGCTTAGCTGGTAAAGAACCCGTGCGACACTCGTGCACGCCGCTAAAGCTTCTTGATTGTCACTACTAGGAGTCAAGGGAAGGGTTTCCAACCACTCTCTCCCTTGCTGGCACTTCTTTGCCTCAATGGCCCCAAGTTCTCGTTTTGGTCTTTCCTTTAGTCCCCTTTGGCTTCGCGGTTAAAGAACCTGTGCGACACCCGTGCAGGCCGCAAAAACTTCTTGATTGTCACTAGTTGGACTCAAGGGAAGGGTTTCCAGCGACTCACTCCCCTCTTGGCGCTTCCTTGCGCCAATGGCCCCAACTTCCAGTTTTAGTCTCTTTTGGTCCCCTTTTACTTACCGGTTAAAGAACACGCGCGACACTCGTCTCTGGCTAGAAAAACTTCTTGAATGTCACTCCTAGGAATCAAAGGAAGGGTTTCCAACAACTCTCTCCCCTCCTCGCGCTTTTTTCCCCAAATTTTCACTTTTGGTCTCGTTTCGTCCCCTTTGGTTTAGTGGGTAAAGAATCCGTACGACACTCCTGCAGGCCGCTAAAACTTCTTCATTGTCACTACTAGGACTCAAGGGAAGGGTTTCCAACACTCTTCCCCCTCCTGGCGCTTCTTTGCGCCAACGGCCCCAAGTTCCCGTTTTGGTCTTTCCTTTGGTCCCCTTTGGCTTAGCTGGTAAAGAACCCGTGCGACACTCGTGCAGGCCGCTAAAACTTCTTGATTTTCACTACTAGGAGTCAAGGGAAGGGTTTCCAACCACTCTCTCCCCTCCTGGCGCTTCTTTGCGTCAATGGCCCCAAGTTCCTGTTTTGGTCTTTCCTTTGATCCCCTTTGGCTTCGCGGGTAGAGAAAGTGTGCGACACTTGTGTAGGCCGCTAAAACTTCTTGATTGTCACTACTAGGGCTCAAAGGAAGGGTTTCCAACAACTCTCTCCCCTCCTGGAGCTTCTTTCCCCCAACTTTCACTTTTGGTCCCCTTTGGCTTAGCGGGTAAAGAACCCGTGCGACACTCGTGCAGGCCGCAAAAACTTCTTGATTGTCACTAGTTGGACTCAAGGGAAGGGTTTCCAACCACTCTCTCCCCTCTTGGCGCTTCCTTGCGCCAATGGCCCCAACTTCCAGTTTTAGTCTCTTTTGGTCCCCTTTTACTTACCGGTTAAAGAACACGCGCGACACTCGTCTCTGGCTAGAAAAACTTCTTGAATGTCACTCCTAGGAATCAAAGGAAGGGTTTCCAACAACTCTCTCCCCTCCTCGCGCTTCTTTCCCCAAATTTTCACTTTTGGTCTCGTTTCGTCACCTTTGGTTTAGTGGGTAAAGAATCTGTACGACACTCCTGCAGGCCGCTAAAACTTCATCATTGTCACTACTAGGACTCAAGGGAAGGGTTTCCAACACTCTTCCCCCTCCTGGCGCTTCTTTGCGCCAACGGCCCCAAGTTCCCGTTTTGGTCTTTCCTTTGGTCCCCTTTGGCTTAGCTGGTAAAGAACCCGTGCGACACTCGTGCACGCCGCTAAAGCTTCTTGATTGTCACTACTAGGAGTCAAGGGAAGGGTTTCCAACCACTCTCTCCCTTGCTGGCACTTCTTTGCCTCAATGGCCCCAAGTTCTCGTTTTGGTCTTTCCTTTAGTCCCCTTTGGCTTCGCGGTTAAAGAACCTGTGCGACACCCGTGCAGGCCGCAAAAACTTCTTGATTGTCACTAGTTGGACTCAAGGGAAGGGTTTCCAGCGACTCACTCCCCTCTTGGCGCTTCCTTGCGCCAATGGCCCCAACTTCCAGTTTTAGTCTCTTTTGGTCCCCTTTTACTTACCGGTTAAAGAACACGCGCGACACTCGTCTCTGGCTAGAAAAACTTCTTGAATGTCACTCCTAGGAATCAAAGGAAGGGTTTCCAACAACTCTCTCCCCTCCTCGCGCTTTTTTCCCCAAATTTTCACTTTTGGTCTCGTTTCGTCCCCTTTGGTTTAGTGGGTAAAGAATCCGTACGACACTCCTGCAGGCCGCTAAAACTTCTTCATTGTCACTACTAGGACTCAAGGGAAGGGTTTCCAACACTCTTCCCCCTCCTGGCGCTTCTTTGCGCCAACGGCCCCAAGTTCCCGTTTTGGTCTTTCCTTTGGTCTCCTTTGGCTTAGCTGGTAAAGAACCCGTGCGACACTCGTGCACGCCGCTAAAGCTTCTTGATTGTCACTACTAGGAGTCAAGGGAAGGGTTTCCAACCACTCTCTCCCTTGCTGGCACTTCTTTGCCTCAATGGCCCCAAGTTCTCGTTTTGGTCTTTCCTTTAGTCCCCTTTGGCTTCGCGGTTAAAGAACCTGTGCGACACCCGTGCAGGCCGCAAAAACTTCTTGATTGTCACTACTAGGGCTCAAAGGAAGGGTTTCCAACCACTCTCCCCCTCCTGGCGCTTCTTTGCGCCAACGGCCCCAAGTTCCCGTTTTGGTCTTTCCTTTGGTCCCCTTTGGCTTAGCTGGTAAAGAACCCGTGCGACACTCGTGCAGGCCGCTAAAACTTCTTGATTTTCACTACTAGGAGTCAAGGGAAGGGTTTCCAACCACTCTCTCACCTGCTGGTACTTCTTTGCCTCAATGGCCCCAAGTTCTGGTTTTGGTCTTTCCTTTGGTCCCCTTTGGCTTCGCGGGTAGAGAAAGTGTGCGACACTTGTGTAGGCCGCTAAAACTTCTTGATTGTCACTACTAGGGCTCAAAGGAAGGGTTTCCAACACTCTTCCCCCTCCTGGCGCTTCTTTGCGCCAACGGCCCCAAGTCCCCGTTTTGGTCTTTCCTTTGGTCCCCTTTGGCTTAGCTGGTAAAGAACCCGTGCGACACTCGTGCAGGCCGCTAAAACTTCTTGATTTTCACTACTAGGAGTCAAGGGAAGGGTTTCCAACCACTCTCTCACCTGCTGGTACTTCTTTGCCTCAATGGCCCCAAGTTCTCGTTTTGGTCTTTCCTTTGGTCCCCTTTGGCTTCGCGGGTAGAGAAAGTGTGCGACACCCGTGCAGGCCGCAAAAACTTCTTGATTGTCACTAGTTGGACTCAAGGGAAGGGTTTCCAACCACTCAAACCCCTCTTGGCGCTTCCTTGCGCCAATGGCCCCAACTTCCAGTTTTAGTCTCTTTTGGTCCCCTTTTACTTACCGGTTAAAGAACACGCGCGACACTCGTCTCTGGCTAGAAAAACTTCTTGAATGTCACTCCTAGGAATCAAAGGAAGGGTTTCCAACAACTCTATCCCCTCCTCGCGCTTCTTTCCCCAAATTTTCACTTTTGGTCTCGTTTCGTCCCCTTTGGTTTAGTGGGTAAAGAATCCGTACGACACTCGTGCAGGCCGCTAAAACTTCTTCATTGTCACTACTAGGACTCAAGGGAAGGGTTTCCAACACTCTTCCCCCTCCTGGCGCTTCTTTGCGCCAACGGCCCCAAGTTCCCGTTTTGGTCTTTCCTTTTGTCCCCTTTGGCTTAGCTGGTAAAGAACCCGTGCGACACTCGTGCAGGCCGCTAAAACTTCTTGATTTTCACTACTAGGAGTCAAGGGAAGGGTTTCCAACCACTCTCTCACCTGCTGGTACTTCTTTGCCTTAATGGCCCCAAGTTCTGGTTTTGGTCTTTCCTTTGGTCCCCTTTGGCTTCGCGGGTAAAGAACCTGTGCGACACCCGTGCAGGCCGCAAAAACTTCTTGATTGTCACTAGTTGGACTCAAGGGAAGGGTTTCCAACCACTCACTCCCCTCTTGGCGCTTCCTTGCGCCAATGGCCCCAACTTCCAGTTTTAGTCTCTTTTGGTCCCCTTTTACTTACCGGTTAAAGAACACGCGCGACACTTGTCTCTGGCTAGAAAAACTTCTTGAATGTCACTCCTAGGAATCAAAGGAAGGGTTTCCAACAACTCTCTCCCCTCCTCGCGCTTCTTTCCCCAAATTTTCACTTTTGGTCTCGTTTCGTCCCCTTTGGTTTAGTGGGTAAAGAAACCGTGCGACACTCGTGCAGGCCGCTAAAACTTCTTGATTGTCACTACTAGGAGTCAAGGGAAGGGTTTCCAACCACTCTCTCCCCTGCTGGCACTTCTTTGCCTCAATGGCCCCAAGTTCTCGTTTTGGTCTTTCCTTTGGTCCCCTTTGGCTTCGCGGGTAAAGAACCTGTGCGACACCCGTGCAGGCCGCAAAAACTTCTTGATTGTCAATAGTTGGACTCAAGGGAAGGGTTTCCAACCACTCACTCCCCTCTTGGCGCTTCCTTGCGCCAATGGCCCTAACTTCCAGTTTTAGTCTCTTTTGGTCCCCTTTTACTTATCGGTTAAAGAACACGCGCGACACTCGTCTCTGGCTAGAAAAACTTCTTAAATGTCACTCCTAGGAATCAAAGGAAGGGTTTCCAACAACTCTCTCCCCTCCTCGCACTTCTTTCCCCAAATTTTCACTTTTGGTCTCGTTTCGTCACCTTTGGTTTAGTGGGTAAAGAATCTGTACGACACTCCTGCAGGCCGCTAAAACTTCTTCATTGTCACTACTAGGACTCAAGGGAAGGGTTTCCAACACTCTTCCCCCTCCTGGCGCTTCTTTGCGCCAACGGCCCCAAGTTCCCGTTTTGGTCTTTCCTTTGGTCCCCTTTGGCTTAGCTGGTAAAGAACCCGTACGACACTCGTGCAGGCCGCTAAAGCTTCTTGATTGTCACTACTAGGAGTCAAGGGAAGGGTTTCCAACCACTCTCTCCCTTGCTGGCACTTCTTTGCCTCAATGGCCCCAAGTTCTCGTTTTGGTCTTTCCTTTAGTCCCCTTTGGCTTCGCGGTTAAAGAACCTGTGCGACACCCGTGCAGGCCGCAAAAACTTCTTGATTGTCACTAGTTGGACCCAAGGGAAGGGTTTCCAACCACTCACTCCCCTCTTGGCGCAACGCCAATAGCCCCAACTTCCAGTTTTAGTCTCTTTTGGTCCCCTTTTACTTACCGGTTAAAGAACACGCGCGACACTCGTCTCTGGCTAGAAAAACTTCTTGAATGTCACTCCTAGGAATCAAAGGAAGGGTTTCCAACAACTCTCTCCCCTCCTCGCGCTTTTTTCCCCAAATTTTCACTTTTGGTCTCGTTTCGTCCCCTTTGGTTTTGTGGGTAAAGAATCCGTACGACACTCCTGCAGGCCGCTAAAACTTCTTTATTGTCACTACTAGGACTCAAGGGAAGGGTTTCCAACACTCTTCCCCCTCCTGGCGCTTCTTTGCGCCAACGGCCCCAAGTTCCCGTTTTGGTCTTTCCTTTGGTCCCCTTTGGCTTAGCTGGTAAAGAACCCGTGCGACACTCGTGCAGGCCGCTAAAACTTCTTGATTTTCACTACTAGGAGTCAAGGGAAGGGTTTCCAACCACTCTCTCACCTGCTGGTACTTCTTTGCCTCAATGGCCCCAAGTTCTGGTTTTGGTCTTTCCTTTGGTCCCCTTTGGCTTCGCGGGTAAAGAACCTGTGCGACACCCGTGCAGGCCGCAAAAACTTCTTGATTGTCACTAGTTGGACTCAAGGGAAGGGTTTCCAACCACTCACTCCCCTCTTGGCGCTTCCTTGCGCCAATGGCCCCAACTTCCAGTTTTAGTCTCTTTTGGTCCCCTTTTACTTACCGGTTAAAGAACACGCGCGACACTCGTCTCTGGCTAGAAAAACTTCTTGAATGTCACTCCTAGGAATCAAAGGAAGGGTTTCCAACAACTCTCTCCCCTCCTCGCGCTTCTTTCCCCAAATTTTCACTTTTGGTCTCGTTTCGTCCCCTTTGGTTTAGTGGGTAAAGAAACCGTGCGACACTCGTGCAGGCCGCTAAAACTTCTTGATTGTCACTACTAGGAGTCAAGGGAAGGGTTTCCAACCACTCTCTCACCTGCTGGTACTTCTTTGCCTCAATGGCCCCAAGTTCTGGTTTTGGTCTTTCCTTTGGTCCCCTTTGGCTTCGCGGGTAAAGAACCTGTGCGACACCCGTGCAGGCCGCAAAAACTTCTTGATTGTCACTAGTTGGACTCAAGGGAAGGGTTTCCAACCACTCACTCCCCTCTTGGCGCTTCCTTGCGCCAATGGCCCCAACTTCCAGTTTTAGTCTCTTTTGGTCCCCTTTTACTTACCGGTTAAAGAACACGCGCGACACTCGTCTCTGGCTAGAAAAACTTCTTGAATGTCACTCCTAGGAATCAAAGGAAGGGTTTCCAACAACTCTCTCCCCTCCTCGCGCTTCTTTCCCCAAATTTTCACTTTTGGTCTCGTTTCGTCCCCTTTGGTTTAGTGGGTAAAGAAACAGTGCGACACTCGTGCAGGCCGCTAAAACTTCTTGATTGTCACTACTAGGAGTCAAGGGAAGGGTTTCCAACCACTCTCTCCCCTGCTGGCACTTCTTTGCCTCAATGGCCCCAAGTTCTCGTTTTGGTCTTTCCTTTGGTCCCCTTTGGCTTCGCGGGTAAAGAACCTTTGCGACACCCGTGCAGGCCGCAAAAACTTCTTGATTGTCAATAGTTGGACTCAAGGGAAGGGTTTCCAACCACTCACTCCCCTCTTGGCGCTTCCTTGCGCCAATGGCCCCAACTTCCAGTTTTAGTCTCTTTTGGTCCCCTTTTACTTACCGGTTAAAGAACACGCGCGAGACTCGTCTCTGGCTAGAAAAACTTCTTGAATGTCACTCCTAGGAATCAAAGGAAGGGTTTCCAACAACTCTCTCCCCTCCTCGCGCTTCTTTCCCCAAATTTTCACTTTTGGTCTTGTTTCGTCCCCTTTGGTTTAGTGGGTAAAGAATCCGTACGACACTCCTGCAGGCCGCTAAAACTTCTTCATTGTCACTACTAGGACTCAAGGGAAGGGTTTTGCAACACTCTTCCCCCTCCTGGCGCTTCTTTGCGCCAACGACCCCAAGTTCCCGTTTTGGTCTTTCCTTTGGTCCCCTTTGGCTTAGCTGGTAAAGAACCCGTACGACACTCGTGCAGGCCGCTAAAACTTCTTGATTGTCACTACTAGGAGTCAAGGGAAGGGTTTCCAACCACTCTCTCCCTTGCTGGCACTTCTTTGCCTCAATGGTCCCAAGTTCTCGTTTTGGTCTTTCCTTTAGTCCCCTTTGGCTTCGCGGTTAAAGAACCTGTGCGACACCCGTGCAGGCCGCAAAAACTTCTTGATTGTCACTAGTTGGACTCAAGGGAAGGGTTTCCAACCACTCACTCCCCTCTTGGCGTAACGCCAATGGCCCCAACTTCCAGTTTTAGTCTCTTTTGGTCCCCTTTTACTTACCGGTTAAAGAACACGCGCGACACTCGTCTCTGGATAGAAAAACTTCTTGAATGTCACTCCTAGGAATCAAAGGAAGGGTTTCCAACAACTCTCTCCCCTCCTCGCGCTTTTTTCCCCAAATTTTCACTTTTGGTCTCGTTTCGTCCCCTTTGGTTTAGTGGGTAAAGAATCCGTACGACACTCCTGCAGGCCGCTAAAACTTCTTCATTGTCACTACTAGGACTCAAGGGAAGGGTTTCCAACCACTCTCTCCCCTCCTGGCGCTTCTTTGCGCCAACGGCCCCAAGTTCCCGTTTTGGTCTTTCCTTTGGTCCCCTTTGGCTTAGCTGGTAAAGAACCCGTGCGACACTCGTGCAGGCCGCTAAAACTTCTTGATTTTCACTACTAGGAGTCAAGGGAAGGGTTTCCAACCACTCTCTCCCCTCCTGGCGCTTCTTTGCGTCAATGGCCCCAAGTTCCTGTTTTGGTCTTTCCTTTGATCCCCTTTGGCTTCGCGGGTAGAGAAAGTGTGCGACACTTGTGTAGGCCGCTAAAACTTCTTGATTGTCACTACTAGGGCTCAAAGGAAGGGTTTCCAACAACTCTCTCCCCTCCTGGAGCTTCTTTCCCCCAACTTTCACTTTTGGTCCCCTTTGGCTTAGCGGGTAAAGAACCCGTGCTACACTCGTGCAGGCCGCAAAAACTTCTTGATTGTCAGTAGTTGGACTCAAGGGAAGGGTTTCCAATGACTCACTCCCCTCTTGGCGCTTCCTTGCGCCAATGGCCCCAACTTCCAGTTTTAGTCTCTTTTGGTCCCCTTTTACTTACCGGTTAAAGAACACGCGCGACACTCGTCTCTGGCTAGAAAAACTTCTTGAATGTCACTCCTAGGAATCAAAGGAAGGGTTTCCAACAACTCTCTCCCCTCCTCGCGCTTCTTTCCCCAAATTTTCACTTTTGGTCTCGTTTCGTCACCTTTGGTTTAGTGGGTAAAGAATCTGTACGACACTCCTGCAGGCCGCTAAAACTTCATCATTGTCACTACTAGGACTCAAGGGAAGGGTTTCCAACACTCTTCCCCCTCCTGGCGCTTCTTTGCGCCAACGGCCCCAAGTTCCCGTTTTGGTCTTTCCTTTGGTCCCCTTTGGCTTAGCTGGTAAAGAACCCGTGCGACACTCGTGCACGCCGCTAAAGCTTCTTGATTGTCACTACTAGGAGTCAAGGGAAGGGTTTCCAACCACTCTCTCCCTTGCTGGCACTTCTTTGCCTCAATGGCCCCAAGTTCTCGTTTTGGTCTTTCCTTTAGTCCCCTTTGGCTTCGCGGTTAAAGAACCTGTGCGACACCCGTGCAGGCCGCAAAAACTTCTTGATTGTCACTAGTTGGACTCAAGGGAAGGGTTTCCAGCGACTCACTCCCCTCTTGGCGCTTCCTTGCGCCAATGGCCCCAACTTCCAGTTTTAGTCTCTTTTGGTCCCCTTTTACTTACCGGTTAAAGAACACGCGCGACACTCGTCTCTGGCTAGAAAAACTTCTTGAATGTCACTCCTAGGAATCAAAGGAAGGGTTTCCAACAACTCTCTCCCCTCCTCGCGCTTTTTTCCCCAAATTTTCACTTTTGGTCTCGTTTCGTCCCCTTTGGTTTAGTGGGTAAAGAATCCGTACGACACTCCTGCAGGCCGCTAAAACTTCTTCATTGTCACTACTAGGACTCAAGGGAAGGGTTTCCAACACTCTTCCCCCTCCTGGCGCTTCTTTGCGCCAACGGCCCCAAGTTCCCGTTTTGGTCTTTCCTTTGGTCCCCTTTGGCTTAGCTGGTAAAGAACCCGTGCGACACTCGTGCAGGCCGCTAAAACTTCTTGATTTTCACTACTAGGAGTCAAGGGAAGGGTTTCCAACCACTCTTTCACCTGCTGGTACTTCTTTGCCTCAATGGCCCCAAGTTCTGGTTTTGGTCTTTCCTTTGGTCCCCTTTGGCTTCGCGGGTAGAGAAAGTGTGCGACACTTGTGTAGGCCGCTAAAACTTCTTGATTGTCACTACTAGGGCTCAAAGGAAGGGTTTCCAACACTCTTCCCCCTCCTGGCGCTTCTTTGCGCCAACGGCCCCATGTCCCCGTTTTGGTCTTTCCTTTGGTCCCCTTTGGCTTAGCTGGTAAAGAACCCGTGCTACACTCGTGCAGGCCGCAAAAACTTCTTGATTGTCAGTAGTTGGACTCAAGGGAAGGGTTTCCAATGACTCACTCCCCTCTTGGCGCTTCCTTGCGCCAATGGCCCCAACTTCCAGTTTTAGTCTCTTTTGGTCCCCTTTTACTTACCGGTTAAAGAACACGCGCGACACTCGTCTCTGGCTAGAAAAACTTCTTGAATGTCACTCCTAGGAATCAAAGGAAGGGTTTCCAACAACTCTCTCCCCTCCTCGCGCTTTTTTCCCCAAATTTTCACTTTTGGTCTCGTTTCGTCCCCTTTGGTTTAGTGGGTAAAGAATCCGTACGACACTCGTGCAGGCCGCTAAAACTTCTTCATTGTCACTACTAGGACTCAAGGGAAGGGTTTCCAACACTCTTCCCCCTCCTGGCGCTTCTTTGCGCCAACGGCCCCAAGTTCCCGTTTTGGTCTTTCCTTTTGTCCCCTTTGGCTTAGCTGGTAAAGAACCCGTGCGACACTCGTGCAGGCCGCTAAAACTTCTTGATTTTCACTACTAGGAGTCAAGGGAAGGGTTTCCAACCACTCTCTCACCTGCTGGTACTTCTTTGCCTTAATGGCCCCAAGTTCTGGTTTTGGTCTTTCCTTTGGTCCCCTTTGGCTTCGCGGGTAAAGAACCTGTGCGACACCCGTGCAAGCCGCAAAAACTTCTTGATTGTCACTAGTTGGACTCAAGGGAAGGGTTTCCAACGACTCACTCCCCTCTTGGCGCTTCCTTGCGCCAATGGCCCCAACTTCCAGTTTTAGTCTCTTTTGGTCCCCTTTTACTTACCGGTTAAAGAACACGCGCGACACTCGTCTCTGGCTAGAAAAACTTCTTGAATGTCACTCCTAGGAATCAAAGGAAGGGTTTCCAACAACTCTCTCCCCTCCTCGCGCTTCTTTCCCCAAATTTTCACTTTTGGTCTCGTTTCGTCCCCTTTGGTTTAGTGGGTAAAGAAACCGTGCGACACTCGTGCAGGCCGCTAAAACTTCTTGATTGTCACTACTAGGAGTCAAGGGAAGGGTTTCCAACCACTCTCTCCCCTGCTGGCACTTCTTTGCCTCAATGGCCCCAAGTTCTCGTTTTGGTCTTTCCTTTGGTCCCCTTTGGCTTCGCGGGTAAAGAACCTGTGTGACACCCGTGCAGGCCGCAAAAACTTCTTGATTGTCAATAGTTGGACTCAAGGGAAGGGTTTCCAACCACTCACTCCCCTCTTGGCGCTTCCTTGCGCCAATGGCCCTAACTTCCAGTTTTAGTCTCTTTTGGTCCCCTTTTACTTACCGGTTAAAGAACACGCGCGACACTCGTCTCTGGCTAGAAAAACTTCTTAAATGTCACTCCTAGGAATCAAAGGAAGGGTTTCCAACAACTCTCTCCCCTCCTCGCACTTCTTTCCCCAAATTTTCACTTTTGGTCTCGTTTCGTCACCTTTGGTTTAGTGGGTAAAGAATCTGTACGACACTCCTGCAGGCCGCTAAAACTTCTTCATTGTCACTACTAGGACTCAAGGGAAGGGTTTCCAACACTCTTCCCCCTCCTGGCGCTTCTTTGCGCCAACGGCCCCAAGTTCCCGTTTTGGTCTTTCCTTTGGTCCCCTTTGGCTTAGCTGGTAAAGAACCCGTACGACACTCGTGCAGGCCGCTAAAGCTTCTTGATTGTCACTACTAGGAGTCAAGGGAAGGGTTTCCAACCACTCTCTCCCTTGCTGGCACTTCTTTGCCTCAATGGCCCCAAGTTCTCGTTTTGGTCTTTCCTTTAGTCCCCTTTGGCTTCGCGGTTAAAGAACCTGTGCGACACCCGTGCAGGCCGCAAAAACTTCTTGATTGTCACTATTTGGACTCAAGGGAAGGGTTTCCAACCACTCACTCCCCTCTTGGCGCAACGCCAATGGCCCCAACTTCCAGTTTTAGTCTCTTTTGGTCCCCTTTTACTTACCGGTTAAAGAACACGCGCGACACTCGTCTCTGGCTAGAAAAACTTCTTGAATGTCACTCCTAGGAATCAAAGGAAGGGTTTCCAACAACTCTCTCCCCTCCTCGCGCTTTTTTCCCCAAATTTTCACTTTTGGTCTCGTTTCGTCCCCTTTGGTTTAGTGGGTAAAGAATCCGTACGACACTCCTGCAGGCCGCTAAAACTTCTTTATTGTCACTACTAGGACTCAAGGGAAGGGTTTCCAACACTCTTCCCCCTCCTGGCGCTTCTTTGCGCCAACGGCCCCAAGTTCCCGTTTTGGTCTTTCCTTTGGTCCCCTTTGGCTTAGCTGGTAAAGAACCCGTGCGACACTCGTGCAGGCCGCTAAAACTTCTTGATTTTCACTACTAGGAGTCAAGGGAAGGGTTTCCAACCACTCTCTCACCTGCTGGTACTTCTTTGCCTCAATGGCCCCAAGTTCTGGTTTTGGTCTTTCCTTTGGTCCCCTTTGGCTTCGCGGGTAAAGAACCTGTGCGACACCCGTGCAGGCCGCAAAAACTTCTTGATTGTCACTAGTTGGACTCAAGGGAAGGGTTTCCAACCACTCACTCCCCTCTTGGCGCTTCCTTGCGCCAATGGCCCCAACTTCCAGTTTTAGTCTCTTTTGGTCCCCTTTTACTTACCGGTTAAAGAACACGCGCGACACTCGTCTCTGGCTAGAAAAACTTCTTGAATGTCACTCCTAGGAATCAAAGGAAGGGTTTCCAACAACTCTCTCCCCTCCTCGCGCTTCTTTCCCCACATTTTCACTTTTGGTCTCGTTTCGTCCCCTTTGGTTTAGTGGGTAAAGAAACCGTGCGACACTCGTGCAGGCCGCTAAAACTTCTTGATTGTCACTACTAGGAGTCAAGGGAAGGGTTTCCAACCACTCTCTCACCTGCTGGTACTTCTTTGCCTCAATGGCCCCAAGTTCTGGTTTTGGTCTTTCCTTTGGTCCCCTTTGGCTTCGCGGGTAAAGAACCTGTGCGACACCCGTGCAGGCCGCAAAAACTTCTTAATTGTCACTAGTTGGACTCAAGGGAAGGGTTTCCAACCACTCACTCCCCTCTTGGCGCTTCCTTGCGCCAATGGCCCCAACTTCCAGTTTTAGTCTCTTTTGGTCCCCTTTTACTTACCGGTTAAAGAACACGCGCGACACTCGTCTCTGGCTAGAAAAACTTCTTGAATGTCACTCCTAGGAATCAAAGGAAGGGTTTCCAACAACTCTCTCCCCTCCTCGCGCTTCTTTCCCCAAATTTTCACTTTTGGTCTCGTTTCGTCCCCTTTGGTTTAGTGGGTAAAGAAACAGTGCGACACTCGTGCAGGCCGCTAAAACTTCTTGATTGTCACTACTAGGAGTCAAGGGAAGGGTTTCCAACCACTCTCTCCCCTGCTGGCACTTCTTTGCCTCAATGGCCCCAAGTTCTCGTTTTGGTCTTTCCTTTGGTCCCCTTTGGCTTCGCGGGTAAAGAACCTGTGCGACACCCGTGCAGGCCGCAAAAACTTCTTGATTGTCAATAGTTGGACTCAAGGGAAGGGTTTCCAACCACTCACTCCCCTCTTGGCGCTTCCTTGCGCCAATGGCCCCAACTTCCAGTTTTAGTCTCTTTTGGTCCCCTTTTACTTACCGGTTAAAGAACACGCGCGAGACTCGTCTCTGGCTAGAAAAACTTCTTGAATGTCACTCCTAGGAATCAAAGGAAGGGTTTCCAACAACTCTCTCCCCTCCTCGCGCTTCTTTCCCCAAATTTTCACTTTTGGTCTTGTTTCGTCCCCTTTGGTTTAGTGGGTAAAGAATCCGTACGACACTCCTGCAGGCCGCTAAAACTTCTTCATTGTCACTACTAGGACTCAAGGGAAGGGTTTTGCAACACTCTTCCCCCTCCTGGCGCTTCTTTGCGCCAACGACCCCAAGTTCCCGTTTTGGTCTTTCCTTTGGTCCCCTTTGGCTTAGCTGGTAAAGAACCCGTACGACACTCGTGCAGGCCGCTAAAGCTTCTTGATTGTCACTACTAGGAGTCAAGGGAAGGGTTTCCAACCACTCTCTCCCTTGCTGGCACTTCTTTGCCTCAATGGTCCCAAGTTCTCGTTTTGGTCTTTCCTTTAGTCCCCTTTGGCTTCGCGGTTAAAGAACCTGTGCGACACCCGTGCAGGCCGCAAAAACTTCTTGATTGTCACTAGTTGGACTCAAGGGAAGGGTTTCCAACCACTCACTCCCCTCTTGGCGTAACGCCAATGGCCCCAACTTCCAGTTTTAGTCTCTTTTGGTCCCCTTTTACTTACCGGTTAAAGAACACGCGCGACACTCGTCTCTGGCTAGAAAAACTTCTTGAATGTCACTCCTAGGAATCAAAGGAAGGGTTTCCAACAACTCTCTCCCCTCCTCGCGCTTTTTTCCCCAAATTTTCACTTTTGGTCTCGTTTCGTCCCCTTTGGTTTAGTGGGTAAAGAATCCGTACGACACTCCTGCAGGCCGCTAAAACTTCTTCATTGTCACTACTAGGACTCAAGGGAAGGGTTTCCAACACTCTTCCCCCTCCTGGCGCTTCTTTGCGCCAACGGCCCCAAGTTCCCGTTTTGGTCTTTCCTTTGGTCCCCTTTGGCTTAGCTGGTAAAGAACCCGTGCGACACTCGTGCAGGCCGCTAAAACTTCTTGATTTTCACTACTAGGAGTCAAGGGAAGGGTTTCCAACCACTCTCTCACCTGCTGGTACTTCTTTGCCTCAATGGCCCCAAGTTCTGGTTTTGGTCTTTCCTTTGGTCCCCTTTGGCTTCGCGGGTAAAGAACCGGTGCGACACCCGTGCAGGCCGCAAAAACTTCTTGATTGTCACTAGTTGGACTCAAGGGAAGGGTTTCCAACCACTCACTCCCCTCTTGGCGCTTCCTTGCGCCAATGGCCCCAACTTCCAGTTTTAGTCTCTTTTGGTCCCCTTTTACTTACCGGTTAAAGAACACGCGCGACACTCGTCTCTGGCTAGAAAAACTTCTTGAATGTCACTCCTAGGAATCAAAGGAAGGGTTTCCAACAACTCTCTCCCCTCCTCGCGCTTCTTTCCCCAAATTTTCACTTTTGGTCTCGTTTCGTCCCCTTTGGTTTAGTGGGTAAAGAATCCGTACGACACTCCTGCAGGCCGCTAAAACTTCTTCATTGTCACTACTAGGACTCAAGGGAAGGGTTTCCAACACTCTTCCCCCTCCTGGCGCTTCTTTGCGCCAACGGCCCCAAGTTCCCATTTTGGTCTTTCCTTTGGTCCCCTTTGGCTTAGCTGGTAAAGAACCCGTGCGACACTCGTGCAGGCCGCTAAAACTTCTTGATTGTCACTACTAGGAGTCAAGGGAAGGGTTTCCAACCACTCTCTCCCCTGCTGGCACTTCTTTACCTCAATGGCCCCAAGTTCTCGTTTTGGTCTTTCCTTTGGTCCCCTTTGGCTTCGCGGGTAAAGAACCTGTGCGACACCCGTGCAGGCCGCAAAAACTTCTTGATTGTCAATAGTTGGACTCAAGGGAAGGGTTTCTAACCACTCACTCCCCTCTTGGCGCTTCCTTGCGCCAATGGCCCCAACTTCCAGTTTTAGTCTCTTTTGGTCCCCTTTTACTTACCGGTTAAAGAACACGCGCGACACTCGTCTCTGGCTAGAAAAACTTCTTGAATGTCACTCCTAGGAATCAAAGGAAGGGTTTCCAACAACTCTCTCCCCTCCTCGCGCTTCTTTCCCCAAATTTTCACTTTTGGTCTCGTTTCGTCCCCTTTGGTTTAGTGGGTAAAGAATCCGTACGACACTCCTGCAGGACGCTAAAACTTCTTCATTGTCACTACTAGGACTCAAGGGAAGGGTTTTGCAACACTCTTCCCCCTCCTGGCGCTTCTTTGCGCCAACGACCCCAAGTTCCCGTTTTGGTCTTTCCTTTGGTCCCCTTTGGCTTAGCTGGGAAAGAACCCGTGCGACACTCGTGCAGGCCGCTAAAGCTTCTTGATTGTCACTACTAGGAGTCAAGGGAAGGGTTTCCAACCACTCTCTCCCTTGCTGGCACTTCTTTGCCTCAATGGCCCCAAGTTCCCGTTTTGGTCTTTCCTTTAGTCCCCTTTGGCTTAGCTGGTAAAGAACCCGTGCGAGACTCGTGCAGGCCGCTAAAACTTCTTGATTTTCACTACTAGGAGTCAAGGGAAGGGTTTCCAACCACTCTCTCACCTGCTGGTACTTCTTTGCCTCAATGGCCCCAAGTTCTGGTTTTGGTCTTTCCTTTGGTCCCCTTTGGCTTCGCGGGTAAAGAACCTGTGCGACACCCGTGCAGGCCGCAAAAACTTCTTAATTGTCACTAGTTGGACTCAAGGGAAGGGTTTCCAACCACTCACTCCCCTCTTGGCGCTTCCTTGCGCCAATGGCCCCAACTTCCAGTTTTAGTCTCTTTTGGTCCCCTTTTACTTACCGGTTAAAGAACACGCGCGACACTCGTCTCTGGCTAGAAAAACTTCTTGAATGTCACTCCTAGGAATCAAAGGAAGGGTTTCCAACAACTCTCTCCCCTCCTCGCGCTTCTTTCCCCAAATTTTCACTTTTGGTCTCGTTTCGTCCCCTTTGGTTTAGTGGGTAAAGAAACAGTGCGACACTCGTGCAGGCCGCTAAAACTTCTTGATTGTCACTACTAGGAGTCAAGGGAAGGGTTTCCAACCACTCTCTCCCCTGCTGGCACTTCTTTGCCTCAATGGCCCCAAGTTCTCGTTTTGGTCTTTCCTTTGGTCCCCTTTGGCTTCGCGGGTAAAGAACCTGTGCGACACCCGTGCAGGCCGCAAAAACTTCTTGATTGTCAATAGTTGGACTCAAGGGAAGGGTTTCCAACCACTCACTCCCCTCTTGGCGCTTCCTTGCGCCAATGGCCCCAACTTCCAGTTTTAGTCTCTTTTGGTCCCCTTTTACTTACCGGTTAAAGAACACGCGCGAGACTCGTCTCTGGCTAGAAAAACTTCTTGAATGTCACTCCTAGGAATCAAAGGAAGGGTTTCCAACAACTCTCTCCCCTCCTCGCGCTTCTTTCCCCAAATTTTCACTTTTGGTCTTGTTTCGTCCCCTTTGGTTTAGTGGGTAAAGAATCCGTACGACACTCCTGCAGGCCGCTAAAACTTCTTCATTGTCACTACTAGGACTCAAGGGAAGGGTTTTGCAACACTCTTCCCCCTCCTGGCGCTTCTTTGCGCCAACGACCCCAAGTTCCCGTTTTGGTCTTTCCTTTGGTCCCCTTTGGCTTAGCTGGTAAAGAACCCGTACGACACTCGTGCAGGCCGCTAAAGCTTCTTGATTGTCACTACTAGGAGTCAAGGGAAGGGTTTCCAACCACTCTCTCCCTTGCTGGCACTTCTTTGCCTCAATGGTCCCAAGTTCTCGTTTTGGTCTTTCCTTTAGTCCCCTTTGGCTTCGCGGTTAAAGAACCTGTGCGACACCCGTGCAGGCCGCAAAAACTTCTTGATTGTCACTAGTTGGACTCAAGGGAAGGGTTTCCAACCACTCACTCCCCTCTTGGCGTAACGCCAATGGCCCCAACTTCCAGTTTTAGTCTCTTTTGGTCCCCTTTTACTTACCGGTTAAAGAACACGCGCGACACTCGTCTCTGGCTAGAAAAACTTCTTGAATGTCACTCCTAGGAATCAAAGGAAGGGTTTCCAACAACTCTCTCCCCTCCTCGCGCTTTTTTCCCCAAATTTTCACTTTTGGTCTCGTTTCGTCCCCTTTGGTTTAGTGGGTAAAGAATCCGTACGACACTCCTGCAGGCCGCTAAAACTTCTTCATTGTCACTACTAGGACTCAAGGGAAGGGTTTCCAACACTCTTCCCCCTCCTGGCGCTTCTTTGCGCCAACAGCCCCAAGTTCCCGTTTTGGTCTTTCCTTTGGTCCCCTTTGGCTTAGCTGGTAAAGAACCCGTGCGACACTCGTGCAGGCCGCTAAAACTTCTTGATTTTCACTACTAGGAGTCAAGGGAAGGGTTTCCAACCACTCTCTCACCTGCTGGTACTTCTTTGCCTCAATGGCCCCAAGTTCTGGTTTTGGTCTTTCCTTTGGTCCCCTTTGGCTTCGCGGGTAAAGAACCGGTGCGACACCCGTGCAGGCCGCAAAAACTTCTTGATTGTCACTAGTTGGACTCAAGGGAAGGGTTTCCAACCACTCACTCCCCTCTTGGCGCTTCCTTGCGCCAATGGCCCCAACTTCCAGTTTTAGTCTCTTTTGGTCCCCTTTTACTTACCGGTTAAAGAACACGCGCGACACTCGTCTCTGGCTAGAAAAACTTCTTGAATGTCACTCCTAGGAATCAAAGGAAGGGTTTCCAACAACTCTCTCCCCTCCTCGCGCTTCTTTCCCCAAATTTTCACTTTTGGTCTCGTTTCGTCCCCTTTGGTTTAGTGGGTAAAGAATCCGTACGACACTCCTGCAGGCCGCTAAAACTTCTTCATTGTCACTACTAGGACTCAAGGGAAGGGTTTCCAACACTCTTCCCCCTCCTGGCGCTTCTTTGCGCCAACAGCCCCAAGTTCCCGTTTTGGTCTTTCCTTTGGTCCCCTTTGGCTTAGCTGGTAAAGAACCCGTGCGACACTCGTGCAGGCCGCTAAAACTTCTTGATTGTCACTACTAGGAGTCAAGGGAAGGGTTTCCAACCACTCTCTCCCCTGCTGGCACTTCTTTACCTCAATGGCCCCAAGTTCTCGTTTTGGTCTTTCCTTTGGTCCCCTTTGGCTTCGCGGGTAAAGAACCTGTGCGACACCCGTGCAGGCCGCAAAAACTTCTTGATTGTCAATAGTTGGACTCAAGGGAAGGGTTTCTAACCACTCACTCCCCTCTTGGCGCTTCCTTGCGCCAATGGCCCCAACTTCCAGTTTTAGTCTCTTTTGGTCCCCTTTTACTTACCGGTTAAAGAACACGCGCGACACTCGTCTCTGGCTAGAAAAACTTCTTGAATGTCACTCCTAGGAATCAAAGGAAGGGTTTCCAACAACTCTCTCCCCTCCTCGCGCTTCTTTCCCCAAATTTTCACTTTTGGTCTCGTTTCGTCCCCTTTGGTTTAGTGGGTAAAGAATCCGTACGACACTCCTGCAGGACGCTAAAACTTCTTCATTGTCACTACTAGGACTCAAGGGAAGGGTTTTGCAACACTCTTCCCCCTCCTGGCGCTTCTTTGCGCCAACGACCCCAAGTTCCCGTTTTGGTCTTTCCTTTGGTCCCCTTTGGCTTAGCTGGGAAAGAACCCGTGCGACACTCGTGCAGGCCGCTAAAGCTTCTTGATTGTCACTACTAGGAGTCAAGGGAAGGGTTTCCAACCACTCTCTCCCTTGCTGGCACTTCTTTGCCTCAATGGCCCCAAGTTCCCGTTTTGGTCTTTCCTTTAGTCCCCTTTGGCTTAGCTGGTAAAGAACCCGTGCGAGACTCGTGCAGGCCGCTAAAACTTCTTGATTTTCACTACTAGGAGTCAAGGGAAGGGTTTCCAACCACTCTCTCACCTGCTGGTACTTCTTTGCCTCAATGGCCCCAAGTTCTGGTTTTGGTCTTTCCTTTGGTCCCCTTTGGCTTCGCGGGTAAAGAACCTGTGCGACACCCGTGCAGGCCGCAAAAACTTCTTGATTGTCACTAGTTGGACTCAAGGGAAGGGTTTCCAACCACTCACTCCCCTCTTGGCGCTTCCTTGCGCCAATGGCCCCAACATCCAGTTTTAGTCTCTTTTGGTCCCCTTTTACTTACCGGTTAAAGAACACGCGCGACACTCGTCTCTGGCTAGAAAAACTTCTTGAATGTCACTCCTAGGAATCAAAGGAAGGGTTTCCAACAACTCTCTCCCCTCCTCGCGCTTCTTTCCCCAAATTTTCACTTTTGGTCTCGTTTCGTCCCCTTTGGTTTAGTGGGTAAAGAAACCGTGCGACACTCGTGCAGGCCGCTAAAACTTCTTGATTGTCACTACTAGGAGTCAAGGGAAGGGTTTCCAACCACTCTCTCCCCTGCTGGCACTTCTTTGCCTCAATGGCCCCAAGTTCTCGTTTTGGTCTTTCCTTTGGTCCCCTTTGGCTTCGCGGGTAAAGAACCTGTGCGACACCCGTGCAGGCCGCAAAAACTTCTTGATTGTCAATAGTTGGACTCAAGGGAAGGGTTTCCAACCACTCACTCCCCTCATGGCGCTTCCTTGCGCCAATGGCCCCAACTTCCAGTTTTAGTCTCTTTTGGTCCCCTTTTACTTACCGGTTAAAGAACACGCGCGACACTCGTCTCTGGCTAGAAAAACTTCTTGAATGTCACTCCTAGGAATCAAAGGAAGGGTTTCCAACAACTCTCTCCCCTCCTCGCGCTTCTTTCCCCAAATTTTCACTTTTGGTCTCGTTTCGTCCCCTTTGGTTTAGTGGGTAAAGAATCCGTACGACACTCCTACAGGACGCTAAAACTTCTTCATTGTCACTACTAGGACTCAAGGGAAGGGTTTTGCAACACTCTTCCCCCTCCTGGCGCTTCTTTGCGCCAACGACCCCAAGTTCCCGTTTTGGTCTTTCCTTTGGTCCCCTTTGGCTTAGCTTGGAAAGAACCCGTGCGACACTCGTGCAGGCCGCTAAAGCTTCTTGATTGTCACTACTAGGAGTCAAGGGAAGGGTTTCCAACCACTCTCTCCCTTGCTGGCACTTCTTTGCCTCAATGGCCCCAAGTTCCCGTTTTGGTCTTTCCTTTGGTCCCCTTTGGCTTAGCTGGTAAAGAACCCGCGCGAGACTTGTGCAGGCCGCTAAAACTTCTTGATTTTCACTACTAGGAGTCAAGGGAAGGGTTTCCAACCACTCTCTCACCTGCTGGTACTTCTTTGCCTCAATGGCCCCAAGTTCTGGTTTTGGTCTTTCCTTTGGTCCCCTTAGGCTTCGCGGTTAAAGAACCTGTGCGACACCCGTGCAGGCCGCAAAAACTTCTTGATTGTCACTAGTTGGACTCAAGGGAAGGGTTTCCAACGACTCACTCCCCTCTTGGCGCTTCCTTGCGCCAATGGCCCCAACTTCCAGTTTTAGTCTCTTTTGGTCCCCTTTTACTTACCGGTTAAAGAACACGCGCGAGACTCGTCTCTGGCTAGAAAAACTTCTTGAATGTCACTCTTAGGAATCAAAGGAAGGGTTTCCAACAACTCTCTCCCCTCCTCGCGCTTCTTTCCCCAAATTTTCACTTTTGGTCTCGTTTCGTCCCCTTTGGTTTAGTGGGTAAAGAATCCGTACGACACTCCTGCAGGCCGCTAAAACTTCTTCATTGTCACTACTAGGACTCAAGGGAAGGGTTTCCAACACTCTTCCCCCTCCTGGCGCTTCTTTGCGCCAACAGCCCCAAGTTCCCGTTTTGGTCTTTCCTTTGGTCCCCTTTGGCTTAGCTGGTAAAGAACCCGTGCGACACTCGTGCAGGCCGCTAAAACTTCTTGATTGTCACTACTAGGAGTCAAGGGAAGGGTTTCCAACCACTCTCTCCCCTGCTGGCACTTCTTTACCTCAATGGCCCCAAGTTCTCGTTTTGGTCTTTCCTTTGGTCCCCTTTGGCTTCGCGGGTAAAGAACCTGTGCGACACCCGTGCAGGCCGCAAAAACTTCTTGATTGTCAATAGTTGGACTCAAGGGAAGGGTTTCTAACCACTCACTCCCCTCTTGGCGCTTCCTTGCGCCAATGGCCCCAACTTCCAGTTTTAGTCTCTTTTGGTCCCCTTTTACTTACCGGTTAAAGAACACGCGCGACACTCGTCTCTGGCTAGAAAAACTTCTTGAATGTCACTCCTAGGAATCAAAGGAAGGGTTTCCAACAACTCTCTCCCCTCCTCGCGCTTCTTTCCCCAAATTTTCACTTTTGGTCTCGTTTCGTCACCTTTGGTTTAGTGGGTAAAGAATCTGTACGACACTCCTGCAGGCCGCTAAAACTTCTTCATTGTCACTACTAGGACTCAAGGGAAGGGTTTCCAACACTCTTCCCCCTCCTGGCGCTTCTTTGCGCCAACGGCCCCAAGTTCCCGTTTTGGTCTTTCCTTTGGTCCCCTTTGGCTTAGCTGGTAAAGAACCCGTGCGACACTCGTGCAGGCCGCTAAAGCTTCTTGATTGTCACTACTAGGAGTCAAGGGAAGGGTTTCCAACCACTCTCTCCCTTGCTGGCACTTCTTTGCCTCAATGGCCCCAAGTTCTCGTTTTGGTCTTTCCTTTAGTCCCCTTTGGCTTCGCGGGTAAAGAACCTGTGCGACACCCGTGCAGGCCGCAAAAACTTCTTGATTGTCACTAGTTGGACTCAAGGGAAGGGTTTCCAACGACTCACTCCCCTCTTGGCGCTTCCTTGCGCCAATGGCCCCAACTTCCAGTTTTAGTCTCTTTTGGTCCCCTTTTACTTACCGGTTAAAGAACACGCGCGACACTCGTCTCTGGCTAGAAAAACTTCTTGAATGTCACTCCTAGGAATCAAAGGAAGGGTTTCCAACAACTCTCTCCCCTCCTCGCGCTTCTTTCCCCAAATTTTCACTTTTGGTCTCGTTTCGTCCCCTTTGGTTTAGTGGGTAAAGAATCCGTACGACACTCCTGCAGGACGCTAAAACTTCTTCATTGTCACTACTAGGACTCAAGGGAAGGGTTTTGCAACACTCTTCCCCCTCCTGGCGCTTCTTTGCGCCAACGACCCCAAGTTCCCGTTTTGGTCTTTCCTTTGGTCCCCTTTGGCTTAGCTGGGAAAGAACCCGTGCGACACTCGTGCAGGCCGCTAAAGCTTCTTGATTGTCACTACTAGGAGTCAAGGGAAGGGTTTCCAACCACTCTCTCCCTTGCTGGCACTTCTTTGCCTCAATGGCCCCAAGTTCCCGTTTTGGTCTTTCCTTTAGTCCCCTTTGGCTTAGCTGGTAAAGAACCCGTGCGAGACTCGTGCAGGCCGCTAAAACTTCTTGATTTTCACTACTAGGAGTCAAGGGAAGGGTTTCCAACCACTCTCTCACCTGCTGGTACTTCTTTGCCTCAATGGCCCCAAGTTCTGGTTTTGGTCTTTCCTTTGGTCCCCTTTGGCTTCGCGGGTAAAGAACCTGTGCGACACCCGTGCAGGCCGCAAAAACTTCTTGATTGTCAATAGTTGGACTCAAGGGAAGGGTTTCTAACCACTCACTCCCCTCTTGGCGCTTCCTTGCGCCAATGGCCCCAACTTCCAGTTTTAGTCTCTTTTGGTCCCCTTTTACTTACCGGTTAAAGAACACGCGCGACACTCGTCTCTGGCCAGAAAAACTTCTTGAATGTCACTCCTAGGAATCAAAGGAAGGGTTTCCAACAACTCTCTCCCCTCCTCGCGCTTCTTTCCCCAAATTTTCACTTTTGGTCTCGTTTCGTCACCTTTGGTTTAGTGGGTAAAGAATCTGTACGACACTCCTGCAGGCCGCTAAAACTTCTTCATTGTCACTACTAGGACTCAAGGGAAGGGTTTTGCAACACTCTTCCCCCTCCTGGCGCTTCTTTGCGCCAACGACCCCAAGTTCCCGTTTTGGTCTTTCCTTTGGTCCCCTTTGGCTTAGCTGGGAAAGAACCCGTGCGACACTCGTGCAGGCCGCTAAAACTTCTTGATTGTCACTACTAGGAGTCAAGGGAAGGGTTTCCAACCACTCTCTCCCTTGCTGGCACTTCTTTGCCTCAATGGCCCCAAGTTCTCGTTTTGGTCTTTCCTTTAGTCCCCTTTGGCTTCGCGGGTAAAGAACCTGTGCGACACCCGTGCAGGCCGCAAAAACTTCTTGATTGTCACTAGTTGGACTCAAGGGAAGGGTTTCCAACGACTCACTCCCCTCTTGGCGCTTCCTTGCGCCAATGGCCCCAACTTCCAGTTTTAGTCTCTTTTGGTCCCCTTTTACTTACCGGTTAAAGAACACGCGCGAGACTCGTCTCTGGCTAGAAAAACTTCTTGAATGTCACTCCTAGGAATCAAAGGAAGGGTTTCCAACAACTCTCTCCCCTCCTCGCGCTTCTTTCCCCAAATTTTCACTTTTGGTCTCGTTTCGTCCCCTTTGGTTTAGTGGGTAAAGAATCCGTACGACACTCCTGCAGGACGCTAAAACTTCTTCATTGTCACTACTAGGACTCAAGGGAAGGGTTTTGCAACACTCTTCCCCCTCCTGGCGCTTCTTTGCGCCAACGACCCCAAGTTCCCGTTTTGGTCTTTCCTTTGGTCCCCTTTGGCTTAGCTGGGAAAGAACCCGTGCGACACTCGTGCAGGCCGCTAAAACTTCTTGATTGTCACTACTAGGAGTCAAGGGAAGGGTTTCCAACCACTCTCTCCCCTGCTGGCACTTCTTTGCCTCAATGGCCCCAAGTTCTCGTTTTGGTCTTTCCTTTGGTCCCCTTTGGCTTCGCGGGTAAAGAACCTGTGCGACACCCGTGCAGGCCGCAAAAACTTCTTGATTGTCACTAGTTGGACTCAAGGGAAGGGTTTCCAACGACTCACTCCCCTCTTGGCGCTTCCTTGCGCCAATGGCCCCAACTTCCAGTTTTAGTCTCTTTTGGTCCCCTTTTACTTACCGGTTAAAGAACACGCGCGAGACTCGTCTCTGGCTAGAAAAACTTCTTGAATGTCACTCCTAGGAATCAAAGGAAGGCTTTCCAACAACTCTCTCCCCTCCTCGCGCTTCTTTCCCCAAATTTTCACTTTTGGTCTCGTTTCGTCCCCTTTGGTTTAGTGGGTAAAGAAACCGTGCGACACTCGTGCAGGCCGCTAAAACTTCTTGATTGTCACTACTAGGAGTCAAGGGAAGGGTTTCCAACCACTCTCTCCCCTGCTGGCACTTCTTTGCCTCAATGGCCCCAAGTTCTCGTTTTGGTCTTTCCTTTGGTCCCCTTTGGCTTCGCGGGTAAAGAACCTGTGCGACACCCGTGCAGGTCGCAAAAACTTCTTGATTGTCAATAGTTGGACTCAAGGGAAGGGTTTCCAACCACTCACTCCCCTCATGGCGCTTCCTTGCGCCAATGGCCCCAACTTCCAGTTTTAGTCTCTTTTGGTCCCCTTTTACTTACCGGTTAAAGAACACGCGCGACACTCGTCTCTGGCTAGAAAAACTTCTTGAATGTCACTCCTAGGAATCAAAGGAAGGGTTTCCAACAACTCTCTCCCCTCCTCGCGCTTCTTTCCCCAAATTTTCACTTTTGGTCTCGTTTCGTCCCCTTTGGTTTAGTGGGTAAAGAATCCGTACGACACTCCTGCAGGACGCTAAAACTTCTTCATTGTCACTACTAGGACTCAAGGGAAGGGTTTTGCAACACTCTTCCCCCTCCTGGCGCTTCTTTGCGCCAACGACCCCAAGTTCCCGTTTTGGTCTTTCCTTTGGTCCCCTTTGGCTTAGCTTGGAAAGAACCCGTGCGACACTCGTGCAGGCCGCTAAAGCTTCTTGATTGTCACTACTAGGAGTCAAGGGAAGGGTTTCCAACCACTCTCTCCCTTGCTGGCACTTTTTTGCCTCAATGGCCCCAAGTTCCCGTTTTGGTCTTTCCTTTGGTCCCCTTTGGCTTAGCTGGTAAAGAACCCGTGCGAGACTCGTGCAGGCCGCTAAAACTTCTTGATTTTCACTACTAGGAGTCAAGGGAAGGGTTTCCAACCACTCTCTCACCTGCTGGTACTTCTTTGCCTCAATGGCCCCAAGTTCTGGTTTTAGTCTTTCCTTTGGTCCCCTTTGGCTTCGCGGTTAAAGAACCTGTGCGACACCCGTGCAGGCCGCAAAAACTTCTTGATTGTCACTAGTTGGACTCAAGGGAAGGGTTTCCAACGACTCACTCCCCTCTTGGCGCTTCCTTGCGCCAATGGCCCCAACTTCCAGTTTTAGTCTCTTTTGGTCCCCTTTTACTTACCGGTTAAAGAACACGCGCGAGACTCGTCTCTGGCTAGAAAAACTTCTTGAATGTCACTCTTAGGAATCAAAGGAAGGGTTTCCAACAACTCTCTCCCCTCCTCGCGCTTCTTTCCCCAAATTTTCACTTTTGGTCTCGTTTCGTCCCCTTTGGTTTAGTGGGTAAAGAATCCGTACGACACTCCTGCAGGCCGCTAAAACTTCTTCATTGTCACTACTAGGACTCAAGGGAAGGGTTTCCAACACTCTTCCCCCTCCTGGCGCTTCTTTGCGCCAACAGCCCCATGTTCCCGTTTTGGTCTTTCCTTTGGTCCCCTTTGGCTTAGCTGGTAAAGAACCCGTGCGACACTCGTGCAGGCCGCTAAAACTTCTTGATTGTCACTACTAGGAGTCAAGGGAAGGGTTTCCAACCACTCTCTCCCCTGCTGGCACTTCTTTGCCTCAATGGCCCCAAGTTCTCGTTTTGGTCTTTCCTTTGGTCCCCTTTGGCTTCGCGGGTAAAGAACCTGTGCGACACCCGTGCAGGCCGCAAAAACTTCTTGATTGTCAATAGTTGGACTCAAGGGAAGGGTTTCTAACCACTCACTCCCCTCTTGGCGCTTCCTTGCGCCAATGGCCCCAACTTCCAGTTTTAGTCTCTTTTGGTCCCCTTTTACTTACCGGTTAAAGAACACGCGCGACACTCGTCTCTGGCTAGAAAAACTTCTTGAATGTCACTCCTAGGAATCAAAGGAAGGGTTTCCAACAACTCTCTCCCCTCCTCGCGCTTCTTTCCCCAAATTTTCACTTTTGGTCTCGTTTCGTCACCTTTGGTTTAGTGGGTAAAGAATCTGTACGACACTCCTGCAGGCCGCTAAAACTTCTTCATTGTCACTACTAGGACTCAAGGGAAGGGTTTTGTAACACTCTTCCCCCTCCTGGCGCTTCTTTGCGCCAACGACCCCAAGTTCCCGTTTTGGTCTTTCCTTTGGTCCCCTTTGGCTTAGCTGGGAAAGAACCCGTGCGACACTCGTGCAGGCCGCTAAAACTTCTTGATTGTCACTACTAGGAGTCAAGGGAAGGGTTTCCAACCACTCTCTCCCTTGCTGGCACTTCTTTGCCTCAATGGCCCCAAGTTCTCGTTTTGGTCTTTCCTTTAGTCCCCTTTGGCTTCGCGGGTAAAGAACCTGTGCGACACCCGTGCAGGCCGCAAAAACTTCTTGATTGTCACTAGTTGGACTCAAGGGAAGGGTTTCCAACGACTCACTCCCCTCTTGGCGCTTCCTTGCGCCAATGGCCCCAACTTCCAGTTTTAGTCTCTTTTGGTCCCCTTTTACTTACCGGTTAAAGAACACGCGCGAGACTCGTCTCTGGCTAGAAAAACTTCTTGAATGTCACTCCTAGGAATCAAAGGAAGGGTTTCCAACAACTCTCTCCCCTCCTCGCGCTTCTTTCCCCAAATTTTCACTTTTGGTCTCGTTTCGTCCCCTTTGGTTTAGTGGGTAAAGAATCCGTACGACACTCCTGCAGGACGCTAAAACTTCTTCATTGTCACTACTAGGACTCAAGGGAAGGGTTTTGCAACACTCTTCCCCCTCCTGGCGCTTCTTTGCGCCAACGACCCCAAGTTCCCGTTTTGGTCTTTCCTTTGGTCCCCTTTGGCTTAGCTGGGAAAGAACCCGTGCGACACTCGTGCAGGCCGCTAAAACTTCTTGATTGTCACTACTAGGAGTCAAGGGAAGGGTTTCCAACCACTCTCTCCCCTGCTGGCACTTCTTTGCCTCAATGGCCCCAAGTTCTCGTTTTGGTCTTTCCTTTGGTCCCCTTTGGCTTCGCGGGTAAAGAACCTGTGCGACACCCGTGCAGGCCGCAAAAACTTCTTGATTGTCACTAGTTGGACTCAAGGGAAGGGTTTCCAACGACTCACTCCCCTCTTGGCGCTTCCTTGCGCCAATGGCCCCAACTTCCAGTTTTAGTCTCTTTTGGTCCCCTTTTACTTACCGGTTAAAGAACACGCGCGAGACTCGTCTCTGGCTAGAAAAACTTCTTGAATGTCACTCCTAGGAATCAAAGGAAGGCTTTCCAACAACTCTCTCCCCTCCTCGCGCTTCTTTCCCCAAATTTTCACTTTTGGTCTCGTTTCGTCCCCTTTGGTTTAGTGGGTAAAGAATCCGTACGACACTCCTGCAAGCCGCTAAAACTTCTTCATTGTAACTACTAGGACTCAAGGGAAGGGTTTCCAACACTCTTCCCCCTCCTGGCGCTTCTTTGCGCCAACAGCCCCAAGTTCCCGTTTTAGTCTTTCCTTTGGTCCCCTTTGGCTTAGCTGGTAAAGAACCCGTGCGACACTCGTGCAAGCCGCTAAAACTTCTTGATTGTCACTACTAGGAGTCAAGGGAAGGGTTTCCAACCACTCTCTCCCCTGCTGGCACTTCTTTGCCTCAATGGCCCCAAGTTCTCGTTTTGGTCTTTCCTTTGGTCCCCTTTGGCTTCGCGGGTAAAGAACCTGTGCGACACCCGTGCAGGCCGCAAAAACTTCTTGATTGTCAATAGTTGGACTCAAGGGAAGGGTTTCCAACCACTCACTCCCCTCTTGGCGCTTCCTTGCGCCAATGACCCCAACTTCCAGTTTTAGTCTCTTTTGGTCCCCTTTTACTTACCGGTTAAAGAACACGCGCGACACTCGTCTCTGGCTAGAAAAACTTCTTGAATGTCACTCCTAGGAATCAAAGGAAGGGTTTCCAACAACTCTCTCCCCTCCTCGCGCTTCTTTCCCCAAATTTTCACTTTTGGTCTCGTTTTGTCACCTTTGGTTTAGTGGGTAAAGAATCTGTACGACACTCCTGCAGGCCGCTAAAACTTCTTCATTGTCACTAGTTGGATTCAAAGGAAGGGTTTCCAACAACTCTCTCCCCTCCTGGAGCTTCTATCCCCCAACTTTCACTTTTGGTCCCCTTTGGCATAGCGGGTAAAGAACCCGTGCGACACTCGTGCAGGCCGCTAAAACTTCTTGATTGTCACTAGTTGGACTCAAGGGAAGGGTTTCCAACCACTCTCTCCCCTCTTGGCGCTTCCTTGCGCTAATGGCCCCAACTTCCAGTTTTAGTCTCTTTTGGTCCCCTTTTACTTACCGGTTAAAGAACACGCGCGAGACTCGTCTCTGGCTAGAAAAACTTCTTGAATGTCACTCCTAGGAATCAAAGGAAGGGTTTCCAACAACTCTTTCCCCTCCTCGCGCTTCTTTCCCCAAATTTTCACTTTTGGTCTCGTTTCGTCCTCTTTGGTTTAGTGGGTAAAGAAACCGTGCGACACTCCTGCAGGCCGCTAAAACTTCTTCATTGTCACTACTAGGACTCAAGGGAAGGGTTTCCAACACTCTTCCCCCTCCTGGCGCTTCTTTGCGCCAACAGCCCCCAGTTCCCGTTTTGGTCTTTCCTTTGGTCCCCTTTGGCTTAGCTGGTAAAGAACCCGTGCGACACTCGTGCAGGCCGCTAAAACTTCTTGATTGTCACTACTAGGAGTCAAGGGAAGGGTTTCCAACCACTCTCTCCCCTGCTGGCACTTCTTTGCCTCAATGGCCCCAAGTTCTCGTTTTGGTCTTTCCTTTGGTCCCCTTTGGCTTCGCGGGTAAAGAACCTGTGCGACACCCGTGCAGGCCGCAAAAACTTCTTGATTGTCAATAGTTGGACTCAAGGGAAGGGTTTCCAACCACTCACTCCCCTCTTGGCGCTTCCTTGCGCCAATGGCCCCAACTTCCAGTTTTAGTCTCTTTTGGTCCCCTTTTACTTACCGGTTAAAGAACACGCGCGAGACTCGTCTCTGGCTAGAAAAACTTCTTGAATGTCACTCCTAGGAATCAAAGGAAGGGTTTCCAACAACTCTCTCTCCTCCTGGCGCTTCATTCCCCAAATTTTCACTTTTGGTCTCGTTTCGTCACCTTTGGTTTAGTGGGTAAAGAATCTGTACGACACTCCTGCAGGCCGCTAAAACTTCTTCATTGTCACTACTAGGACTCAAGGGAAGGGTTTCCAACACTCTTCCCCCTCCTGGCGCTTCTTTGCGCCAACGGCCCCAAGTTCCCGTTTTGGTCTTTCCTTTGGTCCCCTTTGGCTTAGCTGGTAAAGAACCCGTGCGACACTCGTGCAGGCCGCTAAAGCTTCTTGATTGTCACTACTAGGAGTCAAGGGAAGGGTTTCCAACCACTCTCTCCCCTGCTGGCACTTCTTTGCCTCAATGGCCCCAAGTTCTCGTTTTGGTCTTTCCTTTAGTCCCCTTTGGCTTCGCGGGTAAAGAACCTGTGCGACACCCGTGCAGGCCGAAAAAACTTCTTGATTGTCACTAGTTGGACTCAAGGGAAGGGTTTCCAACGACTTACTCCCCTCTTGGCGCTTCCTTACGCCAATGGCCCCAACTTCCAGTTTTAGTCTCTTTTGGTCCCCTTTTACTTACCGGTTAAAGAACACGCGCGAGACTCGTCTCTGGCTAGAAAAACTTCTTGAATGTCACTCCTAGGAATCAAAGGAAGGGTTTCCAACAACTCTCTCCCCTCCTCGCGCTTCTTTCCCCAAATTTTCCCTTTTGGCCTCGTTTCGTCCCCTTTGGTTTAGTGGGTAAAGAAACCGTGCGACACTCCTGCAGGCCGCTAAAACTTCTTCATTGTCACTACTAGGACTCAAGGGAAGGGTTTCCAACACTCTTCCCCCTCCTGGCGCTTCTTTGCGCCAACAGTCCCAAGTTCCCGTTTTGGTCTTTCCTTTGGTCCCCTTTGGCTTAGCTAGTAAAGAACCCGTGCGACACTCGTGCAGGCCGCTAAAACTTCTTGATTGTCACTACTAGGAGTCAAGGGAAGGGTTTCCAACCACTCTCTCCCCTGCTGGCACTTCTTTGCCTCAATGGCCCCAAGTTCTCGTTTTGGTCTTTCCTTTGGTCCCCTTTGGCTTCGCGGGTAAAGAACCTGTGCGACACCCGTGCAGGCCGCAAAAAGTTCTTGATTGTCAATAGTTGGACTCAAGGGAAGGGTTTCCAACCACTCACTCCCCTCTTGGCGCTTCCTTGCGCCAATGGCCCCAACTTCCAGTTTTAGTCTCTTTTGGTCCCCTTTTACTTACCGGTTAAAGAACACGCGCGACACTCGTCTCTGGCTAGAAAAACTTCTTGAATGTCACTCCTAGGAATCAAAGGAAGGGTTTCCAACAACTCTCTCCCCTCCTGGCGCTTCATTCCCCAAATTTTCACTTTTGGTCTCGTTTCGTCACCTTTGGTTTAGTGGGTAAAGAATCTGTACGACACTCCTGCAGGCCGCTAAAACTTCTTCATTGTCACTACTAGGACTCAAGGGAAGGGTTTCCAACACTCTTCCCCCTCCTGGCGCTTCTTTGCGCCAACGGCCCCAAGTTCCCGTTTTGGTCTTTCCTTTAGTCCCCTTTGGCTTAGCTGGTAAAGAACCCGTGCGACACTCGTGCAGGCCGCTAAAGCTTCTTGATTGTCACTACTAGGAGTCAAGGGAAGGGTTTCCAACCACTCTCTCCCCTGCTGGCACTTCTTTGCCTCAATGGCCCCAAGTTCTCGTTTTGGTCTTTCCTTTAGTCCCCTTTGGCTTCCCGGGTAAAGAACCTGTACGACACTCGTGCAGGCCGAAAAAACTTCTTGATTGTCACTAGTTGGACTCAAGGGAAGGGTTTCCAACGACTTACTCCCCTCTTGGCGCTTCCTTACGCCATTGGCCCCAACTTCCAGTTTTAGTCTCTTTTGGTCCCCTTTTACTTACCGGTTAAAGAACACGCGCGAGACTCGTCTCTGGCTAGAAAAACTTCTTGAATGTCACTCCTAGGAATCAAAGGAAGGGTTTCCAACAACTCTCTCCCATCCTCGCGCTTCTTTCCCCAAATTTTCACTTTTGGTCTCGTTTCGTCACCTTTGGTTTAGTGGGTAAAGAATCTGTACGACACTCCTGCAGGCCGCTAAAACTTCTTCATTGTCACTACTAGGACTCAAGGGAAGGGTTTCCAACACTCTTCCCCCTCCTGGCGCTTCTTTGCGCCAACGGCCCCAAGTTCCCGTTTTGGTCTTTCCTTTGGTCCCCTTTGGCTTAGCTGGTAAAGAACCCGTGCGAGACTCGTGCAGGCCGCTAAAACTTCTTGATTTTCACTACTAGGAGTCAAGGGAAGGGTTTCCAACCACTCTCTCCCCTGCTGGTACTTCTTTGCCTCAATGGCCCCAAGTTCTCGTTTTGGTCTTTCCTTTGGTCCCCTTAGGCTTCGCGGGTAAAGAACCTGTGCGACACCCGTGCAGGCTGCAAAAACTTCTTGATTGTCACTACTGGGAGTCAAGGGAAGGGGTTCCAACCACTCTCTCCCCTCCTGGCGCTTCTTTGCGTCAATGGCCCCAAGTTCTTGTTTTGGTCTTTCCTTTGGTCTCCTTTGGCTTCGCGGGTAGAGAAAGTGTGCGACACTTGTGTAGGCCGCTAAAACTTCTTGATTGTCACCTCCTAGGGCTCAAAGGAAGGGTTTCCAACAACTCTCTCCCCTCCTGGAGCTTCTTTCCCCCAACTTTCACTTTTGGTCCCCTTTGGCTTAGCGGGTAAAGAACCCGTGCGACACCCGTGCAGGCCGCAAAAACTTCTTCATTGTCACTAGTTGGACTCAAGGGAAGGGTTTCCAACCACTCTCTCCCCTCTTGGCGCATCCTTGCGCCAATGGCCCCAACTTCCAGTTTTAGTCTCTTTTGGTCCCCTTTTACTTACCGGTTCAAGAACACGCGCGACACTCATCTCTGGCTAGAAAAACTTCTTGAATGTCACTCCTAGGAATCAAAGGAAGGGTTTCCAACAACTCTCTCCCCTCCTCGCGCTTCTTTCCCCAAATTTTCACTTTTGGTCTCGTTTCGTCCCCTTTGGTTTAGTGGGTAAAGAATCCGTACGACACTCCTGCAGGCCGCTAAAACTTCTTCCTTGTCACTACTAGGACTTAAGAGAAGGGTTTCCAACACTCTTCACCCTCCTGGCGTTTCTTTGCGCCAACGGCCCCAAGTTCCCGTTTTGGTCCCCTTTGGCTTAGCTGGTAAAGAACCCGTGCGACACTCGTGCAGACCGCTAAAACTTCTTGATTGTCACTACGAGGAGTCAAGGGAAGGGTTTCCAACCACTCTCTCCCCTGCTGGCACTTCATTGCCTCAATGGCCCCAAGTTCTCGTTTTGGTCTTTCATTTGGTCCCCTTTGGCTTCGCGGGTAAAGAACCTGTGCGACACCCGTGCAGGCCGCTAAAACTCTTGATTGTCACTAGTTAGACTCAAGGGAAGGGTTTCCAACCACTCTCTCCTTTCTTGGCGCTTCTTTGCAACAACGGCCCCAAGTTTCTGTTTTGGTCTTTCCTTTGGTCCCTTTCGGCTTAGCTGGTAAAGAACCCGTGCGACACTCCTGCAGGCCGCTAAAACTCTTGATTGTCACTAGTTAGACTCAAGGGAAGGGTTTCCAACCACTCTCTCCTTTCTTGGCGCTTCTTTGCGTCAATGGCCCCAAGTTCCTGTTTTGGTCTTTCCTTTGGTCCCCTTTGGCTTCGCGGGTAGAGAAAGTGTGCGACACTTGTGTAGGCCGCTAAAACTTCTTGATTGTCACTACTAGGGCTCAAAGGAAGGGTTTCCAACAACTCTCTCCCCTCCTGGAGCTTCTTTCCCCCAACTTTCACTTTTGGTCCCTTTTGGCTTAACAGGTAAAGAACCCGTGCGACACTTGTGCAGGCGGCTAAAACTTCTTGATTGTCACTAGTTGGACTCAAGGGAAGGGTTTCCAACCACTCTCTCCCCTCTTGGCGCAAGGAAGCGCCAATGGCCCTAACTTCCAGTTTTAGTCTCTTTTGGTCCCCTTTTACTTACCGGTTAAAGAACACGCGCGAGACTCGTCTCTGGCTAGAAAAACTTCTTCAATGTCACTCCTAGAAATCAAAGGAAGGGTTTCCAACAACTCTCTCCCCTCCTCGCGCTTCTTTCCCCAAATTTTCACTTTTGGTCTCGTTTCGTCCCCTTTGGTTTAGTGGGTAAAGAATCCGTACGACACTCCTGTAGGCCGCTAAAACTTCTTCATTGTCACTACTAGGACTCAAGGGAAGGGTTTCCAACACTCTTCCCTCTCGTGGCGCTTCTTTGCGCCAACGGCCCCAAGTTCCCGTTTTGGTCTTTCCTTTGGTCTCTTTTGGCTTAGCTGGTAAAGAACCCGTGCGACACTCGTGCAGGCCGCTAAAACTTCTTGATTGTCACCACTAGGAGTGAAGGGAATGGTTCCCAACCACTCTCTCCGCTGCTGCCACTTGTTTGCGTCAATCGCCCCCGGTTCTCGTCTTGGTCTTTGCTTTGGTCCCCTTTGGCTTCGCGGTTAAAGAACCCGTGCGACACCCGTGCAGGCCGCTAAAACTTCTTGATTGTCACTAGTTGTACTCAAGGGAAGGGTTTCTAACCAGTCACTCCCCTCTTGCGCCAATGGTCCTAACTTCCAGTTTTGGTCTCTTTTGGTCCCCTTTTACTTACCGGCTAAGGAACATGCGCGAGACTCATCTCTGGCTGCTAAAACTTCTTGAATGTAACTCCCAGGACTCAAAGGAAGGGTTTCCAACAACTCTCTCCCCTCCTGGAGCTTCTTTTACCCAACTTTCACTTTTGGTCCCCTTTGGCTTAGCGGGTAAAGAACCCGTGCGACACTCGTGCAGGCGGCTAAAACTTCTTGATTGTCACTAGTTGGACTCAAGGGAAGGGTTTCCAACCACTCTCTCCCCTCTTGGCGCTTCCTTGCGCCAATGGCCCCAACTTCCAGTTTTAGTCTCTTTTGGTCCCCTTTTACTAACCGGTGAAAGAACACGCCCGAGACTCGTCTCTGGCTAGAAAAACTTCTTGAATGTCACTCCTAGGAATCAAAGGAAGGGTTTCCAACAACTCTCTCCCCTCCTCGCGCTTCTTTCCCCAAATTTTCACTTTTGGTCTCGTTTCGTCCCCTTTGGTTTAGTGGGTAAAGAATCCGTATGACACTCCTGCAGGCCGCTAAAACTTCTTCATTGTCACTACTAGGACTTAAGAGAAGGGTTTCCAACAATCTTCACCCTCCTGACGTTTCTTTGCGCCAACGGCCCCAAGTTCCCGTTTTGTTCCCCTTTGTCTTAGCTGGTAAAGAACCCGTGCGACACTCGTGCAGACCGCTAAAACTTCTTGATTGTCACTACTAGGAGTCAAGGGAAGGGTTTCCAACCACTCTCTCCCCTGCTGGCACTTCTTTGCCTCAATGGCCCCAAGTTCTCGTTTTGGTCTTTCATTTGGTCCCCTTTGGCTTCGCGGGTAAAGAACCTGTGCGACACCCGTGCAGGCCGCAAAAACTTCTTGATTGTCACTAGTTGGACTCAAAGGAAGGGTTTCCAACCACTTACTCCCCGCTTGGCGCTTCCTTGCGCCAATGGCCCCAACTTCCAGTTTTGGTTTCTTTTGGTCCCCTTTTACTTACCGGCAAAGGAACATGCGCGAGACTCGTCTCTGCTTGCTAAAACTTCTTGAATGTCACTCCCAGGACTCAAAGGAAGGGTTTCCAACAACTCTCTCCCCTCCTGGCGCTTCTTTGCGTCAATGGCCCCAAGTTCCCGTTTTTGTCTTTCCTTTGGACCCCTTTAGCTTCGCGGGTAGAGAAAGTGTGCGACACTTGTGTAGGCCGCTAAAACTTCTTGATTGTCACTACTAGTGCTCAAAGGAAGGGTTTCCAACAACTCTCTCCCCTCCTGGAGCTTCTTTCCCCCAACTTTCACTTTTGGTCCCCTTTGGCTTAGCGGGTAAAGAACCTGTGCGACACTCGTGCAGGCCGCTAAAACTTCTTGATTGTCACTACTAGGAGTCAAGTCGAAGGGTTTCCAACCACTCTCTCCCCTGCTGGCACTTCTTTGCCTCAATGGTCCCAAGTTCTCGTTTTGGTTTTTCCTTTGGTCCCCTTTGGCTTCGCGGGTAAAGAACCAGTGCGACACCCGTGCAGGCCGCAAAAACTTCTTGATTGTCACTAGTTGGACTCAAGGGAAGGGTTTCCAACCACTCACTCCCCTCTTGGCGCTTGCTTGCGCCAATGGCGCCAATGGCCCCAACTTCCAGTTTTGGTTTCTTTTGGTCCCCTTTTACTTACCGGTTAAAGAACACGCGCGAGACTCGTCTCTGGCTAGAAAAACTTCTTGAATGTCACTCCTAGGAATCAAAGGAAGGGTTTCCAACAACTCTCTCCCCTCCTCGCGCTTCTTTCCCCAAATTTTCACTTTTGGTCTCGTTTCGTCCCCTTTGGTTTAGTGGGTAAAGAATCCGTACGACACTCCTGCAGGCCGCTAAAACTCTTGATTGTCACTAGTTAGACTCAGGGGAAGGGTTTCCAACCACTCTCTCCTTTCTTGGCGCTTCTTTGCAACAACGGCCCCATGTTTCTGTTTTGGTCTTTCCTTTGGTCCCTTTTGGCTTAGCTGGTAAAGAACCCGTGCGACACTCATGCAGGTCGCTAAAACTTCTTGATTGTCACTACTGGGAGTCAAGGGAAGGGGTTCCAACCACTCTCTCCCCTCCTGGCGCTTCTTTGCGTCAATGGCCCCAAGTTCCCGTTTTGGTCTTTCCTTTGGTCCCCTTTGGCTTCGCGGGTAGAGAAAGTGTGCGACACTTGTGTAGGCCGCTAAAACTTCTTGATTGTCACTACTAGGGCTCAAAGGAAGGGTTTCCAACAACTCTCTCCCCTCCTGGAGCTTCTGTCCCCCAACTTTCACTTTTGGTCCCCTTTGGCATAGCGGGTAAAGAACCCGTGCGACACTCGTGCAGGTCGCTAAAACTTCTTGATTGTCACTACTGGGAGTCAAGGGAAGGGGTTCCAACCACTCTCTCCCCTCCTGGCGCTTCTTTGCGTCAATGGCCCCAAGTTCCCGTTTTGGTCTTTCCTTTGGTCCCCTTTGGCTTCGCGGGTAGAGAAAGTGTGCGACACTTGTGTAGGCCGCTAAAACTTCTTGATTGTCACTACTAGGGCTCAAAGGAAGGGTTTCCAACAACTCTCTCCCCTCCTGGAGCTTCTGTCCCCCAACTTTCACTTTTGGTCCCCTTTGGCATAGCGGGTAAAGAACCCGTGCGACACTCGTGCAGGCCGCTAAAACTTCTTGATTGTCACTAGTTAGACTCAAGGGAAGGGTTTCCAACCACTTTGTCCCCTCTTCGCGCTTCTATGCGCCAACGGCCCCAAGTTTCCGTTTTGGTTTTTCCTTTGGTCCCTTTTGGCTTAGCTGGTAAAGAACCCATGCGACACTTGTGCAGGCCGCTAGAACTTCTTGATTGTCACTAGTTGGACTCAAGGGAAGGGTTTCCAACCACTCTGTCCCCTCTTGGCGCTTCCTTGCGCTAATGGCCCCAACTTCCAGTTTTAGTCTCTTTTGGTCCCCTTTTACTTACCGGTTAAAGAACACGCGCGAGACTCGTCTCTGGCTAGAAAAACTTCTTGAATGTCACTCCTAGGAATCAAAGGAAGGGTTTCCAACAACTCTCTCCCCTCCTCGCGCTTCTTTCCCCAAATTTTCACTTTTGGTCTCGTTTCGTCCCCTTTGGTTTAGTGGGTAAAGAATCCGTACGACACTCCTGCAGGCCGCTAAAACTCTTGATTGTCACTAGTTAGACTCAGGGGAAGGGTTTCCAACCACTCTCTCCTTTCTTGGCGCTTCTTTGCAACAACGGCCCCATGTTTCTGTTTTGGTCTTTCCTTTGGTCCCTTTTGGCTTAGCTGGTAAAGAACCCGTGCGACACTCATGCAGGTCGCTAAAACTTCTTGATTGTCACTACTGGGAGTCAAGGGAAGGGGTTCCAACCACTCTCTCCCCTCCTGGCGCTTCTTTGCGTCAATGGCCCCAAGTTCCCGTTTTGGTCTTTCCTTAGGTCCCCTTTGGCTTCGCGGGTAGAGAAAGTGTGCGACACTTGTGTAGGCCGCTAAAACTTCTTGATTGTCACTACTAGGGCTCAAAGGAAGGGTTTCCAACAACTCTCTCCCCTCCTGGAGCTTCTGTCCCCCAACTTTCACTTTTGGTCCCCTTTGGCATAGCGGGTAAAGAACCCGTGCGACACTCGTGCAGGTCGCTAAAACTTCTTGATTGTCACTACTGGGAGTCAAGGGAAGGGGTTCCAACCACTCTCTCCCCTCCTGGCGCTTCTTTGCGTCAATGGCCCCAAGTTCCCGTTTTGGTCTTTCCTTTGGTCTTTCCTTTGGTCCCCTTTGGCTTCGCGGGTAGAGAAAGTGTGCGACACTTGTGTAGGCCGCTAAAACTTCTTGATTGTCACTACTAGGGCTCAAAGGAAGGGTTTCCAACAACTCTCTCCCCTCCTGGAGCTTCTGTCCCCCAACTTTCACTTTTGGTCCCCTTTGGCATAGCGGGTAAAGAACCCGTGCGACACTCATGCAGGTCGCTAAAACTTCTTGATTGTCACTACTGGGAGTCAAGGGAAGGGGTTCCAACCACTCTCTCCCCTCCTGGCGCTTCTTTGCGTCAATGGCCCCAAGTTCCCGTTTTGGTCTTTCCTTTGGTCCCCTTTGGCTTCGCGGGTAGAGAAAGTGTGCGACACTTGTGTAGGCCGCTAAAACTTCTTGATTGTCACTACTAGGGCTCAAAGGAAGGGTTTCCAACAACTCTCTCCCCTCCTGGAGCTTCTGTCCCCCAACTTTCACTTTTGGTCCCCTTTGGCATAGCGGGTAAAGAACCCGGGCGACACTCGTGCAGGCCGCTAAAACTTCTTGATTGTCACTAGTTGGACTCAAGGGAAGGGTTTCCAACCACTCTCTCCCCTCTTGGCGCTTCCTTGCGCTAATGGCCCCAACTTCCAATTTTAGTCTCTTTTGGTCCCCTTTTACTTACCGGTTAAAGAACACGCGCGAGACTCGTCTCTGGCTAGAAAAACTTCTTGAATGTCACTCCTAGGAATCAAAGGAAGGGTTTCCAACAACTCTCTCCCCTCCTCACGCTTCTTTCCCCAAATTTTCACTTTTGGTCTCGTTTCGTCCCCTTTGGTTTAGTGGGTAAAGAATCCGTACGACACTCCTGCAGGCCGCTAAAACTTCTTGATTGTCACTACTGGGAGTCAAGGGAAGGGGTTCCAACAACTCTCTCCCCTCCTGGCGCTTCTTTGCGTCAATGGCCCCAAGTTCCCGTTTTGGTCTTTCCTTTGGTTCCCTTTGGCTTCGCGGGTAGAGAAAGTGTGCGACACTTGTGTAGGCCGCTAAAACTTCTTGTTTGTCACTACTAGGGCTCAAAGGAAGGGTTTCCAACAACTCTCTCCCCTCCTGGAGCTTCTGCCCCCAAACTTTCACTTTTGGTCCCCTTTGGCATAGCGGGTAAAGAACCCGTGCGACACTCGTGCAGGCCGCTAAAACTTCTTGATTGTCACTACTAGGGCTCAGAGGAAGGGTTTCCAACAACTCTCTCCCCTCCTGGAGCTTCTGTCCCCCAACTTTCACTTTTGGTCCCCTTTGGCATAGCGGGTAAAGAACCCGTGCGACACTCGTGCAGGCCGCTAAAACTTCTTGATTGTCACTAGTTAGACTCAAGGGAAGGGTTTCCAACCACTTTGTCCCCTCTTTGCGCTTCTATGCGCCAACGGCCCCAAGTTTCCGTTTTGGTTTTTCCTTTGGTCCCTTTTGGCTTAGCTGGTAAAGAACCCATGCGACACTTGTGCAGGCCGCTAAAACTTCTTGATTGTCACTAGTTGGACTCAAGGGAAGGGTTTCCAACCACTCTGTCCCCTCTTGGCGCTTCCTTGCGCTAATGGCCCCAACTTCCAGTTTTAGTCTCTTTTGGTCCCCTTTTACTTACCGGTTAAAGAACACGCGCGAGACTCGTCTCTGGCTAGAAAAACTTCTTGAATGTCACTCCTAGGAATCAAAGGAAGGGTTTCCAACAACTCTCTCCCCTCCTCGCGCTTCTTTCCCCAAATTTTCACTTTTGGTCTCGTTTCGTCCCCTTTGGTTTAGTGGGTAAAGAATCCGTACGACACTCCTGCAGGCCGCTAAAACTCTTGATTGTCACTAGTTAGACTCAGGGGAAGGGTTTCCAACCACTCTCTCCTTTCTTGGCGCTTCTTTGCAACAACGGCCCCATGTTTCTGTTTTGGTCTTTCCTTTGGTCCCCTTTGGCATAGCGGGTAAAGAACCCGTGCGACACTCGTGCAGGTCGCTAAAACTTCTTGATTGTCACTACTGGGAGTCAAGGGAAGGGGTTCCAACCACTCTCTCCCCTCCTGGCGCTTCTTTGCGTCAATGGCCCCAAGTTCCCGTTTTGGTCTTTCCTTTGGTCCCCTTTGGCTTCGCGGGTAGAGAAAGTGTGCGACACTTGTGTAGGCCGCTAAAACTTCTTGATTGTCACTACTAGGGCTCAAAGGAAGGGTTTCCAACAACTCTCTCCCCTCCTGGAGCTTCTGTCCCCCAACTTTCACTTTTGGTCCCCTTTGGCATAGCGGGTAAAGAACCCGTGCGACACTCGTGCAGGTCGCTAAAACTTCTTGATTGTCACTACTGGGAGTCAAGGGAAGGGGTTCCAACCACTCTCTCCCCTCCTGGCGCTTCTTTGCGTCAATGGCCCCAAGTTCCCGTTTTGGTCTTTCCTTTGGTCCCCTTTGGCTTCGCGGGTAGAGAAAGTGTGCGACACTTGTGTAGGCCGCTAAAACTTCTTGATTGTCACTACTAGGACTCAAAGGAAGGGTTTCCAACAACTCTCTCCCCTCCTGGAGCTTCTGTCCCCCAACTTTCACTTTTGGTCCCCTTTGGCATAGCGGGTAAAGAACCCGGGCGACACTCGTGCAGGCCGCTAAAACTTCTTGATTGTCACTAGTTGGACTCAAGGGAAGGGTTTCCAACCACTCTCTCCCCTCTTGGCGCTTCCTTGCGCTAATGGCCCCAACTTCCAGTTTTAGTCTCTTTTGGTCCCCTTTTACTTACCGGTTAAAGAACACGCGCGAGACTCGTCTCTGGCTAGAAAAACTTCTTGAATGTCACTCCTAGGAATCAAAGGAAGGGTTTCCAACAACTCTCTCCCCTCCTCGCGCTTCTTTCCCCAAATTTTCACTTTTGGTCTCGTTTCGTCCCCTTTGGTTTAGTGGGTAAAGAATCCGTACGACACTCCTGCAGGCCGCTAAAACTCTTGATTGTCACTAGTTAGACTCAGGGGAAGGGTTTCCAACCACTCTCTCCTTTCTTGGCGCTTCTTTGCAACAACGGCCCCATGTTTCTGTTTTGGTCTTTCCTTTGGTCCCCTTTGGCATAGCGGGTAAAGAACCCGTGCGACACTCGTGCAGGTCGCTAAAACTTCTTGATTGTCACTACTGGGAGTCAAGGGAAGGGGTTCCAACCACTCTCTCCCCTCCTGGCGCTTCTTTGCGTCAATGGCCCCAAGTTCCCGTTTTGGTCTTTCCTTTGGTCCCCTTTGGCTTCGCGGGTAGAGAAAGTGTGCGACACTTGTGTAGGCCGCTAAAACTTCTTGATTGTCACTACTAGGGCTCAAAGGAAGGGTTTCCAACAACTCTCTCCCCTCCTGGAGCTTCTGTCCCCCAACTTTCACTTTTGGTCCCCTTTGGCATAGCGGGTAAAGAACCCGTGCGACACTCGTGCAGGTCGCTAAAACTTCTTGATTGTCACTACTGGGAGTCAAGGGAAGGGGTTCCAACCACTCTCTCCCCTCCTGGCGCTTCTTTGCGTCAATGGCCCCAAGTTCCCGTTTTGGTCTTTCCTTTGGTCCCCTTTGGCTTCGCGGGTAGAGAAAGTGTGCGACACTTGTGTAGGCCGCTAAAACTTCTTGATTGTCACTACTAGGACTCAAAGGAAGGGTTTCCAACAACTCTCTCCCCTCCTGGAGCTTCTGTCCCCCAACTTTCACTTTTGGTCCCCTTTGGCATAGCGGGTAAAGAACCCGGGCGACACTCGTGCAGGCCGCTAAAACTTCTTGATTGTCACTAGTTGGACTCAAGGGAAGGGTTTCCAACCACTCTCTCCCCTCTTGGCGCTTCCTTGCGCTAATGGCCCCAACTTCCAATTTTAGTCTCTTTTGGTCCCCTTTTACTTACCGGTTAAAGAACACGCGCGAGACTCGTCTCTTGCTAGAAAAACTTCTTGAATGTCACTCCTAGGAATCAAAGGAAGGGTTTCCAACAACTCTCTCCCCTCCTCACGCTTCTTTCCCCAAATTTTCACTTTTGGTCTCGTTTCGTCCCCTTTGGTTTAGTGGGTAAAGAATCCGTACGACACTCTTGCAGGCCGCTAAAACTTCTTGATTGTCACTAGTTAGACTCAAGGGAAGGGTTTCCAACCACTTTGTCCCCTCTTCGCGCTTCTATGCGCCAACAGCCCCAAGTTTCCGTTTTGGTTTTTCCTTTGGTCCCTTTTGGCTTAGCTGGTAAAGAACCCATGCGACACTTGTGCAGGCCGCTAAAACTTCTTGATTGTCACTAGTTGGACTCAAGGGAAGGGTTTCCAACCACTCACTCCCCTCTTGGCGCTTCCTTGCGCCAATGGCCCCAACTTCCAGTTTTAGTCTCTTTTGGTCCCCTTTTACTTACCGGTTAAAGAACACGCGCGAGACTCGTCTCTGGCTAGAAAAACTTCTTGAATGTCACTCCTAGGAATCAAAGGAAGGGTTTCCAACAACTCTCTCCCCTCCTCGCGCTTCTTTCCCCAAATTTTCACTTTTGGTCTCGTTTCGTCCCCTTTGGTTTAGTGGGTAAAGAATCCGTACGACACTCCTGCAGGCCGCTAAAACTCTTGATTGTCACTAGTTAGACTCAGGGGAAGGGTTTCCAACCACTCTCTCCTTTCTTGGCGCTTCTTTGCAACAACGGCCCCATGTTTCTGTTTTGGTCTTTCCTTTGGTCCCTTTTGGCTTAGCTGGTAAAGAACCCGTGCGACACTCATGCAGGTCGCTAAAACTTCTTGATTGTCACTACTGGGAGTCAAGGGAAGGGGTTCCAACCACTCTCTCCCCTCCTGGCGCTTCTTTGCGTCAATGGCCCCAAGTTCCCGTTTTGGTCTTTCCTTTGGTCCCCTTTGGCTTCGCGGGTAGAGAAAGTGTGCGACACTTGTGTAGGCCGCTAAAACTTCTTGATTGTCACTACTAGGGCTCAAAGGAAGGGTTTCCAACAACTCTCTCCCCTCCTGGAGCTTCTGTCCCCCAACTTTCACTTTTGGTCCCCTTTGGCATAGCGGGTAAAGAACCCGTGCGACACTCGTGCAGGTCGCTAAAACTTCTTGATTGTCACTACTGGGAGTCAAGGGAAGGGGTTCCAACCACTCTCTCCCCTCCTGGCGCTTCTTTGCGTCAATGGCCCCAAGTTCCCGTTTTGGTCTTTCCTTTGGTCCCCTTTGGCTTCGCGGGTAGAGAAAGTGTGCGACACTTGTGTAGGCCGCTAAAACTTCTTGATTGTCACTACTGGGAGTCAAGGGAAGGGGTTCCAACCACTCTCTCCCCTCCTGGCGCTTCTTTGCGTCAATGGCCCCAAGTTCCCGTTTTGGTCTTTCCTTTGGTCCCCTTTGGCTTCGCGGGTAGAGAAACTGTGCGACACTTGTGTAGGCCGCTAAAACTTCTTGATTGTCACTACTAGGGCTCAAAGGAAGGGTTTCCAACAACTCTCTCCCCTCCTGGAGCTTCTGTCCCCCAACTTTCACTTGTGGTCCCCTTTGGCATAGCGGGTAAAGAACCCGTGCGACACTCGTGCAGGCCGCTAAAACTTCTTGATTGTCACTAGTTGGACTCAAGGGAAGGGTTTCCAACCACTCTCTCCCCTCTTGGCGCTTCCTTGCGCTAATGGCCCCAACTTCCAGTTTTAGTCTCTTTTGCTCCCCTTTTACTTACCGGTTAAAGAACACGCGCGAGACTCGTCTCTGGCTAGAAAAACTTCTTTAATGTCACTCCTAGGAATCAAAGGAAGGGTTTCCAACAACTCTCTCCCCTCCTCACGCTTCTTTCCCCAAATTTTCACTTTTGGTCTCGTTTCGTCCCCTTTGGTTTAGTGGGTAAAGAATCCGTACGACACTCTTGCAGGCCGCTAAAACTTCTTGATTGTCACTACTGGGAGTCAAGGGAAGGTGTTCCAACAACTCTCTCCCCTCCTGGCGCTTCTTTGCGTCAATGGCCCCAAGTTCCCGTTTTGGTCTTTCCTTTGGTCCCCTTTGGCTTCGCGGGTAGAGAAAGTGTGCGACACTTGTGTAGGCCGCTAAAACTTCTTGATTGTCACTACTAGGGCTCAAAGGAAGGGTTTCCAACAACTCTCTCCCCTCCTGGAGCTTCTGTCCCCCAACTTTCACTTTTGGTCCCCTTTGGCATAGCGGGTAAAGAACCCGTGCGACACTCGTGCAGGCCGCTAAAACTTCTTGATTGTCACTAGTTAGACTCAAGGGAAGGGTTTCCAACCACTCTCTCCCCTCTTGGCGCTTCCTTGCGCTAATGGCCCCAACTTCCAGTTTTAGTCTCTTTTGCTCCCCTTTTACTTACCGGTTAAAGAACACGCGCGAGACTCGTCTCTGGCTAGAAAAACTTCTTGAATGTCACTCCTAGGAATCAAAGGAAGGGTTTCCAACAACTCTCTCCCCTCCTCGCGCTTCTTTCCCCAAATTTTCACTTTTGGTCTCGTTTCGTCCCCTTTGGTTTAGTGGGTAAAGAATCCGTACGACACTCCTGCAGGCCGCAAAAACTCTTGATTGTCACTAGTTAGACTCAAGGGAAGGGTTTCCAACCACTCTCTCCTTTCTTGGCGCTTCTTTGCAACAACGGCCCCAAGTTTCTGGTTTGGTCTTTCCTTTGGTCCCTTTTGGCTTAGCTGGTAAAGAACCCGTGCGACACTCGTGCAGGTCGCTAAAACTTCTTGATTGTCACTACTGGGAGTCAAGGGAAGGGGTTCCAACCACTCTCTCCCCTCCTGGCGCTTCTTTGCGTCAATGGCCCCAAGTTCCCGTTTTGGTCTTTCCTTTGGTCCCCTTTGGCTTCGCGGGTAGAGAAAGTGTGCGACACTTGTGTAGGCCGCTAAAACTTCTTGATTGTCACTACTAGGGCTCAAAGGAAGGGTTTCCAACAACTCTCTCCCCTCCTGGAGCTTCTGTCCCCCAACTTTCACTTTTGGTTCCCTTTGGCATAGCGGGTAAAGAACCCGTGCGACACTCGTGCAGGCCGCTAAAACTTCTTGATTGTCACTAGTTGGACTCAAGGGAAGGGTTTCCAACCACTCTCTCCCCTCTTGGCGCTTCCTTGCGCTAATGGCCCCAACTTCCAGTTTTAGTCTCTTTTGGTCCCCTTTTACTTACCGGTTAAAGAACACGCGCGAGACTCGTCTCTGGCTAGAAAAACTTCTTGAATGTCACTCCTAGGAATCAAAGGAAGGGTTTCCAACAACTCTCTCCCCTCCTCGCGCTTCTTTCCCCAAATTTTCACTTTTGGTCTCGTTTCGTCCCCTTTGGTTTAGTGGGTAAAGAATTCGTACGACACTCCTGCAGGCCGCTAAAACTCTTGATGGTCACTAGTTAGACTCAAGGGAAGGGTTTCCAACCACTCTCTCCTTTCTTGGCGCTTCTTTGCAACAACGGCCCCAAGTTTCTGGTTTGGTCTTTCCTTTGGTCCCTTTTGGCTTAGCTGGTAAAGAACCCGTGCGACACTCGTGCAGGTCGCTAAAACTTCTTGATTGTCACTACTGGGAGTCAAGGGAAGGGGTTCCAACCACTCTCTCCCCTCCTGGCGCTTCTTTGCGTCAATGGCCCCAAGTTCCCGTTTTGGTCTTTCCTTTGGTCCCCTTTGGCTTCGCGGGTAGAGAAAGTGTGCGACACTTGTGTAGGCCGCTAAAACTTCTTGATTGTCACTACTAGGGCTCAAAGGAAGGGTTTCCAACAACTCTCTCCCCTCCTGGAGCTTCTGTCCCCCAACTTTCACTTTTGGTCCCCTTTGGCATAGCGGGTAAAGAACCCGTGCGACACTCGTGCAGGCCGCTAAAACTTCTTGATTGTCACTAGTTGGACTCAAGGGAAGGGTTTCCAACCACTCTCTCCCCTCTTGGCGCTTCCTTGCGCCAATGGCCCCAACTTCCAGTTTTAGTCTCTTTTGGTCCCCTTTTACTTACCGGTTAAAGAACACGCGCGAGACTCGTCTCTGCCTGCTAAAACTTCTTGAATGTCACTCCCAGGACTCAAAGGAAGGGTTTCCAACAACTCTCCCCTCCTGGCGCTTCTTTCCCCAAATTTTCACCTTTGGTCTCGTTTGGTCCCCCTTTGGCTTCTCAGGTAAAGAATCCGTACGACACTCCTGCAGGCCGCTAAAACTCTTGATTGCCACTAGTTAGACTCAAGGGAAGGGTTTCTAACCACTCTCTCCTTTCTTGGCGCTTCTTTGCAACAACGGCCCCAAGTTTCCGTTTTGGTCTTTCCTTTGGTTCCTTTTGGCTTAGCTGGTAAAGAACCCGTGCGACACTCATGCAGGCCGCTAAAACTTCTTGATTGTCACTACTGGGAGTCAAGGGAAGGGGTTCCAACAACTCTCTCCCCTCCTGGCGCTTCTTTGCGTCAATGGCCCCAAGTTCCCGTTTTGGTCTTTCCTTTGGTCCCCTTTGGCTTCGCGGGTAGAGAAAGTGTGCGACACTTGTGTAGGCCGCTAAAACTTCTTGATTGTCACTACTAGGGCTCAAAGGAAGGGTTTCCAACAACTCTCTACCCTCCTAGAGCTTCTTTCCCCCAACTTTCACTTTTGGTCCCCTTTGGCTTAGCTGGTAAAGAACCCGTGCGACACTCGTACAGGCCGCTAAAACTTCTTGATTGTCACTAGTTGGACTCAAGGGAAGGGTTTCCAACCACTCTCTCCCCTCTTGGCGCTTCCTTGCGCCAATGGCCCCAACTTCCAGTTTTAGTATCTTTTGGTCCCCTTTTACTTACCGGTTAAAGAACACATGCGAGACTCGTCTCTGGCTAGAAAAACTTCTTGAATGTCACTCCTAGGAATCAAAGGAAGGGTTTCCAACAACTCTCTCCCCTCCTCGCGCTTCTTTCCCCAAATTTTCACTTTTGGTCTCGTTTCGTCCACTTTGGTTTAGTGGGTAAAGAATCCGTACGACACTCCTGCAGGCCGCTAAAACTTCTTCATTATCACTACTAGGACTCAAGGGAAGGGTTTCCAACACTCTTCCCCCTCCTGGCGCTTCTTTGCGCCAACGGCCCCAAGTTCCCGTTTTGGTCTTTCCTTTGGTCCCCTTTGGCTTAGCTGGTAAAGAACCCGTGCGACACTCGTGCAGGCCGCTAAAACTTCTTGATTATCACTACTAGGAGTCAAGGGAAGGGTTTCCAACCACTCTCTCCCCTGCTGGTACTTCTTTGCCTCAATGGCCCCAAGTTCTCGTTTTGGTCTTTCCTTTGGTCCCCTTTGGCTTCGTGGGTAAAGAACCTGTGCGACACCCGTGCAGGCTGCAAAAACTTCTTGATTGTCACTAGTTGGACTCAAGGGAAGGGTTTCCAACCACTCACTCCCCGCTTGGCGCTTCCTTGCGCCAATGGCCCCAACTTCCAGTTTTGGTTTCTTTTGGTCCCCTTTTACTTACCGGCTAAGGAAAATGCGCGAGACTCGTCTCTGCCTGCTAAAACTTCTTGAATGTCACTCCCAGGACTCAAAGGAAGGGTTTCCAACAACTCTCTCCCCTCCTCGCGCTTCTTTCCCCAAATTTTCACCTTTGGTCTCGTTTGGTCCCCCTTTGGCTTCTCAGGTAAAGAATCCGTACGACACTCCTGCAGGCCGCTAAAACTCTTGATTGTCACTAGTTAGACTCAAGGGAAGGGTTTCCAACCACTCTGTCCTTTCTTGGCGCTTCTTTGCAACAACAGCCCCAAGTTTACGTTTTGGTCTTTCCTTTGGTCCCTTTTGGCTGAGCTGGTAAAGAACCCGTGCGACACTCGTGTAGGCCGCTAAAACTTCTTGATTGTCACTACTGAGAGTCAAGGGAAGGGGTTCCAACGACTCTCTCCCCTGCTGGTACTTCTTTGCCTCAATGGCCCCAAGTTCTCGTTTTGGTCTTTCCTTTGGTCCCCTTTGGCTTCGCGGGTAAAGAAACTGTGCGACACCCGTGCAGGCTGCAAATACTTCTTGATTGTCACTAGTTGGACTCAAGGGAAGGGTTTCCAACCACTCACTCCCCGCTTGGCGCTTCCTTGCGCCAATGGCCCCAACTTCCAGTTTTGGTTTCTTTTGGTCCCCTTTTACTTACCGGCTAAGGAACATGCGCGAGACTCGTCTCTGCCTTCTAAAACTTCTTGAATGTCACTCCCAGGACTCAAAGGAAGGGTTTCCAACAACTCTCTCCCCTCCTGGCGCTTTTTTCCCCAAATTTTCACCTTTGGTCTCGTTTGGTCCCCCTTTGGCTTCTCAGGTAAAGAATCCGTACGACACTCCTGCAGGCCGCTAAAACTTCTTCATTGTCACTACTAGGACTCAAGGGAAGGGTTTCCAACAACTCTCTCCCCTCCTGGAGCTTCTTTCCCCCAACTTTCACTTTTGGTCCCCTTTGGCTTAGCGGGTAAAGAACCCGTGCGACACTCGTGCAGGCGGCTAAAACTTCTTGATTGTCACTAGTTAGACTCAAGGGAAGGGTTTCCAACCACTCTCTCCTTTCTTGGCGCTTCTTTGCAACAACGGCCCCAAGTTTCCGTTTTGGTCTTTCCTTTGGTCCCTTTTGGCTGAGCTGGTAAAGAACCCGTGCGACACTCGTGCAGGCCGCTAAAACTTCTTGATTGTCACTACTGGGAGTCAAGGGAAGGGGTTCCAACCACTCTCTCCCCTGCTGGTACTTCTTTGCCTCAATGGCCCCAAGTTCTCGTTTTGGTCTTTCCTTTGGTCCCCTTTGGCTTCGCGGGTAAAGAACCTGTGCGACACCCGTGCAGGCTGCAAAAACTTCTTGATTGTCACTAGTTGGACTCAAGGGAACGGTTTCCAACCACTCACTCCCCGCTTGGCGCTTCCTTGCGCCAATGGCCCTAACTTCCAGTTTTGGTTTCTTTTGGTCCCCTTTTACTTACCGGCTAAGGAACATGCGCGAGACTCGTCTCTGCCTGCTAAAACTTCTTGAATGTCACTCCCAGGACTCAAAGGAAGGGTTTCCAACAACTCTCTCCCCTCCTCGCGCTTCTTTCCCCAAATTTTTACTTTTGGTCTCGTTTCGTCCCCTTTGGCTTCTCAGGTAAAGAATCCGTACGACACTCCTGCAGGCCGCTAAAACTCTTGATTGTCACTAGTTAGACTCAAGGGAAGGGTTTCCAACCACTCTCTCCTTTCTTGGCGCTTCTTTGCAATAACGGCCCCAAGTTTCCGTTTTGGTCTTTCCTTTGGTCCCTTTTGGCTGAGCTGGTAAAGAACCCGTGCGACACTCGTGCAGGCCGCTAAAACTTCTTGATTGTCACTACTGGGAGTCAAGGGAAGGGGTTCCAACCACTCTCTCCCCTGCTGGTACTTCTTTGCCTCAATGGCCCCAAGTTCTCGTTTTGGTCTTTCCTTTGGTCCCCTTTGGCTTCGCGGGTAAAGAACCTGTGCGACACCCGTGCAGGCTGCAAAAACTTCTTGATTGTCACTAGTTGGACTCAAGGGAACAGTTTCCAACCACTCACTCCCCGCTTGGCGCTTCCTTGCGCCAATGGCCCTAACTTCCAGTTTTGGTTTCTTTTGGTCCCCTTTTACTTACCGGCTAAGGAACATGCGCGAGACTCGTCTCTGCCTGCTAAAACTTCTTGAATGTCACTCCCAGGACTCAAAGGAAGGGTTTCCAACAACTCTCTCCCCTCCTCGCGCTTCTTTCCCCAAATTTTCACTTTTGGTCTCGTTTCGTCCCCTTTGGCTTCTCAGGTAAAGAATCCGTACGACACTCCTGCAGGCCGCTAAAACTCTTGATTGTCACTAGTTAGACTCAAGGGAAGGGTTTCCAACCACTCTCTCCTTTCTTGGCGCTTCTTTGCAACAACGGCCCCAAGTTTCCGTTTTGGTCTTTCCTTTGGTCCCCTTTGGCTTCGCGGGTAAAGAACCTGTGCGACACCCGTGCAGGCTGCAAAAACTTCTTGATTGTCACTAGTTGGACTCAAGGGAAAGGTTTCCAACCACTCACTCCCCGCTTGGCGCTTCCTTGCGCCAATGGCCCTAACTTCCAGTTTTGGTTTCTTTTGGTCCCCTTTTACTTACCGGCTAAGGAACATGCGCGAGACTCGTCTCTGCCTGCTAAAACTTCTTGAATGTCACTCCCAGGACTCAAAGGAAGGGTTTCCAACAACTCTCTCCCCTCCTGGCGCTTCTTTCCCCAAATTTTCACCTTTGGTCTTGTTTGGTCCCCCTTTGGCTTCTCAGGTAAAGAATCCGTACGACACTCCTGCAGGCCGCTAAAACTCTTGATTGTCACTAGTTAGACTCAAGGGAAGGGTTTCCAACCACTCTCTCCTTTCTTGGCGCTTCTCTGCAACAACGGCCCCAAGTTTCCGTTTTGGTCTTTCCTTTGGTCCCTTTTGGCTTAGCTGGTAAAGAACCCGTGCGACACTCGTGCAGGCCGCTAAAACTTCTTGATTGTCACTACTGGGAGTCAAGGGAAGGGGTTCCAACCACTCTCTCCCCTCCTGGCGCTTCTTTGCGTCAATGGCCCCAAGTTCCCGTTTTGGTCTTTCCTTTGGTCCCCTTTGGCTTCGCGGGTAGAGAAACTGTGCGACACTTGTGTAGGCCGCTAAAACTTCTTGATTGTCACTACTAGGGCTCAAAGGAAGGGTTTCCAACAACTCTCTCCCCTCCTGGAGCTTCTTTCCCCCAACTTTCACTTTTGGTCCCCTTTGGCTTAGCGGGTAAAGAACCCGTGCGACACTCGTGCTGGCGGCTAAAACTTCTTGATTGTCACTAGTTGGACTCAAGGGAAGGGTTTCCAACCACTCTCTCCCCTCTTGGCGCAAGGAAGCGCCAATGGCCCCAACTTCCAGTTTTAGTCTCTTTTGGTCCCCCTTTACTTACCGGTTAAAGAACACGCGCGAGACTCGTCTCTGGCTAGAAAAACTTCTTGAATGTCACTCCTAGGAATCAAAGGAAGGGTTTCCAACAACTCTCTCCCCTCCTCGCGCTTCTTTCCCCAAATTTTCACTTTTGGTCTCGTTTCGTCCCCTTTGGTTTAGTGGGTAAAGAATCCGTACGACACTCCTGCAGGCCGCTAAAACTCTTGATTGTCACTAGTTAGACTCAAGGGAAGGGTTTCCAACCACTCTCTCCTTTCTTGGCGCTTCTTTGCAACAACGGCCCCAAGTTTCCGTTTTGGTCTTTCCTTTGGTCCCTTTTGGCTGAGCTGGTAAAGAACCCGTGCGACACTCGTGCAGGCCGCTAAAACTTCTTGATTGTCACTACTGGGAGTCAAGGGAAGGGGTTCCAACCACTCTCTCCCCTGCTGGTACTTCTTTGCCTCAATGGCCCCAAGTTCTCGTTTTGGTCTTTCCTTTGGTCCCCTTTGGCTTCGCGGGTAAAGAACCTGTGCGACACTCGTGCAGGCGGCTAAAACTTCTTAATTGTCACTAGTTGGACTCAAGGGAAGGGTTTCCAACCACTCTCTCCCCTCTTGGCGCAAGGAAGCGCCAATGGCCCCAACTTCCAGTTTTAGTCTCTTTTGGTCCCCTTTTACTTACCGGTTAAAGAACACGCGCGAGACTCGTCTCTGCCTGCTAAAACTTCTTGAATGTCACTCCCAGGACTCAAAGGAAGGGTTTCCAAAAACTCTCTCCCCTCCTGGCGCTTCTTTCCCCAAATTTTCACCTTTGGTCTCGTTTGGTCCCCCTTTGGCTTCTCAGGTAAAGAATCCGTACGACACTCCTGCAGGCCGCTAAAACTCTTGATTGTCACTAGTTAGACTCAAGGGAAGGGTTTCCAACCACTCTCTCCTTTCTTGGCGCTTCTTTGCAACAACGGCCCCAAGTTTCCGTTATGGTCTTTCCTTTGGTCCCTTTTGGCTGAGCTGGTAAAGAACCCGTGCGACACTCGTGCAGGCCGCTAAAACTTCTTGATTGTCACTACTGGGAGTCAAGGGAAGGGGTTCCAACCACTCTCTCCCCTGCTGGTACTTCTTTGCCTCAATGGCCCCAAGTTCTCGTTTTGGTCTTTCCTTTGGTCCCCTTTGGCTTCGCGGGTAAAGAACCTGTGCGACACTCGTGCAGGCGGCTAAAACTTCTTGATTGTCACTAGTTGGACTCAAGGGAAGGGTTTCCAACCACTCTCTCCCCTCTTGGCGCAAGGAAGCGCCAATGGCCCCAACTTCCAGTTTTAGTCTCTTTTGGTCCCCTTTTACTTACCGGTTAAAGAACACGCGCGAGACTCGTCTCTGCCTGCTAAAACTTCTTGAATGTCACTCCCAGGACTCAAAGGAAGGGTTTCCAACAACTCTCTCCCCTCCTGGCGCTTCTTTCCCCAAATTTTCACCTTTGGTCTCGTTTGGTCCCCCTTTGGCTTCTCAGGTAAAGAATCCGTACGACACTCCTGCAGGCCGCTAAAACTCTTGATTGTCACTAGTTAGACTCAAGGGAAGGGTTTCGAACCACTCTCTCCTTTCTTGGCGCTTCTTTGCAACAACGGCCCCAAGTTTCCGTTATGGTCTTTCCTTTGGTCCCTTTTGGCTGAGCTGGTAAAGAACCCGTGCGACACTCGTGCAGGCCGCTAAAACTTCTTGATTGTCACTACTGGGAGTCAAGGGAAGGGTTTCCAACCACTCTCTCCCCTGCTGGTACTTCTTTGCCTCAATGGCCCCAAGTTCTCGTTTTGGTCTTTCCTTTGGTCCCCTTTGGCTTCGCGGGTAAAGAACCTGTGCGACACCCGTGCAAGCTGCAAAAACTTCTTGATTGTCACTAGTTGGACTCAAGGGAAGGGTTTCCAACCACTCACTCCCCGCTTGGCGCTTCCTTGCGCCAATGGCCCTAACTTCCAGTTTTGGTTTCTTTTGGTCCCCTTTTACTTACCGTCTAAGGAACATGCGCGAGACTCGTCTCTGCCTGCTAAAACTTCTTGAATGTCACTCCCAGGACTCAAAGGAAGGGTTTCCAACAACTCTCTCCCCTCCTCGCGCTTCTTTCCCCAAATTTTCACTTTTGGTCTCGTTTCGTCCCCTTTGGCTTCTCAGGTAAAGAATCCGTACGACACTCCTGCAGGCCGCTAAAACTCTTGATTGTCACTAGTTAGACTCAAGGGAAGGGTTTCCAACCACTCTCTCCTTTCTTGGCGCTTCTTTGCAACAACGGCCCCAAGTTTCCGTTTTGGTCTTTCCTTTGGTCCCTTTTGGCTTAGCTGGTAAAGAACCCAAGCGACACTCGTACAGGCCGCTAAAACTTCTTGATTGTCACTACTGGGAGTCAAGGGAAGGGGTTCCAACCACTCTCTCCCCTCCTGGCGCTTCTTTGCGTCAATGGCCCCAAGTTCCCGTTTTGGTCTTTCCTTTGGTCCCCTTTGGCTTCGCGGGTAGAGAAAGTGTGCGACACTTGTGTAGGCCGCTAAAACTTCTTGATTGTCACTACTAGAGCTCAAAGGAAGGGTTTCCAACAACTCTCTCCCCTCCTGGAGCTTCTTTCCCCCAACTTTCACTTTTGGTTCCCTTTGGCTTAGCGGGTAAAGAACCCGTGCGACACTCGTGCAGGCGGCTAAAACTTCTTGATTGTCACTAGTTGGACTCAAGGGAAGGGTTTCCAACCACTCTCTCCCCTCTTGGCGCAAGGAAGCGCCAATGGCCCCAACTTCCAGTTTTAGTCTCTTTTGGTCCCCTTTTACTTACCGGTTAAAGAACACGCGCGAGACTCGTCTCTGGCTAGAAAAACTTCTTGAATGTCACTCCTAGGAATCAAAGGAAGGGTTTCCAACAACTCTCTCCCCTCCTCGCGCTTCTTTCCCCAAATTTTCACTTTTCGTCTCGTTTCGTCCCCTTTGGTTTAGTGGGTAAGGAATCCGTACGACACTCCTGCAGGCCGCTAAAACTCTTGAGTGTCACTAGTTAGACTCAAGGGAAGGGTTTCCAACCACTCTCTCTTTTCTTGGCGCTTCTTTGCAACAACGGCCCTAAGTGTCCGTTTTGGTCTTTCCTTTGGTCCCTTTTGGCTGAGCTGGTAAAGAACCCGTGCGACACTCGTGCAGGCCGCTAAAACTTCTTGATTGTCACTACTGGGAGTCAAGGGAAGGGGTTCCAACCACTCTCTCCCCTGCTGCTACTTCTTTGCCTCAATGGCCCCAAGTTCTCGTTTTGGTCTTTCCTTTGGTCCCCTTTGGCTTCGCGGGTAAAGAACCTGTGCGACACCCGTGCAGGCTGCAAAAACTTCTTGATTGTCACTAGTTGGACTCAAGGGAAGGGTTTCCAACCACTCACTCCCCGCTTGGCGCTTCCTTGCGCCAATGGCCCTAACTTCCAGTTTTGGTTTCTTTTGGTCCCCTTTTACTTACCGGCTAAGGAACATGCGCGAGACTCGTCTCTGCCTGCTAAAACTTCTTGAATGTCACTCCCAGGACTCAAAGGAAGGGTTTCCAACAACTCTCTCCCCTCCTGGCGCTTCTTTCCCCAAATTTTCACCTTTGGTCTCGTTTGGTCCCCCTTTGGCTTCTCAGGTAAAGAATCCGTACGACACTCCTGCAGGCCGCTAAAACTCTTGATTGTCACTAGTTAGACTCAAGGGAAGGGTTTCCAACCACTCTCTCCTTTCTTGGCGCTTCTTTGCAACAACGGCCCCAAGTTTCCGTTTTGGTCTTTCCTTTGGTCCCTTTTGGCTTAGCTGGTAAAGAACCCGTGCGACACTCGTGCAGGCCGCTAAAACTTCTTGATTGTCACTACTGGGAGTCAAGGGAAGGGGTTCCAACCACTCCCTCCCCTGCTGGTACTTCTTTGCCTCAATGGCCCCAAGTTCTCGTTTTGGTCTTTCCTTTGGTCCCCTTTGGCTTCGCGGGTAAAGAACTTGTGCGACACCCGTGCAGGCTGCAAAAACATCTTGATTGTCACTAGTAGGACTCAAGGGAAGGGTTTCCAACCACTCACTCCCCGCTTGGCGCTTCCTTGCGCCAATGGCCCCAACTTCCAGTTTTGGTTTCTTTTGGTCCCCTTTTACTTACCGGCTAAGGAAAATGCGCGAGACTCGTCTCTGCCTGCTAAAACTTCTTGAATGTCACACCCAGGACTCAAAGGAAGGGTTTCCAACAACTGTCTCCCCTCCTGGAGCTTCTTTCCCCCAACTTTCACTTTTGGTCCCCTTTGGCTTAGCAGGTAAAGAACCCGTGCGACACTCGTGCAGGCGGCTAAAACTTCTTGATTGTCACTAGTTGGACTCAAGGGAAGGGTTTCCAACCACTCTCTCCCCTTTTGCTGCTTCCTTGCGCCAATGGCCCCAACTTCCAGTTTTGGTCTCTTTTGGTCCCCTTTTACTTATTGGCTAAATGACACGCGCGAGACTCATCTCTGGCTAGAAAAACTTCTTGAATGTCACTCCTAGGAATCAAAGGAAGGGTTTCCAACAACTCTCTCACCTCCTCGCGCTTCTTTCCCCAAATTTTCACTTTTGGTCTCGTTTCGTCCCCTTTGGTTTTGCGGGTAAAGAACCCGTACGACACTCGTGCAGGCGGCTAAAACTTCTTGATTGTCACTAGTTGGACTCAAGGGAAGGGTTTCCAACCACTCTCTCCCCTCTTGGCGCAAGGAAGCGCCAATGGCCCCAACTTCCAGTTTTAGTCTCTTTTGGTCCCCTTTTACTTACCGGCTAAGGAACATGCGCGAGACTCGTCTCTGGCTAGAAAAACTTCTTGAATGTCACTCCTAGGAATCAAAGGAAGGGTTTCCAACAACTCTCTCCCCTCCTCGCGCTTCTTTCCCCAAATTTTCACTTTTGGTCTCGTTTCGTCCCCTTTGGTTTAGTGGGTAAAGAATCCGTACGACACTCCTGCAGGCCGCTAAAACTCTTGATTGTCACTAGTTAGACTCAAGGGAAGGGTTTCCAACCACTCTCTCCTTTCTTGGCGCTTCTTTGCAACAACGGCCCCAAGTTTCCGTTTTGGTCTTTCCTTTGGTCCCTTTTGGCTGAGCTGGTAAAGAACCCGTGCGACACTCGTGCAGGCCGCTAAAACTTCTTGATTGTCACTACTGGGAGTCAAGGGAAGGGGTTCCAACCACTCTCTCCCCTGCTGGTACTTCTTTGCCTCAATGGCCCCAAGTTCTCGTTTTGGTCTTTCCTTTGGTCCCCTTTGGCTTCGCGGGTAAAGAACCTGTGCGACACTCGTGCAGGCGGCTAAAACTTCTTGATTGTCACTAGTTGGACTCAAGGGAAGGGTTTCCAACCACTCTCTCCCCTCTTGGCGCAAGGAAGCGCCAATGGCCCCAACTTCCAGTTTTAGTCTCTTTTGGTCCCCTTTTACTTACCGGTTAAAGAACACGCGCGAGACTCGTCTCTGCCTGCTAAAACTTCTTGAATGTCACTCCCAGGACTCAAAGGAAGGGTTTCCAACAACTCTCTCCCCTCCTGGCGCTTCTTTCCCCAAATTTTCACCTTTGGTCTCGTTTGGTCCCCCTTTGGCTTCTCAGGTAAAGAATCCGTACGACACTCCTGCAGGCCGCTAAAACTCTTGATAGTCACTAGTTAGACTCAAGGGAAGGGTTTCGAACCACTCTCTCCTTTCTTGGCGCTTCTTTGCAACAACGGCCCCAAGTTTCCGTTATGGTCTTTCCTTTGGTCCCTTTTGGCTGAGCTGGTAAAGAACCCGTGCGACACTCGTGCAGGCCGCTAAAACTTCTTGATTGTCACTACTGGGAGTCAAGGGAAGGGTTTCCAACCACTCTCTCCCCTGCTGGTACTTCTTTGCCTCAATGGCCCCAAGTTCTCGTTTTGGTCTTTCCTTTGGTCCCCTTTGGCTTCGCGGGTAAAGAACCTGTGCGACACCCGTGCAAGCTGCAAAAACTTCTTGATTGTCACTAGTTGGACTCAAGGGAAGGGTTTCCAACCACTCACTCCCCGCTTGGCGCTTCCTTGCGCCAATGGCCCTAACTTCCAGTTTGGGTCTCTTTTGGTCCCCTTTTACTTACCGGCTAAGGAACATGCGCGAGACTCGTCTCTGCCTGCTAAAACTTCTTGAATGTCACTCCCAGGACTCAAAGGAAGGGTTTCCAACAACTCTCTCCCCTCCTCGCGCTTCTTTCCCCAAATTTTCACTTTTGGTCTCGTTTCGTCCCCTTTGGCTTCTCAGGTAAAGAATCCGTACGACACTCCTGCAGGCCGCTAAAACTCTTGATTGTCACTAGTTAGACTCAAGGGAAGGGTTTCCAACCACTCTCTCCTTTCTTGGCGCTTCTTTGCAACAACGGCCCCAAGTTTCCGTTTTGGTCTTTCCTTTGGTCCCTTTTGGCTGAGCTGGTAAAGAACCCGTGCGACACTCGTGCAGGCCGCTAAAACTTCTTGATTGTCACTACTGGGAGTCAAGGGAAGGGGTTCCAACCACTCTCTCCCCTGCTGGTACTTCTTTGCCTCAATGGCCCCAAGTTCTCGTTTTGGTCTTTCCTTTGGTCCCCTTTGGCTTCGCGGGTAAAGAACCTGTGCGACACCCGTGCAGGCTGCAAAAACTTCTTGATTGTCACTAGTTGGACTCAAGGGAAGGGTTTCCAACCACTCACTCCCCGCTTGGCGCTTCCTTGCGCCAATGGCCCTAACTTCCAGTTTTGGTTTCTTTTGGTCCCCTTTTACTTACCGGCTAAGGAACATGCGCGAGACTCGTCTCTGCCTGCTAAAACTTCTTGAATGTCACTCCCAGGACTCAAAGGAAGGGTTTCCAACAACTCTCTCCCCTCCTGGCGCTTCTTTCCCCAAATTTTCACCTTTTGTCTCGTTTGGTCCCCCTTTGGCTTCTCAGGTAAAGAATCCGTACGACACTCCTGCAGGCCGCTAAAACTCTTGATTGTCACTAGTTAGACTCAAGGGAAGGGTTTCCAACCACTCTCTCCTTTCTTGGCGCTTCTTTGCAACAACGGCCCCAAGTTTCCGTTTTGGTCTTTCCTTTGGTCCCTTTTGGCTTAGCTGGTAAAGAACCCGTGCGACACTCGTGCAGGCCGCTAAAACTTCTTGATTGTCACTACTGGGAGTCAAGGGAAGGGGTTCCAACAACTCTCTCCCCTCCTGGCGCTTCTTTGCGTCAATGGCCCCAAGTTCCCGTTTTGGTCTTTCCTTTGGTCCCCTTTGGCTTCGCGGGTAGAGAAAGTGTGCGACACTTGTGTAGGCCGCTAAAACTTCTTGATTGTCACTACTAGGGCTCAAAGGAAGGGTTTCCAACAACTCTCTCCCCTCCTGGAGCTTCTTTCCCCCAACTTTCACTTTTGGTCCCCTTTGGCTTAGCGGGTAAAGAACCCGTGCGACACTCGTGCAGGCGGCTAAAACTTCTTGATTGTCACTAGTTGGACTCAAGGGAAGGGTTTCCAACCACTCTCTCCCCTCTTGGCGCAAGGAAGCGCCAATGGCCCCAACTTCCAGTTTTAGTCTCTTTTGGTCCCCTTTTACTTACCGGTAAAAGAACACGCGCGAGACTCGTCTCTGGCTAGAAAAACTTCTTGAATGTCACTCCTAGGAATCAAAGGAAGGGTTTCCAACAACTCTCTCCCCTCCTCGCGCTTCTTTCCCCAAATTTTCACTTTTGTTCTCGTTTCGCCTCTTTGGTTTAGTGGGTAAAGAATCCGTACGACACTCCTGCAGGCCGCTAAAACTCTTGATTGTCACTAGTTAGACTCAAGGGAAGGGTTTCCAACCACTCTCTCCCCTCTTGCCGCTTCCTTGCGCCAATGGCCCCAACTTCCAGTTTTGGTCTCTTTTGGTCCCCTTTCACTTACAGGCTGAATAACACGCGCGAGACTCATCTCTGGCTAGAAAAACTTCTTGAATGTCACTCGTAGGAATCAAAGGAAGGGTTTCCAACAACTCTCTCCCCTCCCGGCGCTTCTTTCCCCAAATTTTAACTTTTGGTCTCGTTTGGTCTCCTTTGGTTTATCAGGTAAAGAATCCGTGCGACACTCGTGCAGGCCGCTAAAACTTCTTGATTGTCACTAGTTGGACTCTAGGGAAGGGTTTCCAACCACTCTCTCCCCTCTTGCCGCTTCCTTGCGCCAATGGCCCCAACTTCGAGTTTTGGTCTCTTTTGGTCTCCTTTCACTTACAGGCTGAATAACATGCGCGAGACTCGTCTCTGGCTGCTAAAACTTCTTGAATGTCACTCCCAGGACTCAAAAGAAGGGTTTCCAACAACTCTCTCCCCTCCTGGCGCTTCTTTCCCCAAATTTTCACCTTTGGTCTCGGTTGGTCCCGTTTGGTTTAGCGGGTAAAGAATCCGTACGACACTCCTGCTGGCTGCTAAAACTTCTTCATTGTCACTACTAGGACTCAAGGGCAGGGTTTCCAACACTCTCCCCCCTCCTGGCGCTTCTTTGCGTCAATGGCCCCAAGTTCTCGTTTTGGTCTTTCCTTTGGTCCCGTTTGGCTTCGCGGGTAAAGAACCTATGCGACACCCTGCAGGTCGCTAAAACTTCTTGATTGTCACTAGTCGGACTCAAGGGAAGGGTTTCCAACCACTCACTCCCCTCTTGGCGCTTCCTTGCGCCAATGGCCCCAACTTCCAGTTTTGGTTTCTTTTTGTCTCCTTTTACTTACCGGATAAGGAACATGCGCGAGACTCGTCTCTGGCTGCTAAAACTTCTTGAATGTCACTCCCATGACTCAAAGAAAGGGTTTCGAACAACTCTCTCCCCTCCTGGCGCTTCTTTCCCCCAACATCCACTTTTGGTCCCCTTTGGCTTAGCAGGTAAAGAACCCGTGCGACACTCGTGCAGGCCGCTAAAACTTCTTGATTGTCACTAGTTGGACTCAAGGGAAGGGTTTCCAACCAATCTCTCCCCTCTTGCCGCTTCCTTGCGCCAATGGCCCCAACTTCCAGTTTTGGTCTCTTTTGGTCCCCTTTTACTTACTGGCTAAATAACACGCGCGAGACTCGTCTCTGGCTAGAAAAACTTCTTGAATGTCACTCCTAGGAATCAAAGGAAGGGTTTCCAACAACTCTCTCCCCTCCCGGCGCTTCTTTCCCCAAATTTTCACTTTTGGTCTCGTTTGGTCCCCTTTGGTTTAGCGGGTAAAGAATCCGTAGGACACTCCTGCAGGCCGCTAAAACTTCTTCATTGTCACTACTAGGATTCAAGGGAAGGGTTTCCAACACTCTCCCCCCTCCTGGCGCTTCTTTGCGCCAACGGCCCCAAGTTCCCGTTCTGGTCTTTCCTTTGGTCCCTTTTGGCTAAGCTGGTAAAGAACCCGTGCGACACTCGTGCAGGCCGCTAAAACTTCTTGATTGTCACTACTAGGAGTCAAGGGAAGGGTTTCCAACCACTCTCTCCCTTGCTGGCACTTCTTTGCGTCAATGGCCCCAAGTTCTCGTTCTGGTCTTTCCTTTGGTCCCCTTTGGCTTAGCTGGTAAAGAACCCGTGCGACACTCGTGCAGGCCGCTAAAACTTCTTGATTGTCACTACTAGGATTCAAGGGAAGGGTTTCCAACACTCTCCCCCCTCCTGGCGCTTCTTTGCGCCAACGGCCCCAAGTTCCCGTTCTGGTCTTTCCTTTGGTCCCTTTTGGCTAAGCTGGTAAAGAACCCGTGCGACACTCGTGCAGGCCGCTAAAACTTCTTGATTGTCACTACTAGGAGTCAAGGGAAGGGTTTCCAACCACTCTCTCCCTTGCTGGCACTTCTTTGCGTCAATGGCCCCAAGTTCTCGTTTTGGTCTTTCCTTTGGTCCCCTTTGGCTTCGCGGTTAGAGAACCCGTGCGACACCCGTGCAGGCCGCTAAAACTTCTTGATTGTCAATAGTTGGACTCAAGGGAAGGGTTTCCAACCACTCAATCCCCTCTTGGCGCTGCTTCCTTGCGCCAATGGTCCCAACTTCCCGTTTTGGTATCTTTTGGTCCCCTTTTACTTACCGGTTAAGGAACATGCGCGAGACTTGTCTCTGGCTGCTAAAACTTCTTGAATGTCACTCTCAGGACTCAAAGGAAGGGTTTCCGACAACTCTCTCCCCTCCTGGCGCTTCTTTCCCCAAATTTTCACCTTTGGTCTCGGTTGGTCCCCTTTGGTTTAGCGGGTAAAGAATCTGTACGACACTCCTGCAGGCCGCTAAAACTTCTTGATTGTCACTACTAGGACTCAGGGGAAGGGTTTCCAACACTCTCTCCCCTCTTGGCGCTTCTTTGCGCCAACGGCCCCAAGTTTCTATTTTGGTCTTTCCTTTGGTCCCTTTTGGCTTCGCGGGTAGAGAACCCGTGCGACACTCGTCCAGGCTGCTAAAACTTCTTGATTGTCACTACTAGGGCTCAAAGGAAGGGTTTCCAACAACTCTCTCCCCTCCTGGCGCTTCTTTCCCCAAACTTCCAGTTTTGGTCCGCTTTGGCTTAGCAGGTAAAGAACCAGTGCGACACTCGTGCAAGCTGCTAAAACTTCTTTATTGTCACTAGTTGGAGTCAAGGGAACGGGTTCCAACCACTCTCTCCCCTTTGGGCGCTTCTTTGCGCCAACGGCCCCAAGTTCCTGTTTTGGTCTTTCCTTTGGTCCCCTTTGGCTTAGCTGGTAAAGAACCCGTGTGACACTCGTGCAGGCCGCTAAAACTTCTTGATTGTCACTACTAGGATTCAAGGGAACGGTTTCCAATCACTCTCTCCCCTTCTGGCACTTCTTTGTGTCAATGGCCTCAAGTTCTCGTTTTGGTCTTTCCTTTGGTCCCGTTTGGCTTAGCAGGTAAAGAACCCGTGCGACACTCGTGCAGGCAGCTAAAACTTCTTGATTGTCACTAGTTGGACTCAAGGGAAGGGTTTCCAACCACTTTCTCCCCTCTTGCCGCTTCCTTGCGCCAATGGCCCCAACTTCCAGTTTTGGTCTCTTTTGGTCCCCTTTTACTTACTGGCTAAATAACACGCGCGAGACTCGTCCCTGGCTAGAAAAACTTCTTGAATGTCACTCCTAGGAATCAAAGGAAGGGTTTCCAACAACTCTCTCCCCTCCCGGCGCTTCTTTCCCCAAATTTTCACTTATGGTCTCGTTTGGTCCCCTTTGGTTTAGCGGGTAAAGAATCCGTACGACACTCCTGCAGGCCGCTAAAACTTCTTGATTGTCACTACTAGGACTCAGGGGAATGGTTTCCAACACTCTCTCCCCTCTTGGCGCTTCTTTGCGCCAACGGCCCCAAGTTTCTGTTTTGGCCTTTTATTTGGTCCCTTTTGGCTTCGCGGGTAGAGAACCCGTGCGACACTCGTCCAGGCCGCTAAAACTTCTTGATTGTCACTACTAGGACTCAAGGGAAGGGTTTCCAACACTATCTCCCCTCTTGGCGCTTCTTTACGCCAACGGCTCCAAGTTTCCGTTTTGGTCTTTTCTCTGGTCCCTTTTGGCTTAGCTGGTAAAGAACCCGTGCCATACTCGTGCAGGCCGTTAAAAATTCTTGATTGTTACTACTGGGAGTCAAGGGAACGGGTTCCAACCACTCACTCCCCTCCTTGCGCTTCCTTGCGCCAATGGCCCCAACTTCTAGTTTTGGTTTCTTTTGGTCCCCTTTTACTTACCGGATAAGGAACATGCGCGAGACTCGTCTCTGGCTGCTAAAACTTCTTGAATGTCACTCCCAGGACTCAAAGGAAGGGTTTCCAACAACTCTCTCCCCTCCTGGCGCTTCTTTCCCCCAACTTCCACTTTTGTTCCCCTTTGGCTTAGCAGGTAAAGAACCCGTGCGACACTAGTATAGGCCGCTAAAACTTCTTGATTGTCACTAGTTGGACTCAAGGGAAGGGTTTCCAACCACTCTCTCCCCTCTTGCCGCTTCCTTGCGCCAATGGCCCCAACTTCCAGTTTTGGTCTCTTTTGGTCCCCTTTTACTTACTGGCTAAATAACACGCGCGAGACTCTTCTCTGGCTAGAAAAACTTCTTGAATGTCACTCGTAGGAATCAAAGGAAGGGTTTCCAACAACTCACTCCCATCCCGGCGCTTCTTTCCCCAAATTTTCACTTTTGGTCTCGTTTGGTCCCCTTTGGTTTAGCGGGTAAAGAATCCGTACGACACTCCTGCAGGCCGCTAAAACTTCTTGATTGTCACTACTAGGACTCAGGGGAAGGGTTTCCAACACTCTCCCCCCTCTTGGCGCTTCTTTGCGCCAACGGCCCCAAGTTTCTGTTTTGGCCTTTCCTTTGGTCCCTTTTGGCTTCGCGGGTAGAGAACCCGTGCGACACTCGTCCAGGCCGCTAAAACTTCTTGATTGTCACTACTAGGACTCAAGGGAAGGGTTTCCAACACTCTCCCCCCTCCTGGCGCTTCTTTGCGCCAACGGCCCCAAGTTCCCGTTTTGGTCTTTCCTTTGGTCTATTTTGGCTTAGCTGGTAAAGAACCCGTGCGACACTCGTGCAGGCAGCTAAAACTTCTTGATTGTCACTACTAGGAGTCAAGGGAAGGGTTTCCAATCACTCTCTCCCCTGCTGGCACTTCTTTGCGTCAATGGCCCCAAGTTCCCGTTTTGGTCTTTCCTTTGGTCCCCTTTCGCTTCGCGGTTAGAGAACCCGTGCGACACCCGTGTAGGCCGCTAAAACTTCTTGATTGTCACTAGTTGGACTCAAGGGAAGGGTTTCCAACCACCCTCTCCCCTCTTGCCGCTTCCTTGCGCCAATGGTCCCAACTTCTCGTTTTGGTCTCTTTTGGTCCCCTTTTACTTACCGGCTAAGGAACATGCGCGAGACTCGTCTCTGGCTGCTAAAACTTCTTGAATGTCACTCCCAGGACTCAAAGGAAGGGTTTTCAACAACTCTCTCCCCTCCTGGCGCTTCTTTCCCCAAATTTTCACCTTTGGTCTCGGTTGGTCCCCTTTGGTTTAGCGGTTAAAAAATTTGTACGACACTCCTGCAAGCCGCTAAAACTTCTTGATTGTCACTACTAGGACTCAAGGGAAGGGTTTCCAACACTCTCTCCCCTCTTGGCGCTTCTTTGCGCCAACGGCCCCAAGTTTCTGTTTTGGTCTTTCCTTTGGTCCCTTTTGGCTTCGCGGGTAGAGAACCCGTGCGACACTCGTCCAGGCCGCTAAAACTTCTTGATTTTCACTACTAGGGCTCAAAGGAAGGGTTTCCAACAACTCTCTCCCCTCCTGGCGCTTCTTTTCCCCAACTTCCAGTTTTGGTCCGCTTTGGCTTAGCGGGTAAAGAACCCCTGCGACACTCAAGCTGCTAAAACTTCTTTATTGTCACTAGTTGGACTCAAGGGAAGGGTTTCCAGCCACGCTCTCCGCTCTTGCCGCTTCCTTCCCCAAATGGCCCCAACTTCCAGTTTTGGTCTCTTTTGGTCCCCTTTTACTTACCAGCTAACTAACGTGCGCGAGACTCGTCTCTGGCTGCTAAAACTTCTTGAATGTCACTCCCAAGACTCAAAGGAAGGGTTTCCAACAACTCTCTCCCCTCCTGGCGCTTCTTTCCCCCAACTTCCACTTTTGGTCCCCTTTGGCTTAGCAGGTAAAGAACCCGTGCGACACTCTTGCAGGCCGCTAAAACTTCTTGATTGTCACTAGTTGGACTCAAGGGAAGGGTTTCCAACCAATCTCTCCCCTCTTGCCGCTTCCTTGCGCCAATGGCCCCAACTTCCAGTTTTGGTCTCTTTTGGTCCCCTTTTACTTACTGGCTAAATAACACGCGCGAGACTCGTCTCTGGCTAGAAAAACTTCTTGAATGTCACTCCTAGGAATCAAAGGAAGGGTTTCCAACAACTCTCTCCCCTCCCGGCGCTTCTTTCCCCAAATTTTCACTTTTGGTCTCGTTTGGTCCCCTTTGGTTTAGCGGGTAAAGAATCCGTAGGACACTCCTGCAGGCCGCTAAAACTTCTTCATTGTCACTACTAGGATTCAAGGGAAGGGTTTCCAACACTCTCCCCCCTCCTGGCGCTTCTTTGCGCCAACGGCCCCAAGTTCCCGTTCTGGTCTTTCCTTTGGTCCCTTTTGGCTAAGCTGGTAAAGAACCCGTGCGACACTCGTGCAGGCCGCTAAAACTTCTTGATTGTCACTACTAGGAGTCAAGGGAAGGGTTTCCAACCACTCTCTCCCTTGCTGGCACTTCTTTGCGTCAATGGCCCCAAGTTCTCGTTCTGGTCTTTCCTTTGGTCCCTTTTGGCTAAGCTGGTAAAGAACCCGTGCGACACTCGTGCAGGCCGCTAAAACTTCTTGATTGTCACTACTAGGATTCAAGGGAAGGGTTTCCAACACTCTCCCCCCTCCTGGCGCTTCTTTGCGCCAACGGCCCCAAGTTCCCGTTCTGGTCTTTCCTTTGGTCCCTTTTGGCTAAGCTGGTAAAGAACCCGTGCGACACTCGTGCAGGCCGCTAAAACTTCTTGATTGTCACTACTAGGAGTCAAGGGAAGGGTTTCCAACCACTCTCTCCCTTGCTGGCACTTCTTTGCGTCAATGGCCCCAAGTTCTCGTTTTGGTCTTTCCTTTGGTCCCCTTTGGCTTCGCGGTTAGAGAACCCGTGCGACACCCGTGCAGGCCGCTAAAACTTCTTAATTGTCAATAGTTGGACTCAAGGGAAGGGTTTCCAACCACTCAATCCCCTCTTGGCGCTGCTTCCTTGCGCCAATGGTCCCAACTTCCCGTTTTGGTATCTTATGGTCCCCTTTTACTTACCGGTTAAGGAACATGCGCGAGACTTGTCTCTGGCTGCTAAAACTTCTTGAATGTCACTCTCAGGACTCAAAGGAAGGGTTTCCGACAACTCTCTCCCCTCCTGGCGCTTCTTTCCCCAAATTTTCACCTTTGGTCTCGGTTGGTCCCCTTTGGTTTAGCGGGTAAAGAATCTGTACGACACTCCTGCAGGCCGCTAAAACTTCTTGATTGTCACTACTAGGACTCAGGGGAAGGGTTTCCAACACTCTCTCCCCTCTTGGCGCTTCTTTGCGCCAACGGCCCCAAGTTTCTGTTTTGGTCTTTCCTTTGGTCCCTTTTGGCTTCGCGGGTAGAGAACCCGTGCGACACTCGTCCAGGCTGCTAAAACTTCTTGATTGTCACTACTAGGGCTCAAAGGAAGGGTTTCCAACAACTCTCTCCCCTCCTGGCGCTTCTTTCCCCAAACTTCCAGTTTTGGTCCGCTTTGGCTTAGCAGGTAAAGAACCAGTGCGACACTCGTGCAAGCTGCTAAAACTTCTTTATTGTCACTAGTTGGAGTCAAGGGAACGGGTTCCAACCACTCTCTCCCCTTTGGGCGCTTCTTTGCGCCAACGGCCCCAAGTTCCTGTTTTGGTCTTTCCTTTGGTCCCCTTTGGCTTAGCTGGTAAAGAACCCGTGTGACACTCGTGCAGGCCGCTAAAACTTCTTGATTGTCACTACTAGGATTCAAGGGAACGGTTTCCAATCACTCTCTCCCCTTCTGGCACTTCTTTGCGTCAATGGCCTCAAGTTCTCGTTTTGGTCTTTCCTTTGGTCCCGTTTGGCTTAGCAGGTAAAGAACCCGTGCGACACTCGTGTAGGCAGCTAAAACTTCTTGATTGTCACTAGTTGGACTCAAGGGAAGGGTTTCCAACCACTTTCTCCCCTCTTGCCGCTTCCTTGCGCCAATGGCCCCAACTTCCAGTTTTGGTCTCTTTTGGTCCCCTTTTACTTACTGGCTAAATAACACGCGCGAGACTCGTCCCTGGCTAGAAAAACTTCTTGAATGTCACTCCTAGGAATCAAAGGAAGGGTTTCCAACAACTCTCTCCCCTCCCGGCGCTTCTTTCCCCAAATTTTCACTTATGGTCTCGTTTGGTCCCCTTTGGTTTAGCGGGTAAAGAATCCGTACGACACTCCTGCAGGCCGCTAAAACTTCTTGATTGTCACTACTAGGACTCAAGGAAAGGGTTTCCAACACTATCTCCCCTCTTGGCGCTTCTTTACGCCAACGGCTCCAAGTTTCCGTTTTGGTCTTTTCTCTGGTCCCTTTTGGCTTAGCTGGTAAAGAACCCGTGCCATACTCGTGCAGGCCGTTAAAAATTCTTGATTGTCACTACTGGGAGTCAAGGGAACGGGTTCCAACCACTCACTCCCCTCCTTGCGCTTCCTTGCGCCAATGGCCCCAACTTCTAGTTTTGGTTTCTTTTGGTCCCCTTTTACTTACCGGATAAGGAACATGCGCGAGACTCGTCTCTGGCTGCTAAAACTTCTTGAATGTCACTCCCAGGACTCAAAGGAAGGGTTTCCAACAACTCTCTCCCCTCCTGGCGCTTCTTTCCCCCAACTTCCACTTTTGTTCCCCTTTGGCTTAGCAGGTAAAGAACCCGTGCGACACTAGTGTAGGCCGCTAAAACTTCTTGATTGTCACTAGTTGGACTCAAGGGAAGGGTTTCCAACCACTCTCTCCCCTCTTGCCGCTTCCTTGCGCCAATGGCCCCAACTTCCAGTTTTGGTCTCTTTTGGTCCCCTTTTACTTACTGGCTAAATAACACGCGCGAGACTCTTCTCTGGCTAGAAAAACTTCTTGAATGTCACTCGTAGGAATCAAAGGAAGGGTTTCCAACAACTCTCTCCCATCCCGGCGCTTCTTTCCCCAAATTTTCACTTTTGGTCTCGTTTGGTCCCCTTTGGTTTAGCGGGTAAAGAATCCGTACGACACTCCTGCAGGCCGCTAAAACTTCTTGATTGTCACTACTAGGACTCAGGGGAAGGGTTTCCAACACTCTCCCCCCTCTTGGCGCTTCTTTGCGCCAACGGCCCCAAGTATCTGTTTTGGCCTTTCCTTTGGTCCCTTTTGGCTTCGCGGGTAGAGAACCCGTGCGACACTCGTCCAGGCCGCTAAAACTTCTTGATTGTCACTACTAGGACTCAAGGGAAGGGTTTCCAACACTCTCCCCCCTCCTGGCGCTTCTTTGCGCCAACGGCCCCAAGTTCCCGTTTTGGTCTTTCCTTTGGTCTCTTTTGGCTTAGCTGGTAAAGAACCCGTGCGACACTCGTGCAGGCAGCTAAAACTTCTTGATTGTCACTACTAGGAGTCAAGGGAAGGGTTTCCAATCACTCTCTCCCCTGCTGGCACTTCTTTGCGTCAATGGCCCCAAGTTCCCGTTTTGGTCTTTCCTTTGGTCCCCTTTCGCTTCGCGGTTAGAGAACCCGTGCGACACCCGTGCAGGCCGCTAAAACTTCTTGATTGTCACTAGTTGGACTCAAGGGAAGGGTTTCCAACCACCCTCTCCCCTCTTGCCGCTTCCTTGCGCCAATGGTCCCAACTTCTCGTTTTGGTCTCTTTTGGTCCCCTTTTACTTACCGGCTAAGGAACATGCGCGAGACTCGTCTCTGGCGGCTAAAACTTCTTGAATGTCACTCCCAGGACTCAAAGGAAGGGTTTTCAACAACTCTCTCCCCTCCTGGCGCTTCTTTCCCCAAATTTTCACCTTTGGTCTCGGTTGGTCCCCTTTGGTTTAGCGGTTAAAAAATTTGTACGACACTCCTGCAGGCCGCTAAAACTTCTTGATTGTCACTACTAGGACTCAAGGGAAGGGTTTCCAACACTCTCTCCCCTCTTGGCGCTTCTTTGCGCCAACGGCCCCAAGTTTCTATTTTGGTCTTTCCTTTGGTCCCTTTTGGCTTCGCGGGTAGAGAACCCGTGCGACACTCGTCCAGGCCGCTAAAACTTCTTGATTTTCACTACTAGGGCTCAAAGGAAGGGTTTCCAACAACTCTCTCCCCTCCTGGCGCTTCTTTTCCCCAACTTCCAGTTTTGGTCCGCTTTGGCTTAGCGGGTAAAGAACCCCTGCGACACTCAAGCTGCTAAAACTTCTTTATTGTCACTAGTTGGACTCAAGGGAAGGGTTTCCAGCCACGCTCTCCGCTCTTGCCGCTTCCTTCCCCAAATGGCCCCAACTTCCAGTTTTGGTCTCTTTTGGTCCCCTTTTACTTACCAGCTAACTAACGTGCGCGAGACTCGTCTCTGGCTGCTAAAACTTCTTGAATGTCACTCCCAAGACTCAAAGGAAGGGTTTCCAACAACTCTCTCCCCTCCTGGCGCTTCTTTCCCCAAATTTTCACCTTTGGTCTCGGTTAGTCCCCTTTGGTTTAGCGGGTAAAGAATCCGTACGACACTCCTGCAGGCCGCTAAAACTTCTTGATTGTCACTACTAGGACTCAAGGGAAGGGTTTCCAACACTCTCTCCCCTCTTGGCGCTTCTTTGCGCCAACGGCCCCAAGTTTCCGTTTTGGTCTTTTCTTTGGTCCCTTTTGGCTTAGCTGGTAAAGAACCCGTGCCACACTCGTGCAGGCCGTTAAAACTTCTTGATTGTCACTACTGGGAGTCAAGGGAAGGGGTTCCAACCACTCTCTCCCCTCCTGGCGCTTTTTTGCGTCAATGGCCCCAAGTTCCCGTTTTGGTCTTTCCTTTGGTCCCCTTTGGCTTCGCGGGTAGAGAACCCGTGCGACACTCGTGCACGCCGCTAAAATTTCTTGATTATCACTAGTTGGACTCAAGGGAAGGGTTTCCAACCACTCTATCCCCTCTTGGCGCTTCCTTGTGCCAACGGCCCCAAGTTCCCGTTTTGGTCTTTCCTTTGGTCCCCTTTGGCTGCGCGGGTAAAGAACCTGTGCGACACCTGTGCAGGCCGCTAAAACTTCTTGATTGTCACTACTAGGGCTCAAAGGAAGGGTTTCCAACAACTCTCTCCCCTCCTGGCACTTCTTTTCCCCAACTTCCAGTTTTGGTCCGCTTTGGCTTAGCGGGTAAAGAACCCGTGCGACACTCGTGCAAGCTGCTAAAACTTCTTTATTGTCACTAGTTGGACTCAAGGGAAGGGTTTCCAGTCACGCTCTCCGCTCTTGCCGCTTCCTTCCGCAAATGGCCCCAACTTCCAGTTTTGGTCTCTTTTGGTCCCTTTTTACTTACCAGCTAACTAACGTGGGCGAGACTCGTCTCTGGCTGCTAAAACTTCTTGAATGTCACTCCCAGGACTCAAAGGAATGGTTTCCAACAACTCTCTCTCCTCCTGGCGCTTCTTTCCCCAAATTTTCACCTTTGGTCTCTGTTGGTCCCCTTTGGTTTAGTGGGTAAAGAATCCGTACGACACTCCTGCAGGCTGCTAAAACTTCTTGATTGTCACTACTAGGACTCAAGGGAAGGGTTTCCAACACTCTCTCCCCTCTTGGCGCTTCTTTGCGCCAACGGCCCCAAGTTTCCGTTTTGGTCTTTTCTTTGGTCCCTTTTGGCTTAGCTGGTAAAGAACCCGTGCCACACTCGTGCAGGCCGTTAAAACTTCTTGATTGTCACTACTGGGAGTCAAGGGAAGGGGTTCCAACCACTCTCTCCCCTCTTGGCGCTTTTTTGCGTCAATGGCCCCAAGTTCACGTTTTGGTCTTTCCTTTGGTCCCCTTTGGCTTCGCGGGTAGAGAACCCGTGCGACACTCGTGCACGCCGCTAAAATTTCTTGATTATCACTAGTTGGACTCAAGGGAAGGGTTTCCAACCACTCTATCCCCTCTTGGCGCTTCCTTGTGCCAACGGCCCCAAGTTCCCGTTTTGGTCTTTCCTTTGGTCCCCTTTGGCTGCGCGGGTAAAGAACCTGTGCGACACCTGTGCAGGGCGCTAAAACTTCTTGATTGTCACTACTAGGGATCAAAGGAAGGGTTTCCAACAACTCTCTCCCCTCCTGGCGCTTTTTTCCCCCAACTTCCACTTTTGGTCCCCTTTGGCTTAGCGAGTAAAGAACCCGTGCGACACTCGTGCAGGCCGCTAAAACTTCTTGATTGTCACTAGTTGGACTCAAGGGAAGGGTTTCCAACACTTCACTTCCCTCCTGGCGCTTCCTTGCGCCAATGGCCCCAACTTCCAGTTTTGGTCTCTTTTGGTCCCTTTTTACTTACCGGTTAAATAACACGCGCGAGAGTCATCTCTGGCTGGAAAAACTTGTTGAATGTCACTCCTAGGAATCAAAGGAAGGGTTTCCAACAACTCTCTCCCCTTCTGGCGCTTCTTTCCCAAAATTTTCACCTTTGGTCTCGCTTGGTCCCCTTTGGCTTTGCGGGTAAAGAATTCGTACGACACTCCTGCAGGCCGCTAAAACTTCTTGATTGTCACTACTAGGACTCAAGGGAAGGGTTTCCAACCACTCTCTCCCCTCTTGGCACTTCTTTGCGCCAACGGCCCCAAGTTTCCATTTTGGTCTTTCCTTTGGTCACCTTTGGCTTAGCGGGTAAAGAACCCGTGCGACACTCGTTCAGGCCGCTAAAACTTCTTGATTGTCACTACTAGGAGTCAAGGGAAGGGTTTCCAACCACTCTCTCCCCTTTTGGCACTTCTTTGCGCCAACGGCCCCAAGTTCCCGTTTTGGTCTTTCCTTTGGTCACCTTTGGCTTAGCGGGTAAAGAACCCGTGCGACACTCGTGCAGGCCACTAAAACTTCTTGATTGTCACTACTAGGGCTCAAAGCAAGGGTTTCCAACAACTCTCTCCCCTCCTGGCGCTTTTTTCCCCCAACTTCCACTTTTGGTCCACTTTGGCTTAGCGGGTAAAGAACCCGTACGACACTCCTGCAGGCCGCTAAAACTTCTTGATTGTCACTACTAGGACTCAAGGGAAGGGTTTCCAACACTCTCTCCCCTCTTGGCGCTTCTTTGCGCCAACGGCCCTAAGTTTCCATTTTGGTCTTTCCTTTGGTCCCTTTTGGCTTAGCTGGTAAAGAACCCGTGCGACACTCGTGCAGGCTGCTAAAACTTCTTGATTGTCACTACTGGGAGTCAAGGGAAGGGGTTCCAACCACTCTCTCCCCTCCTGGCGCTTCTTTGCGTCAATGGCCCCAAGTTCCCGTTTTGGTCTTTCCTTTGGTCCCCTTTGGCTTCGCGGGTAAATAATTCGTACGACACTCCTGCAGGCCGCTAAAACTTCTTGATTGTCACTACTAGGACTCAAGGGAAGGGTTTCCAACACTCTCTCCCCTCTTGGCGCTTCTTTGCGCCAACGGCCCCAAGTTTCCATTTTGGTCTTTCCTTTGGTCCCTTTTGGCTTAGCTGGTAAAGAACCCGTGCGACACTCGTGCAGGCAGCTAAAACTTCTTGATTGTCACTAGTTGGCCTCAAGGGAAGGGTTTCCAACCACTCTCTCCCCTCTTTCCGCTTCCTTGCACCAATGGCCCCAACTTCCAGTTTTTGTCTCTTTTGGTCCCTTTTTACTTACCGGTTAAATAACACGCGCGAGACTTTTGTCTGGCTGGAAAAACTTCTTGAATGTCACTCCTAGGAATCAAAGGAAGGGTTTCCAACAATTCTCTCCCCTACTGGCGCTTCTTTCCCCAAATTTTCACTTTTGGTCTCGTTTCACGCCCTTTGGTTTAGTGGGTAAAGAATCCGTACGACACTCCTGCAGGCCCCTAAAACTTCTTCATTGTCACTACTAGGACTTAAGGGAAGGGTTTCCAACACTCTCCCCCCTCGTGGAGCTTGTTTGCGCCAATGACCCCAAGTTCCCGTTTTGGTCTTTCCTTTGGTCCCCTATGGCTTAGCTGGTAAGGAACCCGTGCGACACTCGTGCAGGCCGCTAAAACTTCTTGATTGTCACTACTAGGAGTCAAGGGAAGGGTTTCCACCCACTCTCTCCCCTCCTGGCGCTTCTTTCCCCAAATTTTCACCTTTGGTCCCCTTTGGCTTCGCAGGTAAAAAATCCGTACGACACTCCTGCAGGCCGCTAAACCTTCTTGATTGTCACTAGTTAGACTCAAGGGAAGGGTTTCAAACCACTCTCTCCCCTCTTGGCGCTTATTTGCGTGAACGGCCCCTAGTTTCCGTTTTGGTCTTTCCTTTGGTCCCTTTTGGCTTAGCTGAAAAAGAACCCGTGCGACACTCGTGCAGGCCGCTAAAACTTCTTGATTGTCACCACTGGGAGTCAAGGGAAGGGGTTCCAACCACTCTCTCCCCTCCTGGCGCTTCTTTGCGTCAAAGGCCCCAAGTTCCCGTTTTGGTCTTTCCTTTGGTCCCCTTTGGCTTCGCAAGTAGAGAACCTGTGCGACACTTGTGTAGGCCGCTAAAACTTCTTGATTGTCACTACTAGGGCTCAAAGGCAGGGTTTCCAACAACTCTCTCCCCTCTTGGCTCTTCTTTCCCCCAACTTCCACTTTTGGTCCGCTTTGGCTTAGCGGGTAAAGTACCCGTGCGACACTCATGCAGGCTTCTAAAACTGCTTTATTGTCACTAGTTGGACTCAAGGGGAGGGTTTCCAGCCACGCTCTCCCCTCTTGCCGCTTCCTTCCGCAAATGGCCCCAACTTCTAGTTTTGGTCTCTTTTGGTCCCCTTTTACTTACCAGCTAACTTACATGCGCGAGACTCGTCTCTGGCTGCTAAAACTTCTTGAATGTCACTCCCAGGACTCAAAGGAAGGGTTTCCAACAACTCTCTCCCCTCCTGGCGCTTCTTTCCCCCAACTTCCACTTTTGGTCCTCTTTGGCTTAGCGGGTAATGAACCCTTGCGACACTCGTGCTGGCCGCTAAAACTTCTTGATTGTCACTAGTTGGACTCAAGGGAAGGGTTTCCAACCACTCTCTCCCCTCTTGCCGCTTCCTTGCGCCAATGGCCCCAACTGCCAGTTTTGGTCTCTTTTGGTCCCCTTTTACTTACCTGTTAAATAACACGCGCGAGACTCATCTCTGGCTGGAAAAACTTCTTGAATGTGACTCCTAGGAATCAAAGAAAGGGTTTCCAACAACTCTCTCCCCTCCTGGCGCTTCTTTCCCCAAATTTTCACCTTTGGTCTCGTTAGGTCCCCTTTGGCTTCGCGGGTAAAGAATCCGTACGACACTCCTGCAGGCCGCTAAAACTTCTTAATTGTCACTACTAGGACTCAAGGGAAGGGTTTCCAACCACTCTCTCCCCTGCTGGCACTTCTTTGCGTCAATGGCCCTAAGTTCTCGTTTTGGTCTTTCCTTTGGTCCCCTTTGGCTTCGCGGTTAGAGAACCCGTGCGACACCCGTGTAGGCCGCTAAAACTTCTTGATTGTCACTAGTTGGACTCAAGGGAAGGGTTTCCACCCACTCACTCCCCACTTGGCCCTGCCTTGCGCCAATGGTCCCAACTTCCAGTTTTGGTCTCTTTTGGTCCCCTTTTACTTACCTGTTAAATAACACGCGCGAGACTCATCTCTGGCTGGAAAAACTTCTTAAATGTCACTCCTAGGAATCAAAGAAAGGGTTTCCAACAACTCTCTCCCCTCCTGGCGCTTCTTTCCCCAAATTTTCACTTTTGGTCTCGTTTGGTCCCCTTTGGTTTAGCGGGTAAAGAATCCGTACGACACTCCTGCAGGCCGCTAAAACTTCATGATTGTCATTAGTTGGACTCAAGGGAAGGGTTTCCAACACTCTCCCCCCTCCTGGCGCTTCTTTGCGCCAACGGCCCCAAGTTCCCGTTTTGGTCTTTCCTTTAGTCCCTTTTGGCTTAGCTGGTAAAGAACCCGTAAGACACTCGTGCAGGCCGCTAAAACTTCTTGATTATCACTACTAGGAGTCAAGGGAAGGGTTTCCAACCACTCTCTTCCCTGCTGGCACTTCTTTGCGTCAATGGCCCCAAGTTCTCGCTTTGGTCTTTCCTTTGGTCCCCTTTGGCTTAGCGGGTAAAGAACCCGTGCGACACCCGTGCAGGCTGCTAAAACTTCTTGATCGTCACTAGTTGTACTCAAGGGAAGGGTTTCCAACCACTCACTCCCCTCTTGGCGCTTCCTTGCGCCAATGGCCCAAACTTCCAGTTTTGGTTTCTTTTGGTCCCCTTTTAGTTACCGGCTAAGGAACATGCGCGAGACTCGTCTCTGGCTGCTAAAACTTCTTGAATGTCACTCCCAGGAGTCAAAGGAAGGGTTTCCAACACTCTCTCCCTTCTTGGCGCTTCCATGCGCCAACGGCCTCATGTTCCCGTTTTAGTCTTTCCTTTGGTCCCCTTAGGCTTAGCAAGTAAAGAACCCGTGCGACACTCGTGCAGTCCGCTAAAACTTCTTGATTGTCACTACTAGGACTCAAGGGAAGTGTTTCCAACTACTCTCCCCCCTACTGGCGCTTCCTTGCGCCAATGGCCCTTACTTCCAGTTTTGGTCTCTTTTGGTCCCCTTTTACTTACCAGCTAAATAACATGCGCGAGACTCGTCTCTGACTGCTAAAACTTCTTGAATGTCACTCCTAAGACTCAAAGGAAGGGTTTCCAACAACTCCCTCCCCTCCTGGTACTTCTTTCCCCAAATTTTCACTTCTGGTGTCGTTTGGTCCCCTTTGGCTTAGCGGGTAAAGAATCCGTACGACACTCCTGCAGGACGCTAAAGCTTCTTGATTGTCACTACTAGGACTCAACGGAAGGGCTTCAAACATTCTCTCCCTTCTTGGCGCTTCCTTGCGCCAACGGCCTCAAGTTCTCTTTTTGGTTTTTCCTTTGGTCCCTTTTGGCTTAGCTGGTATAAAACCCGTGCGACACTCGTGCAAGCCGCTAAAACTTCTTGATTGTCACTACTACGACTCAAGGGAAGGGTTTCCAACCACTCTCTTCCCTCCTGGCGCTTCTTTACGCCAACGGTCCCAAGTTCCTGTTTTGGTCTTTCCTTTGGTCCCCTTTGGATTCACGGGTAAAGAACCCGTGCGACACTCGTGCAGGCCGCTAAAACTTCTTGATTGTCACTAGTAGAACTCAAGGGAAGGGTTTCCAACCACTCTCTCCTCTCCTGGCGCTTCTTTATGCCAACGGCCTCAAGTTCAAGTTATGGTCTTTCCTTTGGTCTCCTTTGGCTTCACGGGTAAAGAACCCATGCAACACTCGTGCAGGCCCCTAAAACTTCTTGATTGTCACTACTATGACTCAAGGGAAGCGTTTCCAACCACTCTCTCCCCTCCTGGCGCTTCTTTATGCCAACGGCCTCAGGTTCCAGTTATGGTCTTTCCTTTGGTCCCCTTTGGCTTCACGGGTAAAGAACCCGTGCAACACTCGTGCAGGCTGCTAAAACTTCTTGATTGTCACTACTAGGACTCAAGGGAAGCATTTCCAACCACTCTCTTCCCTCCTGGCGCTTCTTTACTCTAACGGTCCCAAGTTCCTGTTTTGGTCTTTCCTTTGGTCCCATTTGGATTCACGGGTAAAGAACCCGTGCGACACTCGTGCAGGTCGCTAAAACTTCTTGATTGTCACTAGTAGAACTCAAGGGAAGGGTTTCCAACCACTCTCTCCTCTCCTGGCGCTTCTTTATGCCAACGGCCTCAAGTTCCAGTTATGGTCTTTCCTTTGGTCTCCTTTGGCTTCACGGGTAAAGAACCCATGCAACACTCGTGCAGGCCGCTAAAACTTCTTGATTGTCACTACTATGACTCAAGGGAAGCGTTTCCAACCACTCTCTCCCCTCCTGGCGCTTCTTTATGCCAACGGCCTCAAGTTCCAGTTATGGTCTTTCCTTTGGTCCCCTTTGGCTTCACGGGTAAAGAACCCGTGCAACACTCGTGCAGGCTGCTAAAACTTCTTGATTGTCACTACTAGGACTCAAGGGAAGCATTTCCAACCACTCTCTTCCCTCCTGGCGCATCTTTACTCCAACGGTCCCAAGTTCCTGTTTTGGTCTTTCCTTTGGTCCCATTTGGATTCACGGGTAAAGAACCCGTGCGACACTCGTGCAGGTCGCTAAAACTTCTTGATTGTCACTAGTAGAACTCAAGGGAAGGGTTTCCAACCACTCTCTCCTCTCCTGGCGCTTCTTTATGCCAACGGCCTCAAGTTCCAGTTATGGTCTTTCCTTTGGTCTCCTTTGGCTTCACGGGTAAAGAACCCATGCAACACTCGTGCAGGCCGCTAAAACTTCTTGATTGTCACTACTATGACTCAAGGGAAGCGTTTCCAACCACTCTCTCCCCTCCTGGTGCTTCTTTATGCCAACGGCCTCAAGTTCCAGTTATGGTCTTTCCTTTGGTCCCCTTTGGCTTCACGGGTAAAGAACCCGTGCAACACTCGTGCAGGCTGCTAAAACTTCTTGATTGTCACTACTAGGACTCAAGGGAAGCATTTCCAACCACTCTCTCCCCTCTTGGCGCAAGGATGCGCCAATGACCCCAACTTCTAGTTTTGGTCCCTTTTAGTCCCCTTTTACTTACCAGCTAAAGAACATGCACGAGACTCGTCTTTGGCTGCTAATACTTCTTGAATGTCACTACCAGGACTCAAAAGAAGGGTATGCAACACTCTCTCCCCCAACGTCCACTTTTGGTCCCCTTTGGCTTAGCGAGTAAAGAACCTGTGCGACACTCCTGCAGGCCGCTAAAACTTCATGATTGTCACTACTAGGACTCAATGGAAGGGTTTCCAACACTCTCTCCCCTCCTGGCGCTTCTTTTCCCAAATTTTCACTTTTGGTCTCGTTTTGTCCTCTTCAGCTTAGCGGGTAAAGAACCTGTGCGACACTCCTGCAGGCCGCTAAAACTTCATGATTGTCACTAGTAGGACTCAAGGGAAGGGTTTCCAAGCACTCTCTCCCCTCTTGGCGCTTCCTTGCGCCAATGGCCCTTACTTCCAATTGTGGTCTCTTTTGGTCCCCTTTTACTTACCAGCTAAATAACATGCGCAGACTCGTGTCTGGCAGCTAAAACTTCTTGAATATCACTCCTAGGAGTCAAAGGAAGGGTTTCCAACAACTCTCTCCCCTCCCGGCGCTTCTTTCCCCCAACTTCCACTTTTGGTTTCTTTTGGTCCCCTTTGGCTTAGCGGGAAAAGAACCCGTGTGACACTCGTGCAGGCAGCTAAAACTTCTTGATTGTCACTACTATGACTCAAGGGAAGGGTTTCCAACCACTTTCTCCCCTCCTGGCACTTCTTTATGCCAACGGCCCGAAATTCCCGTTTTGGTCTTTCGTTTGGTCCTCTTTGGCTTAGCGGGTAAAGAATCCGTACGACACTCCTGCAGACCGCTAAAGCTTTTTAATTGTACTACTAGGACTCAAGGGAAGGGTTTCCAACACTCTCTCCCTTCTTGACGCTTCCTTGCGCCAACGGCTTCAAGTTCCCGTTTTGGTTTTTACTTTGGTCCTTTTTGGCTTAACTGGCAAAGAACTCGTGCGACACTCGTGCAGGCCGCTAAAACTTCTTGATTGTTATTACTAGGAGTCAAGGGAAGGGTTTCCAATCACTCTCTCCCCTCCTGATGCTTCTTTGCGTCAATGGCCCCAAGTTCCCGTTTTAGTCTTTCCTTTGGTCCCCTTTGGCTTTGCGGCTAAAGAACCCGTGCGACACTCGTGCAGGCCGCTAAAACATCTTGATTGTCACTAGTTGGACTCAAGGGAAGGGTTTCCAACACTCTCCCCGCTCCTGCCGCTTCTTTGCGCCAACGGCCCCAAGTTCCCGTTTTGGTCTTTCCTTTGGTGCCTTTTGGCTTAGCTGGTAAAGAACCCGTGCGACACTCCTGGAAGTCGCTAAAAGATCTTGATTGTCACTACTAGGACTCAAAGGAAGGGTTTCCAACAACTCTCTCCCCTCCTAGCGCTTCTTTCCTCAAATTTCCACTTTTGGTCTCGTTTGGTCCGCTTTTGCTCAGCGAGTATAGAATCCATAGGACACTCTTGCAGGCCGCTAACACTTCTTGATTGTCACTACTAGGACTCAAGGGAAGAGTTTCCACCACTCTCCCCCCTCCTGGCGCTTCTTTACGCCAACGGCCCCAAGTTCCCGTTTTGGTCTTTCCTTTGGTCCCCTTTGGCTTCGCGAGTAAAGAACCCGTGCGACACTCGTGCAGGCCGCTAAAATTTCTTGATTGTCACTACTAGGTGTCAAGGGAAAGGTTTCCAACAACTCTCTCCCCTCCTGGCGCTTCTTTCCCCCAACTTCAACTTTTGGTCCCCTTTGTCTTAGCGGCTAAAGAACCCGTGCGACACTCATGCAGGCCGCTAAAACTTCTTGATTGTCACTAGTTGGACTGAAGGGAAGGGTTTCCAACCAGTCTCTCCCCTCTTGGCACTTCCTTGCGCCAATGGCCCCCAACTTCCAGTTTTGGTCTCTTTTGGTGCTCTTTTGCTTACCGGCTAAATAACAGGCGCGAGACTCGTCTCTGGCTGGGAAAACTTCTTGAATGTCACTCCTAGGAATCAAAGGAAGGGTTTCCAACAACTCTCTCCCCACCTAGCGCTGCATTGCATCAATGGCCCCAAGTTCCCGTTTTGGTCTTTCCTTTGGTCCCCTTTGGCTTCGCGGGTAAAGAACCCGTGCGACACTCGTGCAGGCCGCTAAAACTTCTTGATTTTCTCTACTAGGAGTCAAGGGAAGGGTTTCCAACCACTCTGTCCCCTCATGGCGCTTCTTTGCATCAATGGCCCCAAGTTCCCGTTTTGGTCTTTCCTTTGGACCCCTTTGGCTTCGTGGGTAAAGAACCTGTGCGACACCCGTGCAGGCCGCTAAAACT